>NC_136717.1:10255223-10747723 GCF_936440315.1 Barbus barbus
AGCTAAATCGGCAACACTTTAGTATTGGGACCAGCTCTCACTATTAAGTAGTTGCTTATTAGCATGCCTATTATTAACATATTGGCTGTTTATTAGTACTTATATTCTTCATGAACACATTCTACATCCCTAATTCTACCCAATACCTAAACTTAACAACTACCTTACTAACTTTTAATAAGCAGCAAATTAGAACTTTATTGAGGCAGAAGTCATAGTTAATAGTTTGATGATAGCAATAATTGGATCTTAAAATAAAGTGTGACTGCTAGATCTGACGAAGACACTAATGTTTTATTTACTTTAAAATTACAAAAAGTAAACTTTTAGGTTGGGACTTAAAGCCCGGTTAATTTCAGTTTTATGGATTCGTGCCTGAGTGCTTTGCACTAAAACTGCAATGCTGTACCAGGTGGGCTATCGAGCAAGTTTACCTTGTCAGAAAAGCTATATATATGGAGCTGGTTTTATAATGCAAACATCAAAATATATTCAAGATAACATCATGCATGTGGTGAAAAAAGTTTTGAGTTCATAACATAGTATTGTGCAAGAAACCGTGTGGAAAAAAAAGTATTTTAATCGATAATCTGATAGAAGTTGCTGATGTTTTACTGCCACTAGTGTTCATTTCAGCTGTAAACTGCAGTGAATTGAATGCATAGGTATGTTTTGGAGTCTTTCAAAAATTAAAGTAGGGGCCTGTTTTTGCAATGAGCATATGTTTTTATGCATGCTGTGCAGTTGCGAGAGTGTTCCAGGTTGTTGCTAGCAGGTTTGTGGTCAAAAATTCAAAGGGCAAAAGTCCAGTTCTTTAAAAAAGTAATAGCACAAATGGTGCAAATAGGGTTAGCCATCAACTTAATCCAATATTAATCAACTTATTTAAAAAAAGGGAAAAAAGAGAGTCAATTAGAAGTAGCCCTTTATTTATTTTTCCATGACACGTTGTATATTTCTTCTATGTATAGTTGCTTTTGTATAAAAATCAAGACAATCTGCAAACCATGAGATGGAGTCTTGTACTGTTTTCCCTCCACATTTCTTCCACAGGTCCCGTGAGAGAGGGGCGGGCGGCCGTGAACCGCGTATAATTACGTAGTGGCGATGAGGCCATCCGATAGGCGGGAGAGGGGGAATACGGCGAGATAATTAACACCGATACCCAACGCAAGACCAACGCAGGCGAAAGGTGGGCTCAGAGATAAAGCACTCATCAGAGCGCAAAACCGCCCTGCGTGCAGATAGTTCCTGGGTAAATAAATGAGACGGAGCGAAAAGGAAAGGAGGAAGAGCCAAGGTTAACACTGTTTGAAATAAGGTTACGCCTCCATCAAAGAGCATTCAGATGACATTAAGAATGGGGAGGTGGGGGATGAACTATTTTCCAGAGCGTGTTAACTTAATGGCCTTGCAGTCGCCTCAGTGATTTGAACACTGCAGCAAAGAATAGGCCTTTTTTTTTTTACTAACAACTTCTGTTATTCTTTCTACTGAAGTCATTCAAGGATTTTCTGAAGAGCTGAAACATTTAATTTATGGCATGTCATCAAAATTTACCCTATTTGTTTTCTTAATACACATTTCTGGTCTCGTGTTTTCTCTGCGAACAAATTGTCTTTGTAATCAAATGTAATATCTCCGCTTCTGAAACAACTTTTCTTTGGGGATGACATCACCAAGCAGTTTTGTTACAAACACATTAATAATACAACTTTTGTCTATCAAAAAGTAATTTGGTGCAACCAGTCAAGTCATGTGGTGTTACCAACATGCAAAAACATACAGGAATACACCAAACAGGAAGTCGTTCTAAAAAAGAACAAAACATGTCTTTCTAATCAAAACGGTTGACATCAAGTTTTGTTAAAATACGAAATAAAATACTAATAATAAAGCTTTTGTCTGCCAAAAAGTCATTTGGTGCAACCGATCCAGTCATGTGATGCAACCAACATGCACAAACTTCTGACATGTTGCCGGTACTCAGAGTAAAATCATCAGGGTCTGGGTGATTAGGCTATATGATCCCATACATGATTAGAAATTATATAGAAACTGTAAATCACACTACCCAGGCGGGATCATCTCTCATCTCGACCAATCACGTGAATGAACGCATGCTGAGTCGGTCTACTTCATTGTGAGAGCATGTCAGCGGAGGGGCGCGCGGAGTAGTAGAATAATAATTAATTATTGATTACTAATTTGAATTATTACTTTATAAAATCATATCTTAAAACTAAAAGAAGCAGGCTTTTGCAATCACATCATTTTAAACTGTAAACTCCTGGAAAGATCCAGTGAACGAAATCAAACAGTAAGCTCAAAACAGCGCTAATGCAGAGAAAACATGGTCGAATTCATCAGCGATTACGGAGAGAATATAGTGACTTCATCCAGCTGTCAGTAAAATTATTATTTTCAGCGTGTATTTGGCTTAAAAGCAAGAGTGTTTTATAATGAATGCTGATTATGCGGTGATCAGAGATTTTAGCGATTCTGAATGGATCCGTATATTAAAGAGAGGCAATTTAGTGGTCTTTGGTGTCTCCCTGTGGCCCTGTTTGGTATTTCAGCTTGACTTGTGCTAATTTGTATTGAAAACTTTAATTTAATTATTGATTTGATTGATTGATTGATTGTGGCACTATACATACATTGTGAATTATTAAAAAGTACTTATTTAATATAAATAAATACTTTTTTTTTTCACTTCAAGCACTGATTATACCCTTCAATCACCTTTTATAATGCATTATAGATAAAAGCTTTAAGTAAAGTGTTACCAAAAATGTTGATGGTTAGACCATTACAGTTAATACAATTTAACTGAATATACTATTATCCGTAATTTACATTACAGGTTGTGAATGTCACTTCATTGACGCGAATAATACATTTACAGCATTTACCATATTATGTGGGCGGGTGTGAGCAAATGCTAGTGCCTTTCAGCAGGTAATCAACTAAGGATGCCTTGATGTAGATCTTCTAAGGTAAGAGGTCATTGATGCAAACAAGTAGCAAACATTTAGTTGTGTATTTGGATTGGAGATGACGATTACCCATCATCCCTTTCTCTTTCTGTTCGTGTGGGGGGCCTGAGATACAAAGCTGAGATACTCTTGGGTTTGGAGATAAAGATGGCTTCTACACCACATCCCACACAGACCTGGCACAGGGGAGATGGTTTAGATGCATTGGAAGCAAAATGGAGGAAGCAATCTTATCATACTGCCGCAGAGATTAAACATTTCAACGCACCTCCATTTTGAAGGCAATGTTGGCTCCCTCCTCGCCTGGGCGGACATGGAGATTGGTGCGGCACAGTTATTATTGATTCTGCAGTGCGCAGCATTACGATAAGAAGGTTAACTACACCTAAGCACCCCGACAACCATTTCCACTTCGATGTTAAGCATTTGTGTATAGAAACTTGATATTGTTGAGATGTAGATTTTCGATAGCTACCATCATCCTTCCTCGCATCCTGTGAGAGTGCATTCGGGGATTTTGCCGATCAATACGCAAATTCGGGTTTCCTAATACGTCAAGATGTGCGTCCTTTTTTTGTGAGAGACGTACTGAGTGGGTCTTTGCACATATCTTTGCATGTCTGGTGAAGATTTTGGCCTGCTTTGGTGAGGATGTTTTGGTTTGTGTGTTTGTGTGTAAGTGAAGTCTAGCAGAAGCGTCTTTATCTAAGATGCTCCATTTGATACCCATCAGGCAGGCTGTTGCACCAGCTCACATTCCTCCAGTTTGTCTTCTCGAGTGTGTGTCTGCTTGACCTGTGGCTTGATATCAGATATGTCTCTCTCTCTCGCACACTGGAGTTTTCTCTTATCACCTTCTCAGTAGCTTTCCTCTTTCTCCAGAAAAGTAAAGAACAAACATAAAGCTGTCAACCCAAATACACACTCTCAAATAGCTGATGAGACTTCCCAAACAGCTAAGATTTAAACGGGGTTGAATCAACTACATTTTGGGAGTGGCTTAGTTTTGTTAAAAAAGTGACTTGATGTTAAAAAGTGCAGTAGTCCAGTATCAGTGAGTGTAATGAATTATTGTTCAATACAAATTCAGCGTTACTTAGCATCGAGATATTCAAACGTTAAATCATGAATCTTAGTCAGAAAACATGCTATTTTAAAATGTTTGTTAATGAAAATGAGGCACAGATTTCTGTTTAGTGGGTTAAACTGTTCTTGGTTGGGTCTAATTTTAAAAATTTTTCTTAATTTTTATTTAGTTTAGTTTAGTTGGTAACACTTTAGAATAGGGAACACTTATTAACTATTAACTACGAATTTCCCCCAATAAACTCCTAATTTGCTGTTTATTAATAGTTAGTAAGGTAGTTGTTAAGTTTAGGTATTGGGTAGGATTAGGGATGTAGAATAAGGCATTAATATGTGATTCATTACTACTAATAAATGGCTAATATTCTAGTAATATGCATGCTAATTAGCAACTAGTTAAGAGACCCTAAAATAAAGTGTTACCGTTTAGTTTAGTTCAGTTTAGTTTAATTTTGAAGCATTCATGAAGCACAAACATAAATTTGTGGAAAACATTTGCAAAAGTATTTTTATTGGACAAAAAAAAAAAAAGATTTTTAAAAATTGTAAACGTGTACTTATAAGTTCTTGGTTAGGTTTAATTTGGACATTTTTTCTTAATTTTTATTTATTTATTTATTTGTGTGTGTGTGTGTGTGTGTGTGTGTGTGTGTGTGTGTGTGTGTATGTATGTATGTATGTATGTAGAAGCATTCATGAAACAAAAACAGAACAAATCTGTGGAAAATATTTGCAAAAGTATTTTTATTGGACAAAAAAGTGTCAATTTATTTAAAAATAGATTTAAATTTTTTTTTAAATGTTTGTACGAATACGTTTATACAGATTCATAGTATGTCCTAAATTATGATTTTCATTTGTAGAATAGAGTCACAATCTATTAACACACTTACACCATGTCCTAACTACATGCGACAAGAAGCCGCGACACGCGATAAAAGCTATCTTTTCCATGTTACTCTGAGTTTTTGTCCTAACTAGCCGCGACGGCGACACACAAAATTTCTCTTTGAAACGGTTCCTATTTCCGCAACGTCACAGCTGAAACAACAACATACAAACTATATAACAGTAGTCAATCTCAGGTACTGATTATGTGCTTTATTCAAAATTAAACGTGCCTAATGTGAGTTTAAATGTCATATCGCGTGGCATTTATAGTCATACTGAAAGCAACAACAGATAGTTTACCTCAGATCTTGAAAATAAATAAAAGCAAAGATGTAGCCTAAGTAAAATCTGTGAACTCACTGCGAACCAACAAATGTATTCCATAACAAAGATGATATCAGTCTCTCAGTATGTACATTTAATAATGTTAAAAAATTTTAATATTTATGAATTAGATTATAAACTTATTCACTTCGTTGTGAATGCAGAGCGCTTCCAGAGAGAGCCCAGCAATGCACGATTCTGATTGGCTGTGATATTTGATTGATTCTGTCACATCGCGGTGTCGCGTATAGTGTGGACAAGTAAATATGTAAATAAGTTGTACCATAATGTCACTCAAATGATAGAAGAGCATGATGCTGACTATGATTCAATTGATTAAGGGAATACATGAATATAAAATGTACTTATTGTACAAAATCCTTCAATCTCTATCGAAAAAACAAACAAAAAAGTTGTAATTTTACTGCACACCTACTTCAAAACCCAAACTCCAAAGCAAACCGGAGAGTTTGCCTTGCTCTGCCGCATTTCATTTCTCAGTCAAGATCAATTCAGCCCGAATGTATTCTTATCCGATAAAAACAAATTAATTTATCAAACTGTCCTAAAATAAATGCGGTTGTCATGGTGGTGGTGACGAGCTTTGGCGAGCGGTGATGTGGGATTTATTAAAAGCAGAGTCTGCGTCCCCGCGCTCCCTCGCCTGCATTCATCTTACTGACGCAGGCATTATGACTGAGATGATAATCATAACTCTCCTTGCTTTATTGCTCTTTCCTGCAGTGTGTTGCGGTGTGGGCAGCGGTGTACCGACCAGGTGTGCCAAACTCAAATAAATAATGTCTTTGTTCCTAGATATGTAGATTAATTTATTTCAGGCTGCATGGTGATTAATCATCACAACCAATGTGTCCTTTCAGAGATGGATCCATTTAGATTAAAATGATTATTCATAGAAAATAAGAGGATGAGAAAATATGGACTGAACTTATATCTTCTCAAACGCAGAAGGGTTTGGATGACGTAGATGGAGTTTGACATTGATCCAGTAGTTTTCTTCAAGAATGATCATCGTTACTAGTCTGTTGACCTTCTTGTTAAACATGCTCTTTTCCCTACAGTGAAAACTCCAAAATGGCATAAAGCATTATAAAAGCAGACTAAATTTGATCAAAATTGAAATTATTACGGACTATTGTTGCTCTCTAGAACTAGCTACAACATTAATTTCCATTTGATTTGGCACTGATTTGCTCCAGAAATTACAATTTTGTTATCTTGAACATGGGATAGAAAATAAATAATTTTGGGGATTTTTTAGCAGGAATTCAGTTTGCAACTTGGATGGAAACATAGATAATGTTTTATGAGGGTGAGTAAATTATTAAATTTTTATTCTGGGGTGAGCTATTAATTTTAAAGAAAATGTTGAGGCTCTGAAGTGTGTTTGAAGTGAAGTGAAGTGACATTCAGCCAAGTATGGTGACCCATACTCGGAATTCGTGCTCTGCATTTAACCCATCCAACGTGCACACACACAGCAGTGAACACACACACACCGTGAACATACACCCGGAGCAGTGGGCAGCCATTTTATGCTGCAGCGCCCGGGGAGCAGTTGGGGGTTCGGTGCCTTGCTCAAGGGCACCTCAGTCGTGGTATTGAGGGTGGAGAGAGCGCTGGACATTCACTCCCCCCACCTACAATTCCTGCCGGCCCGAGACTCGAACCCGCAACCTTCGGATTACAAGTCAGACTCTCTAACCATTAGGCCACGACTTCCCCCTGTGTTTGGATATGTTCCTAGTTTTTTATTTTGAATTTTTACTCAAACATTGATATAGTTCCAATAGAGGTTGTCTATCTTTGTTGAAAAGTTGAAGCATGTGTGTGTGTGTGCTGTGTGTGTGTGTGTTTTGTGTGTTGGACCCAGATCAACTTTCTACTCAGAAATATAAGTAAACATAGTGCTTCTGTGTGTGTATATGTGATTTGTTTCCCTTTAACACAACCGGATATCAAGCCCAGATGTGGAAGGGATTGAAATGTAAAATCGCTGATGCATACCTACACTTCCATCGCAGTGGTATTTGTGTGTGCATGTGTATGTGCCCAAGTGTGTGTTTACGTTTCAAGGATGTCCGCAAATAAATTGAATTTCCCATGATTTCTTTGTAAGCAGATACAAAGATAAGAGCACACATGCACATTTACTGACCCTACAGTAAAAATTTATTTTCACCTGTACTAATAGCATAAATGTGTGTGTATATATATATATATATAACTAAAACAGTAGAATCACGAAATTAAAAATACATACTTGAGTCAAAAAGTGTTCTAAAGTTCAGCTAAATGCATTTAATATAAATTTCAATTTGAATCCATTTTAATATCAGTGCAATTTACATGCATTTAAGTGTTATTTGTAATAAGTACTCAACATCTGACATTGTAAACGTGCATGTGTGTGTGCGTAACAGTGTGAGAGAGGTTTCAGTTGTACATGTAGTCAATGCTAATATAATGTGTATGTGTAGGAGTGCATGTTGAAGGTGGGGGAAGGAAAACGTCTTAAAAGTGCAAGATCTTCTGATCTTTAGTAATTATAAGAGGCAATGAGTTTAATTCATTAACGCAAAATCCTCCTCTTTCGTTTATTTCCGACTCTTTTGTTTCACTGTCCTCTGAGACGCCCATCCATACCCCTTTTCGTTCCTTTTCTCACTTGTATTTAACGTTAAACTGAAATGAGTATGATCGTTATCTGTGGCCTAATTGCGAGCTAATTATGAGTAGGAATTCTCACGTGGCTCAAGCAAAGGCGGCAAGTCCAGAAGTGAAAAACGTGTGTACTTTTGTGAAGTTTGTGCGTGAATGTGTGCATCTTTGAGTAGGTGAAAGAGAGAATAGCACATGCAAAAAGCTAGAAGCTAATGCTAACACGTAAACGGAAATGCTAATGTGTCAGAATGCAATTTCTAATGCAATGGAAATATGTATTCGTTTTGCTGTCACATGGGATGCTATAGTGTCCATGCTGATAGCATCAGATAGTTATGATATTTTGATGTTTGTCATAATACTGTATGATTATCATATGCATATACAATGGTGCTCCAAAAAAGGTATAAAGAATACCATGAAACCATTGTGGTACTGTATAATAAACATGGTAATGAAATGATATTAAGGCTTAAGCAAATTAAGAATCTGGTTCCACATATTTAACTTATGTATATATTTTACAAATGTATTCTGTGTAACTTTATATACACATCAAAGTAGTATTTTTATTTATTTATTGATTATAATGATGAGAATTCAAATTGTTTTGTTTATTTATTGCAAACACTTTTTGGTGTAGCTCTTTTCATGCAAATAATGTTTTCATTCACAAACATTTGAAGAGTTAATTTGAAAAAACTAAATAACTCCATATTTAACCATTTTCATTGTGCATTCCAATTAATCTCAATCATTTTGATTAGGTAAAAAACTCAAATAAAATACAGCTAACTAACACAATAAAAACATGATAAAATAAAAAAAAACGTGATTTTTGAAAAAGTGGAGTTATCCGTTTTTGCAAATAAACTCTTCATTTGTTTGTTTGCTTGTTTATTAACTTAAGACTTTTTGCAACTTTTTTTCATTCAAATAAAGCAATTTTCCTACTCATTTCTTTTTTTTTTTTTTTGCCAATTGCTTATTTTTGTTTTTAAATGATCATTACACTACAATTTGCCATAAACTATCAAGTCTCATTACCGAAAAATTACCCTTAATATAAAACAAATTTAACATAGTTATTAGTTTGCACTACAGTAGTGAGAATGATAATGCAAAATGCATAGATGTCATGAAAATAATGCCACAATGCAAAATAATCGTAATTGTTCAATAAAAAAATAGGTTTGATTTTCTTGACAATCTCTCATTTCTTTCATTTTCTGGGTGACATTTGACCCGGACATCATCATCATTTTTTTTGGGGGGGGGACTGTTGTCTATTATGCACAATGTACAGTGTGTTACATAAGTTGCAGAGCATTCAGATTTCAAGGTCAGATTTGGGTGAGTTCCTCTTTTAGTGTGTGTGTATGTATTTGTCCCTCTGTTTTTCCACAGTGGGTTGGAAACAGGAGTTTCAGTCGTTTACTTTCCAACTCTACTTTCTCTTTCTGTTGCTTCCTCTCTTCTCACTGTCTCTCTCTCTCTTTCTGCCGTTCTCACCCCTCTTTGTCCTTTTCACTCTAAATTTCCCCTCGCTGTCTGGAGGCGTGCGTGTGTGCATGGGAGACAGGTCTTTGGTAACGGTTACATAAAGGCCTCGGGTCGGCAGCGCTTTTTCGACATGTGACAGCAGTTGCAGCACGTTATATATCTGACAGGTGCACAGCAGGTGAGAGTTGCCGTGGAAAGAGTGTAACCAGGGGGCGGACAGGAAGTTTAGGGATGACCACAGGTCCTGGCTAGGAGCAGACAGGGCTAAACCACATGTGTTTGAGGACGTGTTTTTTTTTTGTGGGAGGCCCAGACTTGCTTTATGTGCTGGACAGACCAAACCACACCCAGCTCTTCTGCACCGTCTGCAGGCAGAGCTCTGTGCCTAAAACCCCCAGACTCAGTGTGGTGGAACGGTGGCACAACCGACTGCATGTGCGTATGTGCTTTTATCAGAGCCTCACCTCTTGTAGCAGTTGCAAAAACACCCACACTTGACTTTTTAGCCCAACACCTGCTCAAGTATTTTTTTTCCCTTTCTGTTGTTAGTATATTAACCTGATATCATTATAAATTGTCTTAAATATATACAATATATATATATATATTGTTCCAGTTTCTGATGCTGATTGGTCAATATATATATATATTTTTTTTATATGGTCATACAACAATATTAAGCTATGGAAGCCCGTTTCCGCCACTGAATAATAATAAAAAAAAGGTTAGTTCCCACTTTATATTAGGTGGCCTTAACTACTGTGTACTTTAAATGAATAATTTGATATAATGCACTTATTGTGTAAATACATGTTTTTACAATGTACTTATATTTTGATGCAAGTACATAGTAGTTAAGGCCACTTAATATAAAGTGTGACCAAAGGTTATTGCGACTTTTTATCTCACAATTCTGACCTTTTTTCACAGAATTGTGAGATATAAACTCGCAATTGCGAGGGGGCGGGGGTGACTGATATGTTCATATCTTGTTCATATATGTTCTAATCATATGTTCATAAGTTTATATCTCTCAATTCTGAGAAAAAATGTCAGAAAAGTTTTCATTTTCTCCTCCCAACTGTAAAATCATCAGAAATCGTTATTTTACTTTTTGTAAACACTGCGTCAGTACTTCCTCCTACGTCACGTGTGACCTTTCCAACATCATGGAATGAAGATGTGCATCGCAGAGCTAATGCTAGCCGAGCATTTGTGGTTAAAAAAGTGTTTTTAAAGAAAATTTCCAATCATTTCACTAGATTAAGCCCTTATTCCTTGGCTGGGATCGTATAAAGCTCTTTGAAGCTGCATTGAAACTGCATTTTTGACCTTGAAATCGTTGGCTACCATTGAAGTGCACTATATGGATAAATATCCTGGAATGTTTTCCTCAAAAAACTTAATTTCTTTGTGACTGAAGAAAGAAAGATAATAAGGGCCCACGGCTGTTGGGGGCCCCCGTCGATTGTAACGGGCTGTTCGGGGTCATCGTGAAAGACGCTCAGGACAGTTGACGCACTACCAGATCAGTCACTGCTGCGTGTCGTCACTAAAGTTTATTATTTTCATGTGTTTTTAAACCTTGCTAGTTTAAACCTTCAAGCGATTTTAAAGCATTCAAGCTCAAGAAGCAGTGAAAGAACTCAATTCGGTGTTCATCGTGAGATGCGAACTTGAACTTGTTGCATGTTCTTGAATGGTTTAAAAACGCTTGAATGTCCAAATTGTCAAGGTGAATTTGTCCGTTCAAGAGCAAGAAGACACAAAATAGAACTCAATTCTGGGCTTGTGCATTGTCGGAGACACAGCTCCAAAACTTTCATTTGACATCTCTTTTGCCTCTTCTTGTGCTCGAAAAGGAAAATACATACAAAATTATCCCTAAATACCTATCTAGTTGAGTATCCTCAAATGAAAACAGTTGAGAAAAATGTGTATCATTATATTGGATCCATGGATTGTGTCTTTAAGTGACCGTGCCTAATTTACTAGCTACTGTCGTTGTGCTAAAAAGAGAGAAAATCACTCACTGCTTTTCTGTAGCTTTAATAAAGATTATGCAATTTTACATAGGGTTTTTTTTTCAATTTCTGTATCAGAACACAGACACACTTGAAAATAAATAGCGTTGTTTAATTTATATATTTATCCCATTTATTTAGTTGTGCTAGCCGATTTACACGATTTCAAATATGGCCCATGGGTACAACCTGTGCCTGGGGGCCCCGCATACCCCAGCTACGGCCCTGATTACATACTTTAGTGCCATTAAAACACAGTCATGAAGGTCTGCAGGGGTCCTCTCTGTTATTTAATTATTTCTTATTAATATATAAATTTTTTTCCTGTATGTTGGACGCACCATGACTTCATCAGAAAATTTGAACACACAATGATTGACAGGAAGAGAGTGAAGAGGCTGCTCTCTGACATTGTCGGGGCTGATTTATCAGGACTATTTCAATGATATAACTTAATGTTTTGTTGTTGACAGTTTGTGTATTATCTAAAAAAAAACTCTGACAGCACCCATTATGCAGTACATCCTAATTGTTTATTTAAAATAGTGTTTCTACTGCGTTCGTAACTTTTCAAAGTATGCTATATCTATCTATATGCATGTAGATGGCTTCCAAGCTAAGAAAGGTTAAATGCCACTAAACTCCTATCCTGATTTCACGGGGGTCTTACTGTAGTTGAACGCATATTGGCTTTGTCATTTACTGTAATGTGTTTTTCTTACAGATGATTTTATGTATCATTTCCTGGTGGCAGACATATGATGTGGTAAAGGACTTCCTGAGGCCACATGTGTATGCTTTGTACTGTGTGCGACATACTTTCCGTGTGTGTGTAAGAGATCCAGACAAACTACTACGATTTTGTCGCATTTCGATAAGGCCTAATTTGACCTCTTGTACCCTCATTAAAATGTCAGCATCAAAAGAATCTGTGGCGAATTGCGCTGACAGTCCCTGCTGGAAACTTTGAGGCTGCTCTGCCTCCCCGAGCTGTGTTTCTTCGTATTAAAGGAGTACATAATTCTTAGAGAGTGTCTTTGATTTTTCAGGTTTTGGCATGTGAGAATATATAGATGAGGTTATTGCTCATTTAGGGAGACTGAGAGGTCAAATTAGCAGAAAAGTGAATACTGAAAATTCTTCGAATCTTTCTCATTCTGACTGGCTCATGTTGAAAATGCCAGATCATTCAGAGAGAGTGAGAATGAGAATGTTCAACTTTTTGGAGTGTTTTTACCTTTTAGAAAAGCTGTTATTGTTCCCTGGGTTCTTTTTCTGTAATCTTGTAAAACTATTATTTACACAACAACTCTTTTTATACCCCTGGCTCCATCTTAAGTCAGTGAGTATTCTTGAATTTATTGATGACTGGATAAAGCCGTTCATAAAACGAAATCTGTGGTTGTCATTCCAGCTAGCAGCATGATAGGAAGATGATTAGTATCGAATTGAGTGTGGCAGATATATATGAATAAAGTAGAAAGTGCACTGTACATGTTGTATTTTATTGATTTCTCTGTGTGTAAAGGAAATATCACAATGGATTCCTCTGTACAAAGCATTTTTAATATATGGTTAGATTCACCATAATACTGAGATAAAAGGTAAGTTACTTTAGATATATAGTATTTTATTTATTTATCTTATTTTTAAATATATTTAAAGGGTCTTTCTCAGGTAATATTTCCATTCGTGCCTGAACTTTTATTTTAAAATGTATTGTAAAGTTACAGTTGCAATGTGCAGGGGTGTATTTAAAAGGACTTTGAACATGCTTGATTAGAAATAGCAGAAATTATTATTAGTTAAAAGTTAGGATTTTGTTATGAATTAAAAAAAGTCTGCTTTCTCTCACAGCTAAACGTATAGCTCATTAGCTACATTCTCCTAATATATTGTACAGATGTTTTTTCTATCTTAAATACATTTAGAAGAATACGCTTAAAATAAAAATAAAAATCCGAAAGCGTAGGTTCATCTGCATTGCATATCTTCCATGACTTCTCGTCCTGATGACGTAGATTAAATATACCTGTTTTAAATATTTCACACATACACTTCTACACCCACACACACTCTTGGCTGATTTGCTGCTAATAGCAGCGAGATCTTTTAGGGTGCTTTGCTCAATCGCAGGAAGTCATTGTTGACCTAGTTTAGAGACGCTGGTAAGAAGGCTCTGCAGGCATCGGCCTTATTACCCATTGTGCATCACTAATTACGTGCTTGTGTTATCAATAGGATAACACCTACTATATTAATATATATATATATATATATATATATATATATATATATATATATATATAACAATGAGAAACAATCTTACTCTGACAAAAAAAAAAAAAAGTTTACATTTTTGAAAAAAAAAATAGCATAACATTTCATTTTAATTTAATAAAAAAAAAAAACCCTGCACACCACTCAAAGACAAAAACAATTAAAAACACAAAAATATATCAAATAGAGCATCTTTTTTTTTTTTTGCTAGTGAAGCACAAAGATTCATACGGCAAACACGTGCCAACACACAGAGACAGCAAAAAGATGTGATTTTGAGATCTCAGCAGATCTGGGCTCTATGCACATATCAGATGTAGTGCACTGATTTTAGAGTTCAAAGACATTATGGAGAAAATAGCTGACCTGATCTAGTCCGGATCACAAAAACATGAAGAGACAAAATATGATAGACTCCAATGTTACTCACACAACCACACATATACTGCGTCAATGAGGGAGTAAAAATACATTGTCCTACCATACTTTTACATCTCTGAATAATTGCAACATATACACTACATCCTGCGTTTACACCTTCGTTATCTATTATTTGTAATTTCATAAAAATATACAAATTTCTTGTCATATACCATTTTCTGAACTATAGTGAATAAACTGAAACCAAAATTAATTCAGACACCTTCAACATTTCTCACATTACTTATTTGATATAAGTTTTGGTTGATAAAACTTGATACTTATTTTATATAAATTTGATATATATATATATACTAGATACACCTATATATACACTAGATACTCATTTTAGAACTCAATTGCAATGGCAGCTTATAAAAAAAAAATAGCATAATAATGTACGTAATATTGCAAAATTAAGCATTTACATTTCTGCTTCTAAATCCTTAGATTTAATCCTTAAGATTGTTCCAAACCTGTGTGAATTGTTTTCTTCTGCTGAAAACAAATGAACAAACAAACAAAAAATATATTTTTGAAGAACGTGTGTAATCAACAGAATAAAGTAACTCATACAGGTTTGGAACAAGAAGAGGGTGAGAAATTATGGCATAACGACATTATTTTTGGGTGAACTATCCCTTTAACCTTTTTTTTATTTTATTATAACTATATATGGATCTAACCATAAATGTTATATAATTTTTTAGAGCTGACAGACATGGTTACTTATGGAAATGGGCTGAATGAATATTCATCAAAAAATCTCTTTGTGTTCCACAGAAAAAATAAAAACAACAACATGCGAGTTTGAAGCGACATGAGAGAGAGTAAATCTTTTTCATTTGATGATATCCAAATGTGTGCTGCCATTTGGTGAGTGAGGTGGTCACCCTACCCCACCCTGACCCTCTCCTCTCTGAAGGCCTGTCAGTCAGAGGAGGATCTCAGGTGCGCGCTGGTGTCGCCGTATCCCACAGGTGAGATGAGTATCACCGCTTTCTCCACTCAGGCATTGCGACTGACCCCAGCGCTCAGTGATCCCCCCGTCACACACACACACACACACACACACACACACACACACACAGAGAGAGTTGCTATCAGGGTACGTGTAAAGATGCCTCACCCCCTCCCTGCCCCAACGGGCTGCTCTCCTCATTGCTCTTTGTCCCTGTAAATGAGCGAGAGAAACTCGAGAAACTTCCATCCGTCCTCTCTGCTCTTTCTTTTCTCTCCATGGCAGAATCTGTCCCTCTATCAGGATCTGTTTTCTATTGACCTTTTAATTCACTTTTATTGTTCTGCCCTGTTATTTAAAGCCTTTCAGCTTCAGGATTAGAAGGTTTCAGCATTTCTTTCTCAGTTTCTAATTTGACATTTAGTCAAGACTCTGAGTTTATAGGATATATACTGTGTGTATATACTGTATGTGTGTGTGTTTATGTGACGTGACGCTACTTTTTTTTGTGTCCATATGGTTTAATTAAATTTAAAAGGGTTAACATTTCTAAAAAAATATGCAAAAATTTCTGGTTTTAATTCATTTTGATAAAATATTTGGGGGATTATTGCAAAAATGTCAATGCGGTGCAACCGTAAAAATCTGAATTTATCTTCTTTAAAAAAGGTGAAATTCTCAATAAAACACCAGATCAGCTAGTTTGGCATAACCGCACATTAGTACTATTTAATAGTAAATAAAAGTAAACGGAGCACCATTGCTCTGAATATTCTAATTAATTTGGGGAATTAGGGGAGTCAAGACAAATTCCTTGAGTGTCAAGGTGGTGTAACCACCATTCAAGGATCCATTTTGTTAATACTTTACAAGAAGATCATGTGACAGGAAATTATATCACAGACAAGGACCTCTGGTGATAATAACTGCTGCACGCAAAGGTTAGTAACTGTCTCTTTAAAATGTGAGATAATTTGACATTTTTAGGCTATGGTCATGTATTGTTAGGTATACATGTCAAATGGCATGACCTCAGAAATACATCTGATAATTCATCATTATTATGAAAATGAGTATTAAAAAATTACATTTGAAATATTCCCACCAAGGTCATGTACTTACATTGGTGTCCATGATAATGCATGTCAAATTTGATTTTAAACTGAAATGTGGGGTAACTGGTTACACCATTTGACTCCTATTACAATCCTTTCTGTTATTGGCCATTTTAGTCAAATATCACTAGTTCATGATGCTGATTAAAGATGTAATATAAACTAACCTACTATTTAGTGTTAAATGTAATATTTTTTTGAGAAAGTGGTTCTGTATCTACAACTTTATTACTAAAGCTCTGTAAGTCTAGGATACAATAATTGTTGCACAACATTAGTGTTTTTGAAATGTTTGGGCTAGCTTTAACTTCTATACCATTCACTTAACATTTTAAAGGGGCAGTTAACTTAATGAAAATTACCACCTGATTTACTCACCTTTAAGCCATACAAGGTGCATATGACTTTCTTCTTTCAGACGAATACAATCAGCATTATACAAAAAAAAGTCCTGGCTCTTCCAAGCATTATAATGGCAGTGAATGGGGATATTCAATAGTCCAATAAACTGCATTTATTCATCATAAAAAAGTGCTCCAGACGGCTCCTGGGGTTAATAAATGCTTCAAGAAAAAAATCAATGTGCTTTTGTAAGCAAAATATCCATATTTAAAACTTTATAAACCGTAATTTCTAGCTTCTGCTAACTGTCGTACACATGTTCCAGTGGATGACGTAGGCGTAGCATAAGCTCGGGTGAGACGTGGCGAACATGGAATCGTAGAGGAGAGAGCAAAACAAAGCACTGGTCACGAATTAGAAGTACAAACATTTCAATATAAGCCAAGAGGAGATTGGTTTTCCTTTGCTGTAAACAAAACTTGGTTCTCGTGAGACTAGCATATTCTCACCAGTGCTTATGCTACTTCCTACATCATCCGTTGGAATGTCTCTCTCTCATGAACGCAAGTATGATAGATAGCAGAAGCTATTACAGTTTATAAAGTTTTAAATATGGATAGTTTTCTTCAAAAGCACATTGATTTGCTTCAGGAGGCCTTTATTAACCCCCTGGAGCTGTCTGGAGCACTTTTTATGATGGATGGATGCAGTTTATTGGACTATTGAATATCACCCATTCACTTTTAATGTCACTCCAATTGTATTCATTTGAAAGAAGAAAGTCATATACTGTACACCTAGGGTGGCTTAAAGGTGGGGAGGGGGATCATGGAGAAATGTTCATTTTTGGGTGAACTATCCCTTTAAGCAATCCATAGTATCATATAATATAATGTAATATACATAAAATATTAAAAAATGTAGCAGAAGGAAGTGGGTGAGTACATTTGAACAAATTCTGTGATAAAAATGTTAACCAAAGATTACAATTTACATCTGTAAAATACAATTCATTAAATTTTATATTTTATAATTAATATGATAAACAGTATCTCACAGAAGTGAGTACACCCCTCACATTTTTGTAAATATTTTATATCTTTTCATGTGAGAACACTGAAGAAATGTCACTTTGCTACAATGTAAAGTAGTGAGTGTACAGCTTGTATAACAGTGTAAATTTGCTGTCCCCTCAAAATAACTCAACACACAGCCATTAATGTCTAAACCGCTGGCCACAAAAGTGAGTACACCCCTAAGTGAAAATGTTCAAATTGGGCCCAAAGTGTATATTTTGTGTGGCCACCATTATTTTCCAGCACTGTCTTAACACTCTTGGGCATGGAGTTCACCAGAGCTTCACAGGTTGCCACTGGAGTCCTCTTCCACTCCTCCATGACAACATCACGGAGCTGGTGGATGTTAGAGACCTTGCGCTCCTCCACCTTCTGTTTGAGGATGCCCCACAGATGCTCAATAGGGTTTAGGTCTGGAGACATGCTTGGCCATTACATCACCTTTACCCTCAGATTCTTTAGCAAGGCAGTGGTTGTCTTGGAGGTGTGTTTGGGGTCGTTATCATGTTGGAATACTGCCCCGCGACCCAGACTCTGAGTTCCCTCAATGAACTGTAGCTCCCCAGTGCCGGCAGCACTCATGGAGCCCCAGACCATGACACTCCCACCACCATGCTTGACTGTAATCAAGACACACTTGTCTTTGTACTCCTCACCTGGTTGCCACCACACACACTTGACACCAGGAAGTGGTGTCAAGTGGTCTCCATTGACATGCTCATCAGGAAGTGAGTGAAACACACACACAAACACACATTTTTATCAAATAATATGTCATTAATAGTGGTTCACCTTTGCCATTTGGTACGACTGCGTTCACATCAACAGCGAAGCGTACCGGAGTTCACATGAAGCGTAGACCAGACCACCCTTTTTAAGCGGACTCTGGTACGGTTCGCGGGTGCGCACCCGTGTTCGAAAGACAGCGTTCACATCATCCAAATGAACTGAACTCTGACGTCAATCGAACCCGGGTGCGCACCAAAAGTGCTAGTTGTAAAATCACCCTTAGGCCCACCTCACTCATACGATTTTGTATAATTTGTCTAAACGCCAGTGACGGGTAGGTTTAGGGACGGGGTTAGGTGCATCATTGGTTGAGACGATTGATGACACCCATCCCAAGCCAGTACTGATCTGCATCCCACCCCTCCTGTGATCCATGGTTTGTCTGTATGTGTATTTAGAGCCAGTGAGCAACAGACTTTTAAAATAATAAAAAAACTGCGTTAATGCGCGATAATAATATGTTAAATTGCCCTAATATATATATATATATATATATATATATATATATATATATATATATATATATATATATATATATATATATATAAGGGCTGTCATTCGATTAAAATATTTATTAATCGCATGATTGTCACGAGTTAACTCGTGATTAATCGCAACTTAATCGCACATTTTTAGCTGTTCTAAATGTACCTTAAATTAATATTTTTCAAGTTTTTAATACTCTAATCAACATGGGCATGGACAAATATGGATGCTTTATGCAATATATGTTTATTATAAGCGAAACCATAGTTAACAGAGCATGAAGACATGTTACAAAGGTCATAGATGTTGTTCAAAGAACTTGTTCATGTCTATTAGACGCATGAAAAAAGAACATAGAAATACCAGGTTCCCATTACTTTTCTTTCTTTGCACTGAGCAATTTACTTAGACAAACCTGTTTACATTTTCACATGACAGGGCAGCTCACCTCTTCTGAACATGCAAAATCTACATTATTTATTTATTATTATACATTTGTTTGCCTCTGTGCCCACATACTGTATTTTGATGCAGATAAATTCTCAACAAATCTGTTTTCATGGTATTTTCATTGATATATTTTACTGTTTCTGTTGTCAGACAACGGAATCAATATGAAATAGAGACTGAAACGCGACCCATTAACACTACATAACCAGCTCTGCCTTCCAAGATTTTAATCTGCACAAAAATCCTGATTTATAATCGAGCCGTCGTCTGATAAATTCGAATAGGCGACACATAAGATAAAGACAACAGCTGTGTTGTGATTTCGGCTATATTTGCATGTAAAATTAGAGAAGCAACATATCTGTTTTAACTGAAAGAGATGCTCCTCTCAGCCGCTCGCTGAACAGAGCAGACGCAGAGAGAGAGAAAGAGGTGTGTGCGCAGCAGGAAAGAAAGATCTCGCGCTCGTGCGGCAGCACCGGCGAGTCTCAGAAACTAAATAAGGTTTGGGCAAACCCTAAAGATTGGTCGCTATTCGCTTTTTGAAGAAAATAAAATCAAACAAAAAAAAAGTTGCTAAAGGGGTCTGAAAAGTCACTAAATTGGCAACACTGTCAGCATCTCCATCCATTTCTCCAAACACGGGCTAGGCCACGGGTCAAACAGAAAATGCACTTAATAAAATTAGTGGTGTTAAAATTAATATACATATATATATGCCTTGCATATAAATGCATTATAGAAAAGTACTGTATTTTTTTTTCATTAAGGATGTTTGATCAATGTTATCAAGTGGACATATTCTGTATGATTAAATAAAAAATGCTTTAAAATTTTAAAATATATATAATAACAGAGCCCTGATATTATAGGTTAAAATACATTTAAAATGCATAGCTATAAAATATAATTATCAAAATTCTGTTTAAAATAGTTTTAGATAGAGTTCATCAGGCCACATCAAATGTCTATGTATGATATGTTAGGCACCCACTTTTATTTTATATATTGCACTTCTGGTTTAAGAAATGTGCAATTCTAAATTCATTTTAGTCTATTTTCCCAAATTTTGGATGATCTTTTTAACCGAGGAAGGCTTAATTTTTATTTGAAGTATCGAAATACCTGCTCCAGTTATCTGACAGGATCTCAGCCACTGTTTATATCTATCAAGTGTGGAAGCCCACTCTAACCAGACTCTTTATATCATGAAACTCTCAAATACAGATACAATTTTCACCTAATTTAAATATTTCTCAGAACACAGAAAATTCTGCCAAATGTTAGTCCTGTTATTGTTAACACTGATGAAATGTATATATTTATTTTAAATTTGATATGCATAAATCAAACAGTCACTATTTAAAAATCTTCACACAAGCCTCTTATCCGTTCCGTTAAAAAAACAAAAAAACTGTTAAACTTAAAGATAAAAGAATGAAGGTCTTAACCTCAAAGGCCCTGATGAGGCATTTCACTTTGCCGTAAGTCATCAAAGTCATAAGGTTTCGAAATTTGACTCTATTTAATATTTCTAAATAAACTCGAAATGTTCACAGCCTTCCTGTTGTAGCGATTCGATAGCTGCAGATTGTCTGATACACCATAATGCACACACACGCAGACATGTACGCACTCAAGAGTTGGTTTCAATAGATGGAAAATAGTGTGATAATGATCAGACGAGCTTTTGGTGTAGCGATGTGAGATATGACATGTGGTCAGGCATTTCTCAGGGCACTTTTGCTCACAATGCAAAACAATGACACGAACAGTTAACCTGATGCTCGAAACAAGCTTATTAAATGGCTAATAAAAATCATTTCATTTGTAAAAGTACATGCGAGAGTGCCGCTAAGAATCCAGTGCAGTAAATGAAAGGTCAATTATTAGATCTGACTCAGCTCTATAAAAAAAAAAGAAAAATCATACTGTTGTTTTAGGTTGACAAGCCGAATGTTTCATCATCGTAGGCCGTACCCACACGGAACATTCTGCCCAATACGCAGCACAAATTTTTGCGTTGTAACCTGTTTAACGTGACACGCAAATACAATCCAACGAATCCAGTAAATGTTTGCTTTAATATTCCGAAAACATCCCACGTATGCAAGCGTGTGTGAATGTGTACATGTTTTTGATAGGTGCTTCTGTGTCTAGCCTGACCCTGTTTAATTAATGGGTAAGAATCCCTGTCGTTTTAGCAGTAGCTCGTTAAAAGAGCATTCACCCTTCTGAAAGACAAGACTGATTAATCCCAACTAATCCGTAGGATGACAATATCACCCCCCACCCCATTTTCTCTCTCATTCTCTCTAACTCGCTTTCCTTCCATTTGTCATTAGTGACAAATATAATGATTGCTTTTATTATAGCGATTTTAATCCTAGTCCCAACAAAATCCACTCAAAAACAATCTACAGTATATTATGTGTGCATACATATATACACACACACACACACACACACATATATATATATGTATGTGTGTGTGTGTGTGTATATATATATATATATATATATATATATATATATATATATATATATATGCACGCATAATATACATAAATACACTCACTGTAGATTGTTTTTGAGAATGATGTTTTTAACTTCAAAGGCCCTGATGAGACATTTCACTTTGAAGTCATCAAAGTCAAAAGGTTTTTGAAATTTGACTATTTAACTTTTCTAAATAAACTTTTAATATATTTTAAAATAAAAATTTCACAGGCGTCCTGTTGCAGCAACTATCATACCTAGTTTAATTTTACATACTGCACTTTTTGTTGCAGTGTATATTAGTGACACACACACACACACACATATATATATATATATATATATACATACAATGTGTAATATAAATATATTTATATATATTTTCATATTTGACAATATATTTGTAATATTTTACATAGTAATATGCTTTATGACCTTTAACATACACAGTACTACTAATGATAGCTTTTAGTAGTCATTAAATTAGAGCACTTTTAATCATAGTTCCAACAAAATCAATACATATGTATGTTTATGTTTATATACACTACTGCATCACTATTACATTCTGATTTTTCTTTTCTTAAATAGTACCTTATTTTAATATTACAAATATAATTAGTTTTATTAGTCATTTGAGTGATCTCCTAAACAATTAAATCCACAGTAGTGTCAAATATAACAAGTTGTTAATTTGCTAGGGATATATAAGATACATACCTGCTTGAGTTTCCCATTACTAGTATATTGTGATTTTTTTTTTTTCTTAACTTTGTAAATTTGAAAATGCTTCTGTGCAACCTAAATTCTAATTAGACAAGCAACCTATAAAAGTAATGCTGACACTTAATCAAATGTATTCTTTCTTTGAAGATTCGCTCGGTAGGGCAGGTTGTTGATGTGCGCCACAACGGAAAATGCACTACCCGTGTCTTCAAACAGACTTTAGTGCGCTGGCAGATTCAACTGATGTGCAGTTTCCTTTTAAACTTTCTTTTACAAAGTATGCTACAAAAAGTCAAACATATATTGTGGTTGTTGTGTCTGAGTTCACAGGAAAACAAAATGCTTTACTTACCTTACGACAAATCTTTTTTTGGACATGAGAGGTTTGTTATCTACAAATACATTTAGTTTCCTGTGTACCTAAATAGAATGGCTGGCAGAGTGTGATTTTTGTTGATTCTGCTTGTTTTTTGTCTTTTGATGATAAATTTAAATTGTTTTTGTTTGTGATGTGGATGAATAAAACTTTTTAGGTTCCTAAGATATTTGCTGGTTGTTCAATCAGTATATTCATTCTATATATTCAGTATGACCCTCGAAGAGATATGCTTTTGTAAAGGTGTAATGAAATCAATTTCTGAAAAACAAAAAAAGAAAGGTATGGGTGTATTTCTGAGTATGCATGAGGCATATTGTACCATTAGAAATGTTTCCTGTTTCACAAAACCTGAGATTTCTTGCCCTTTCCACCTGACAGCGCAAAGAGTTGACAAATACGTACTTTTTGTGAGGTTACTCAACCACACATTTTCTCTCAGAGCTTCGACTGAACTCTTTATATGAGTTGTATGCTAAATAGTGTTTTTCTGTCTATTTTTATTATTTTATTAATATCATAATTTATTTTTTTTAAGACATCGATTATTAAAGAATAAGCTGCCAAACAACCTTAATCTTTCAATTATAATGTGAACACAATAAATTATTCATTAGCCCAGGCCTTATCTCACAGTTTTTGAAACTGATACCAGATTCAGATGTTCCGAAATTCACAGGAAGATACAGTAAATATCGGTTATGAAATGTTTAATGTATGTTGAGAACCTACAACGAGTTCTTAGAATAGGTGTACTATTGCAAGTGCACAGTGTTTAGGTTAAGTTAGGTTCTTTATAGGCGCAAAGAAATTTTTTTTTTTTTTCATTTATTTCAGAAGACAATTGTGTATAACATATAATCATGCATGCATTAAATTAAGTAAAAAGGATCCTGAATAACAGTGCAGCTCATTTTGTAGTTGAATTTTATTAAAGAGGGTGTGCATGGTTTGCACGGTGGTGTGGATGTCCTGCTTGGCTTGCTATACCTCCACAGATATTGAAAGCAGACATGCTGTGTGCGGGGGATCTTATCTGTGGACCGTAAACATATTTTGGGGGTTTGTGGCAAATAGACTGATGGGCAAAATTCCAGCTTGTGTGAAAGCGTGTGTGTGTGAATGCGTCCAGTCGTCTACTCTCTCATCAAACAGTTTGTTTCTAATTAATTAGTCCCTCACATTTTATTTATTTATTTATTTGCAAATGAATACATCACATAAAAAAAATATATTGGGGACTTTAAATTAATTTGGACATTTATTATGGAGAAAAAACCCCGTCTTTTTTTCTCCAATTCTCTAGCTTGCTTTCTAATTTAGTTTCTAATAAACCTGGCATTGTAAATTATAAATATTGTTGCTTTGGATAAAAGCGTCTGCTTAACACATGAATGTAAGTGTAAATTATAAGTACTGGAATATATTTCATTAATGATTTATTTTGAAATATTCTATAAATATTAAAATGAAATTCACTAAAATTATTAAATAGCAAAAGACAAGGGGGGGGGGGGGGGCTTTTTCAATAAAGTGTCAAAGTATTGCTTTGCTTCTGTGAGAAACAGATCAGCTTTCGTGACTTTGGTTATCACCACAATGTTGCACACATAGCAAAACATCGGGCCGCTGCAAAACACACACACACACACATTCATAGCTAGTGTCCTGTCTCAACCACATCAAGGGTCCACCTCACTAGCTGACCTTAAAGGACAATGTCTGCAACTGTCTAAAGATTTGTCCACCTTGAGATAAACACTCTCTCTTTCCTCTGTCTATCTTCAATATCTGATTATCTTTGTTCTTTTATTAGCCAGGCGAGTGAGAATGGTTCGAGCTACTTGTCGCCATGGGCACTCAGATTGCATCTTTGCTCTGTGGCTTTTAATAACGACAAGAGAATTCATGTTATTTTCCGCTCAGATATGGCCCCACACATGTTCTCGTGCCCTCTTCATATGTGGTCTTCCCAGGTAGTCCGTGACTTTAGAGACAAAGGACATGTGTCATTAAAAAGGAAAAAAAAAAAAATTCCCAAGGCATCTAGCGAGATGGACACCTTGAAACATACAGAAACATCAGATAATTTCCAGATCTTGTCTACACCACCAAAAGTACCAGTGGGCAATCTGGATGTTTTTTTAATAACTAAACAAAATAAATAGATAAATAAAAACCTTAACAAACTGGTTTTCTAAAAAAAAACAAAAAAAGGAAAAAAAAAATGCTATGCATTAAAAAAAAAAATTCTAAAGAAGTCAGATTTGGTATACATTATGAGATCTAAAACGTTTTTATTTATGTGTTGTTTGTCTATTTATTAGTTAATTTTCGTATAATTTGTACAAGGTCAGCTTGTAGTTTATTGCTTTTAATATTTTTTTATTGCATTTTTTTTAAAGATGAATTAATTTGGTAACACTTTACTATAAGGTTGTATTAATTAACGTTAATGCATTAGTTAACTTGAACTATCAGCTCCACTGTTCAGGATTACTTAATGTTTTGTTAATGTTAACTTTTACATTTACTAATGCATCTTCTTACATTGACAGATTCATTAGTTAACGTTGTGGTTAACTAATTAGTCACTGCTCTGGGTGCATGTTCACGGTGTGTGTGTGTGTGTGTGTTCACTGCTGTGTGGGTGCACTTTGGATGGGTTAAATGCAGAGCTCAAATTCTGAGTATGGGTAACCATACTTGGCCGTATGTCACGTCACTTAATGCATTAGTTAACATGAACTAACAATGAAAAACACATCTGTTCAGCATTACTTAATCTTTTCTCATGTTAACTTATTCATATACTAATGTGTTAGTTAATGCATTAGTTAACATGAACTAACAATGAACAACTCCACTGTTCAGGATTACTTAATGTTTTGTTAATGTTAACTTTTACTAATGCATCTCCTTACATTAACAGATTAATTAATTAACGCTGTGGTTAATGCATTAGTTAACATGAACTAAAAATGAACAACGCATGTGTCCAGCATTACTTAATCTTTCCTCATGTTAACTTATACTAACGCCTTAGTTCATGCTTTAGCTAACATGAACTAACAATGAACCATGCCTGTAAATAGCTTTATGTAATTATACTACTTACAGTATATACACATAAGTTTATGCAGCAGCTAACACAAACGATGGATGAACAATAACTCATTTGGGCACTTATTTGGGCTATTGGTAAACTTGGAAACCATCTAAACATCAATGGATAATGTTTCTCATGTTTGTAGACTGTTTATTAACACGACTTACCATTAATAAAGTATTTACTAAGGGAAATTGTGAACCTTATTGTAAAGTGTACACTAGTCCAACATCAACTAGCGTCTAACTAACATTTGTAGAATGTTTATTAACATGACTTGCCATTAACAAATAATTTACTAAGGGAAATTGTGACTAATGAATAGTTCAACATTAACTAACATTTGTCAACTGTTTATTAACATGATTTAGGCATACCACTAACAAATAATAAACAAACAAACAAAAAATGGTAACACTTTATTTCGATTGTCCACATTCTACTAACAGTAAGTAACTTTGCAACTACATGTCAACTAGCAGTCATTAGAGTATTAGAAGACTGTCTGCTTAATATCTGCTAACATTTTATTTTGATGGGTCCACAACATACAAGTACATACTGAGTATTAGAAACTTTGCAAGTATATGTCAACTTATTCTACTAACCCTAAACCTACCCTACTGAGAGTTAGTAGACATGTAGTTGCAATTTAATGAGAATTAGTTGACATGTAGTTACAAAGTTACTTATAGTTAGTAGAATGTCTAAAGTGGACTATCGAAATAAAGTATAACCCAAAAAATATATATTTAACAGTTTTGTTCCCTTGTGACGGCACACCACACACAACAGATCAGGACTGTAAATGCGGGAAATCTCACGCTGACAAACGTGACTTTAGAGTAAACACATGGTGGACAACGTGCAAGAAGAAATGGCGTTACTAATATTTGGATAGCTTTTGTTTACCGAAAGTTCGCGGGGTTAAACAAGAAAAAAAGTTTGAATTAAGTCGTGGAGACTGTGTGAACATGAACTTTATATGTTACGGCGTCGGCGCGAGCTGGAGGTGAGTAATGCTTCCGTCAGCTCGTTTTCTGATTAGAAATAGTTTCGTTCCACGTGACTATCTAGAAAATAGCAGCTTTAAAACGCAAAGGTGATTACCAACGTTTTGTCCAGCTTAACCTGCTTGCTCACTTCCAGTCAGGAGAAACGTTAGGAGAAACACCTCCTTCTCTAAGTTTATGTATTTAATGAATTGATTATACCGTATTGATTGATTGTAATGAATTATACTGTAATGAACTGATTATAATGTATATAATCTATACCGCAATTATGTAATAATATAATATGTAATAAAGTTTCTGAAAATCTAAGTGATGCATGAATGGCTTTCACTCATTTAAGGTCCAGTAAAAGCAATAATGTCTGCTTTGTTATTTACCCACAAATGTTAATTAAACGTTAGTTAATATTGAACTAGTGTACACTTTACAATAAGGTTCACAAATTCCCTTAGTAAATACTTTGTTAATGGTAAGTCATGTTAATAAACAGTTTATAAACATGAGAAACATTATCCATTGATGTTTAGATGGTTTCCAAGTTTACCGATAGTCCAAATCAGTGCTCAAATGAGTTAGTATTGTTTATCCATTGTGTGCATTAGCTGCTACATGAACTTATGTTATATATGTAGTATAATTAAATTAAGCTTATTAAATAAAGCTATTTACCGGCATAGTTCATTGTTCATACATGTTAACTAATGCATGAACTAACACTTTAGTATATGATTAAGTTAACATGAGGAAAGATTAAGTAATGCTGGACACATGCGTTGTTCGTTTTTAGTTCATGTTAACTAATGCATTAACCACAACATTAACTAATTAATCTGTTAATGTAAAGAGATGCATTAGTAAAAGTGAACATTAACAAAACATTAAGTAATCCTGAACAGTGGAGTTGGTAATTGTTAGTTCATGTTAACTAATGCATTAACTAACACATTAGTATATGAATAAGTTAACATGAACAAAGATTAAGTAATGCTGAACAGATGCGTTGTTCATTGTTAGTTCATGTTAACTACCGCATTAACTAACGTTAATTAATACAACCTTATTGTAAAGTGTTACCATTAATTTCAACTTCAAAAAATTAAATAAACTTTAAAAATAATATTACTATAATACTATAAGATTACTATATTAATGTTCAGTAGGGGGAAGCAACATATACAATATGCATCTGGATGTTATTTAAACAAAACACATGCTGAGATCTAGAATTTTTATGTATGTAGTTTTATATCAATATTTAGGGCATGAAAAAATGTATCCATATATATTTAATACACATACACAAACATATACATTCATTAGTGCCATCTAGTGCTCAGAGGCACCCTAATATTCAGTCCTACACATAAAGCTTCTAATTAGAACTAAGAGAAAAAAAAAAGTTGTATGATGCTATTGGAGAGCCGTTTTTAGTTCTACAAGCATTCGTTAGTTCCTGATTTCATCCTGTGAATGTTACGACAGGACTGCAAAATCAAAATCAGGATAGATCTTGATAGGTTGATTCATAAATTTCAGTTTGTGAAAGAGGAACATTGTGTAGGTGTGTTGTGGAAATCGTACCATTCACACTTTTGGGGTGAAAGAACTTGAGTTTGTGCATGTGGTTACTTGTGATGCAGCGTTGGCATTTAGTTAGGATAAAAATGAATCATGTCGTTCAATACCAAGAAGGCAGTGAAATGAAATATTGAAAAACATTCTTGGAGCTCAGTTAAGTCTACGTGTTTTTCTGTAATGTGGGGGAGGAAAAGTCAAAGTGAAACCGTCATCAAACAGGACAATCAGCAAGTCATTCTGATCTACCGCTTCATTTCCTCTGAATTTGTGTGTGTGTCATAGTCAGGAAATATAAAGGCTCAAGTAAAGAGGGTAACAGCACATATGGCACAAATACGGTACACTTTTACAAACACATTTGAAGCACAAATCAGTCCCCCGAGGTCGCCAATATTATCCAACAAATGCATGGAATTGGAAATCAATTAATGATAGTAAAAGCTGTTTTTAATATAGTGCTATTTGTAATATTTAAAGAGTAAAAACAGTTTTTAGTTATGTGTTTATTTAAATGACAAAAAAATTTAATCTTTGCTAGGCACCACATTTTATGTTCAACCCTGTTACTGCATCCCCCCCCCCCCCATTACAAATAAAAAGAAAGATCAATTAAATTCGTCATCCAGTCTATTTTCTAAATACACCTTATTGATCTTATTGTGAACAGTTGGCTGATTCATCTGTGCATGTTTAATTTGTACATTTCTTTCTGGAGCCTATCATTTTTATTCAAAATTTCACTTATCAGAAAGCCATTTATCACTTATTCTGCTTTAACTACAGCGCTTTCTTACAATCACCCAATAAATGACATTATTTGGCTCCAGTCAGCATGATGGGAAGGAAAGTAAATAATATAAGTGAACTTTCTCAGTTTCTATGCAAGCTGCATTCATCAACCTACTGTATCAACACTGTTACCGGAGTTATTGTAAGAAAAGAGAAAAGTATTTTTCTTTAAATAATGAAGCAGTTTTAAGGTTTTAGCAAACAGCTGAATTTAATTGCAAAAAACTTAGCTATGTCCAACGTTTTTTTGTTCAACCCTGTTACTGCATTCCCCCCATTATAAAAAGGAAATATTCCTGTGAAGTCTCTATGACACTGACAGCTTTCTAAATGCATGTTATTGCATTCATGTTATTCTATGAGACTCATCTACACATTTGTAAACCAGCATTTATAAAAATTGCTCAGTTTATGCATGGTCTCAATTCATCATTCAACTTTGTCACTGGAGTAAAAAAAAAAAATATATATATATATATATATATATCTTTAATTTATCAGAAATGGTAGTTTTCATTTTTTCAGCAACTACAAAATGACATTTGGTCACAAAACAGCTAGCCCTAAATATATCCATGTAAACCTGAATTTTGGTAACAGAGTTGAGCACTTTCCAAACTGCATAGGAAATGAATTGACAATATTTAAGATTTTTTTCCAGTTGGTTTAAAATGTAAACATTTTCTGAAGGATATGCAGGTTTTGTTTAGTGTTGTTGTTTTGTTTTGTTTTTGGTTGCACTTTATTTTAAGGTCTGATTCTCGCTATTAACAAACCATTAAATATGACTTTTGCTTCAATAAACTCCTAATTTGCTGCTTATTAATAGTTAGTAAGGTAGTTGTTAAGTTTACATATTGGGTAGGAATAGGGATGTAGAATATGGTCATCGAGAATATGTGCTTTATAAGTACTAATAAACATACAATATGTTAATAATAGGCATGCTAAGCAACTAGTCAGTGAGAATTGGTCCCCATACTAAAGTGTTTTACCATTTTTTTTATACCCTAGCAGAAAGTGACATCTCATTTGTAATTATCTGATACTCTTTTTCCTTGTTTCTCTTTTTCCTTTTCTCTGCATTCTTGAATGGTATAGTCAGAGTCTCTGGTTAGACCCGGTCCCACTGGTCCCACAGGACTTTGCGTGGTGATGGTGGTTATGTCACCACTTAGTGAAATAAGTGACACTGATGGGTTTGAAATGCACTCTGCATCCCCATAGACCTCTCAGCCGCCCATCCACTCCCCCTCTGTGGACCCTCAAGAACCCCCGTAGCCCCTCTGTCATTCAACCGTCTGCTCAGGCTAGTGTTATGTTTCCATATGGCGAAGAGAAGGCCAAGTTCATCGTCAGGAGCACAGCTTGTGGTGTGTGTGTGTGCCACATCCCGTTTGCTTCATGGCGGCCACATTACCACCATCAAAACCTCTTAATCACATTTTAACAACTCAGGAAACACAGGCAGGATCACCTTTCATTCTGATCTGAAAACCAAACACCTTATAAAGCAGATACATTCACCAGCATGTCTCGCAAGTTTGCTACTTTTATTAAATCATTTATTTTATAAATGGGGAAGTAATATCTAAAATTTCAGCTCAACAAAGATCAACAATTTGACTGAGTGACCCCCCTCCACATAGAATTATTATTATTTTCATTTATTCTTTTTTTTAGGGAAAATGTACATTTGAAAAATGTTAGGGTCAAAACAAACAAACAAACAAAGAAAATAAATAAATGTGTCTCGATGCAGTGTTATTTAAGTATTATTTATACACTATTATATAGTTTTAGTATTTTTGTTATTAGTCAATTAGTCAAAATTTTATTTCAAATAACTACAACTATTTTTAATAGTTTTAGTTAAAGGGGTCATATGATGCACTTTCATGTTTTCCTTTGTCTTTGGCGTGTTACAAGCTGTTTTGTGCATATATAAGATCTGTAAAGTTGCAAAGATTAAAGAATCTATCACAGTCACCAGTCGAACTGCACTGCAATTCCCAGCATCCCTCTTGCCACTCACCTGCACTCCATCAGTAATCCCTCACACCTGACCTCTATCAGGGAATCCTCCTCACCTTTTGCCACTAATCAAGCTCTCTATAAGACTTCACTCAATCCATACCCTCATTGTCTGGTCTGAAGGTTACAAGCTCTTTGTCTGTCTCGTCACTCACCTGCAGGATCCCTATGACTCCGTAGATGGCTTCCTCCAGTTGATTCTACTAAAGGGAAAGATAAGGACGATTAATTCCTCACTTTATTGAAATCTGAGTTATTACACTTACCTGTTGAGGTTGCCTTCAGTTTGTTTAAAAGAAGCAGCTCTTACCTTACTCATCCTCGTATGCCACTCCATCCAGTGTGTGACAGAATCAAACCCAAAGAGATATTCTTTATAAAAGTTAAGACTCTGCCACACCTTCCTAAAATGACTCCTTCAAACATGCCCCCACATGTCTATGTCACGGTGTGGGAAGATTTGCATAACACCACCCAAATGTATACACAATAATAGAAAGCGTAACTTTTATTCTCGCTGTAGTATTGTTGTTGCCACCGCCATGTTGTGGAGACGCTGTGTGTTTCGTTGTGAAAGCGAAAGTACTTTGTTTGGCCTTCCAAATGAGTATACAACTAGAAATCAGTACTTAAGTTATATTTACAACACTATTCCAGAACAGTACAGCGCAAATATTAGAGTGTGTGCAGCACATTTTACGGAGGACTATTTCCTGGACCTGGAAGAGTAGCCTACAATGTGAACACTATGAATGGCTGGGAACACTATAAAGCGGGGCAATTCCAATGTCGCAAGGACAGTCTGGTGCTTCTGACTCACAGCCTGCAAGTACGTTTCGATTTTTAAAGAATTTGCTACCGACTATTCAAACGTGATTTTTGAGCAGTGTAGAGTAGTGCTTGTTTGGCATTTCTACGAACACAAATGCAGACACCGATACCACTTTTTCCAGTACTCGCCCGATACCGATACTTTTATTTTTGGTACTTGCTGATACAGAGTACCGATACTGATATTTTCATTGCATTTGTACATTTTTAAAATATTGGGTACGGAAACCAAAAGAGTATGTATAATGTTAATTGGTTAACTTCATTTATCAAATAAATAGTCAAACCAAAATTTATTCAAACACCTTTAAAATTTCTCACATTATCTCGGTTTATTCGCTATAGTTTAGAAAATGGTAATAAAATATGACGAACTCAGAGAAAAACTGTCTGAACAAATTCAGCTTGATAATGTCAGATAATTTTAATAGAAAGGTACATAATGGATTACAATCAACCAAAAAGTATTCAGACAGCTGTTAGTATGACAATATTTACATAACTATCAATACTCTGTCGGGCCACCCTTAGCCTTAATGACAGCCTGTGGTCTCCTGGGCATGCTGCAAACCAGGTTCATGCAAACCTGAACTTCAGTTTTTTCCCAGACTCGGTCTGAATAATTTTTTGTCCCAAATTTGTATAAATTTTACTGGTAGTCTATTAATTTAATAGCATTAGAGCGGCTCCGTTGCAGCGGCTCGGTACTGTAATTGCGCGTTTTGCTGTAATAATGCAGGGAACCACTGGTTATAAATCTCCTAACTGTGATATTTTCAGAAATAAAAGTTACTTTTTTTCATCTCAAACTGCTGCAATTTATATTCCAAAGCCACTCATATAATGCATAATCAATCATGAAGCAAGCAAAACGCGCAACGTGCGCACATTTGTACTGGTGCAGAATGAGAGGTACAAATACAGAACATAGCGCATAGGCTGTTAGTTTCACTTTCGCCAGAATGTCGTGTGTGGTTAAGGTTGAAAATAAATGATGGTTTATAGTAAATACTCCTATAAATTGTCTTATATTTACGATTTAGTTTTAAGCCAAATGATGTGTGTGCCAAGTGAGCGAATATCAGTAAAGATCACACAACAGAAGTGCGCACACGCTCTCTCTCTCTCCCTCCCTACCGTTAAGTAACTCGTGTATTGTTTTACTTGTTTTTGACACATCCGACCGAACTACAAACTATCCAGTGATGTCTGTGAGAAAGGGATATTCACTGGACGAGCTCACGCATCTGCGCCGCCGCGCGCTCAATCTACTCAGCGTGCTTTGCTTAGCCCATCAGCTCGCGCACATCAGCTACACAGGCGTCAATACTGAATGTTTAATATTCATTTAATTGCATGCATATACTTCTTAGACATCCTTAATCTCTAATAACTCCATTCTGCTGTCTTTTGTTCTGTTGTCTGTATTTCTTTGTCTGAATATGGCACTTATGACATGCTGTTTGGTATCGGGGCATTTTAACAAGTACGAGTACAGGAGCTCAGTATCGGCCCGATACCGGTGCATCCCTAGTTTATGCAGCGCGGCGCAACGCGTAAAAAGACCGTATGAGTCATTATATTCAGTAATTATGTCCTCACTAAATGCAACAAATGCCTCGTTTAAACTGGGTTTTATGGCTTTTGTCGTGTCGAACTGGGACACAGCATCATAATATGGTAAGGGACGTCCGTCACAAGCTTGAGGTATTCAGCCAATCACAACGCACCTCAACCACACCTCACTTCTCAGAAGGATGAGCTTTATAAAAATCGACACGTTTCAGAAAGGCGGAGCATAGAGGAGCAACAAAAACAATGTACAGTATGTGGAAAATGATGTTTCTGAACCTCGAACTGCTAAACACATTGTATTACACTAAATACACAAAATGTTCTTTTTAGCAACATCATATGACCCCTTTAAAAATAACAACTCTCAATGAAACAACATGTAAATATCCGAGATATGATAATGTAATTTAGAATTTGGTATGCAGTGGTATGTATGGTATTGACATAAGAAAACAGAATCATCTTAGTGTGTCATAGTGACATCTTTATCTTTAACACTTTGAGAATTTCAACTTGCAACTTTGTCTGGAATGCATCATAAAAACCATCTCCACAGCATAAGAGAAACAAGCCTCAGCGCAACAATTTCCACAACATAAACAAGTAGCAACACAACAGAAACAAGCCGCAATACAAAAGAAACAAGCCCCAATATAACATAATTAGCAAAACACAATGGAAACAAGCCGCAACACAGTGAAATTGGCACAAGACAAAGAAATGTGTTGTTTTGTGGTGATTTCATTTTGTTGAGAATATTTATTTGTGTTGTACACTACTGGGCCACCATAAAAACCACTCACAACACCTTAGCATCATGGGGCTTCTTGAGAAAAGACCGCTCACATTTTGTTGCTCTAGCTGCTCATTTTCCCCCATGATCTCTGATCTTTGTGGGAAGTGACAGTCGATGGGGTCCTCAGGGTCCTGGAATCCCCGTGAGGTTAGGTGCCCAATGTGTGAATGTCCCATATTGTCATTTTCCATTAGTGCCATTAGATACACATATTAGTGACAGAGCCATTATGAGCAGAGAGAGAGAGAGAGACTGACAGAGTGAGATGGAGACATATGTGTTTAGTCTATTAAAAGAGACGGAGGGCTAGAGGCTGCGAGGTGACCTCAATATCGGCTTACACCAACACATGAGGGCGATGCATCACCAAGGGTCTCTCACCCTAACCTTGCAGGACCATAAGGGGTCTCCCCTTAATGTCACCCAAAGCCCCCCTGAACAGCTGCCTTGGCATTTACATCCTGCACCAGAACAGAAGGGACTGGCCCTTGGTTTCCTTTCAACAATATTACTGTTAAAACTACTAAATAGTGGGTTATATGAATGCCCACTTTAAAATCTGTGATTTAAAAGAATAGTTCTGTCATCACTTTCCAAACGTGTATGCTGTTTTTTTCAAAGCAAATTTGAAGAAACCACATAGTGACCACATTTATTGTTACTTTTACTTAAATTTAGTAATCCGTGTGATATATGTGAAATTTATGTATTTATATCATTTTTTGTTATATTGATTTGATTGATTTTGATAACAGCTTTAGAGATGTGGTCTTTTGTGCTCCACTAAAACAAAACAAAAGTGTTTTTGAGTTACATGTGGGTTGATAATGACAATTTAATAACATTTTTTGTGAAATATATAATATTGATATAAATTATTTAAATGATTTGAATTTGTTTAAAAACAAACAAACAAAAACAGTTTGTAAGGGTAAAGTATAATATAGTTGAAATTTATATATAATTTAAAAAATATATATACTGTATATATACATATTTATTTTATTTTATGCGGCTTTAGAGATGTGGTCTTTTGTGCTCCACTTAAACAAAACAACAAAAAAGTGTTTTTGAATCATGTGGGTTAAGAAAATTTCTTAAATAAAAAAAAAAAAAAAAAAAAAGTACTGAGTGACTGGATTAGGAGTGGAAACATGCAGTAGACATGAAGCCATATCTAACTATTTTTTTTTTTGTCTTTAAGTCTAATGGTGAGTGAATCGTTGCTGTTGCCCCCTCTCTCTCTCTCTCTGTCTCTGTCTCTGTCTGTGTGTGTGCACATATGTATTTGAGTTCATGTTTAGATTAATGTTAACAAGAGGAGATTGCCCACAGTGGAACCTCAAGGATCATTTAGCAGGGCTGCAAACATAAGTGTCCATCAGCGACTGCCTTATTCACTTGGATACACTGATATATAGACTGATGTAAGACCTGCTGTATAGATACACGCATGCTTATTTATATAAGCAAACAGGTTTGATATAACAAGTCAATGGAGTAAAGATGTCCAACCAAATGTTTTTCATTACATCCGAGCATCAGCACTCTAAATATTCAATTATACTGTTATGACTCATACAGTTTCTGCAAAATGGCATCATTTTTGAACCCCTATCCCATCTCGGACCAAACGTGAAGCCTTTTGAGACTAATGCAGATAAAACAAAATAACTGTGAAAATTCCATAGACTTCCATAGGCTTCAGCTGACACTGTTTTTACTTCAGTAATGTTGCATTATTATGTCCCTATCATAATGTCTTTATATTTACATACAAGTACATCTAAAAAAACTGAATATCATAAAGTATTTAAAAAAAAAATAAGTTTCACTCATTTCAGAAAGTGAAACCCATATATTATATAGATTCATTACACATAGAGTGACATATTTCAAGCCTTTATTTCTTGAAATGTTGATGGTTATGTCTTACAGATCATGAAAACCCAAAATTCAGTGTCTCAGAAAATTATAATATTACATAGGATCAATAAAAAAGGATATTTTAAACAGAAATGTCAGGCTTCTGAAAAGTATGTTGACTGTGGACTTCAGAAAACACAGTGGACCAACACCAGCAGATGACATGGCAGCCCAAATCATCACTGACTGTGGAAACTTCACACTGGACTTCAAGCAACATGGATTCTGTGCCTCTCCACTCTTCCTCCAGACTCTGGGACCTTGCTTTCCAAATGATATGCAAAATTTACTTTAATCTGAAAAGAGGACTTTGGACCACTGAGCAACAGTCCAGTTATTTTTCTCCACAGCCCAGGTAAGATGCTTCTGACGTTGTCTCTGGTTCAGAAGTGGCTTGGTAGCCCTTTTCCTAAAGACATCTGAGCGTGGTGACTCTTGATGCACTGACTCCAGCTTCAGTCCACTCCTTGTGAAGCTCTCCCAAGTGTTTGAATCAGCTTTGCTTGACAGTATTCAAGCTTGCGGTCATCCCTGTTGCTTGTGCACCTTTTCCTACCCAAATTCTTCCTTCCAGTCAACTTTGCATTTAATATGCTTTGATACAGCACTCTGTAAACAGCCACACCTTTCAGTAATGACCCTCTGTGACTTACCCTCTTTGTGGAGTCAATGTTCATCTTCTGGATCATTGCCAAGTCAGCAGTCTTCTCCATTATTGTGGTTTCAAAGAACAAGAGATACTCAGAATTTATACTGTAGGGAGGGTCATTAATTAAAACTCAAATGTAAATATTCTAATATTTGGAGATACTGATTTTTGACTTTCATGAGCTGTAAGCTCTAATCATCAAAATTAAAACAAAAAAAACTTTTGAAATGTTTTACTTTACATGTAATGAATCTAAAATATATGAAAGTTTCACTTTTTGAAATAAGTTACAAGATAACTTTCATGATATAATTTTTTTTTTAGATGTACCTGTACAGTTTATTTATTTATTATGGTAGTTCATTTTTTTAACGATGAAGTTATTTTATTATCGCAATTAAGTGAACATATGATTTTTTTTTAACATTATAAATGAACAGCTTATCAATAAATTATTTTAATTAGTAATTAATTTACTTGGCATCCTGTTAGTATTTATCATGCATCTAACAAAAACAGTTAATGACATCCAGGAAGTGACATAATTTTTTTATATAGCAGCACAGATATCAGTACTGCTAGCAATATATTTGATAAACAATGTAATGCTTGGTGGTTTTTGCTAAAACATTTAAATATTATAAATATTAGATACAATATTAAAAGACAGAATATTAAAAACAAGTTACTTTTTTGTTTGCATTATAGATGTAATTTTGAAAAATTATTCTTTGTATTTTACTATATATATAATGTATTTTTTTTTTTTTTTGTCCAGATCAGCTTGTATGTTGAAGTACTAAAATAACTCAAATTAAATAATCACTTAGAAAGACCTGTGAGGCAACTGTTCCAATACTTATGCTCACATCAGATAGAGGGATGGAACTCTAAACGTGCTGAACTGCCCTCCAAAAGTTTGTAAACTCCCCTGGCAAAGTGTGGTTTTGGACAATATCAGCATAAATCCTTATTGTTTTGGTGCAAATACATTAAAGTAACTTGACATTATCATTGACCAGCAATAAAACATAATAATGGCAATATATACATGTCAAAGTCAGACATGCCCCTTTGCCAGCTGTGATGCCTGGTTACTGGTTTAAACCTGGCCCAGGTTTTTAAAAGATTTTTGTGTCAGCACACCTTAATACTGTAGCTTTAACAGTTGATTGCCAATTCAAAGTTCAAATGTTTGAAAAAACTGACCGCTCGGATGCCCAGATTATGCAGATCTTAATAGCTGCTAATGGTGGATATTTTGATGAATCAAAAATTTTAATTTCTATGTATTAACTGTTTATGTAATACATTTTTTGTTTGTGTTGTCCCTTATCAGTGCAAAATTATCACAAATTAAAAAGGATTCATGCCAATATTGTCCAAAACCCCACTTTTCTAGGGCCTTTCCAAACTTTGGAGGGCAGTGTATATACATGTGTTTTTATATATACTGTACATAGTAAATATACACAGCGCACGCACACACATAGTGTGCAAACATAAACCTTTATTTTGAATGCGATTAATTGTGATTAATCATTTTGCAGCCCAACTTTGTTTTGTTTTTTTTGTTTTTTTGCTTTAACGAAAACTGTTAAATGCATGTGTAAATATGCAAGAAAATCTGAAAAATTGTATACTTTTAACTGTACAGTATATGTACATTATTAATAAGAGACTATCAGCCACTTGTGGTTAATCATAATATCACGTAATAATAAAAATAATTATTCTTAATAATAACAAATCCAATCAACTGACTCAACAGATAATCACCATCTTTTTTTTTTCTCCTCCTTTCCTAACTTCTATTTCACTCATAATTGACCGTTCACTCTAGAATATTTACATTAAGCCGAACTAAAAGTTGGAAACTCAAGCCTCCCAGGAAGACTGGGCTCTGAGCAGTGGGAGAGACCACACCACATACACAGCCACACGTCAGACATGATATGCCCATTTAGCACCTTTCTGTGTGAACAGAGGTCAAATAATGCGTGTGTGTGTTTTGACTGCGCGAGGCGGCTTGTTAGGGCTTTAATGTGGGTGTTGACTAGCGGATTATTCCCTGGACACACCTCCCCTTTTAGTCCGTCACCACTCATTATGATAACAATAAACCTCCGGCGGTCTTAAAGGGCCGCTGACAGGCCTGAGCTAATGACACTGTTGCTTCCACCCTGATGACTTGTACAGCTGTAGGAAACCTCCTTCCTTTCTTTCTCTCCCCGAATTTGTCTTTGAAGTGATTGTCCGAGTTCATTACTGTCCGGCGCTTTGTTTCGCTGCGTCTGTGTTAGCCATCTAGGAGCGGTAAACAGATATAGCAGATTTCCAGATGTCATTCCCATGGCCTTAAGGTCTGTATCCCTATCTGAGAGCCTAAACGGGAGCTCTACAGTTACAGGTCAGGGGTCGGAGTTCAGAGGGTGACGGCGGGTGACGTTGACAATGACACAGGTGCGGCATTGAGCTGTGCTCACCTGTGGATCACGCTCCCCTTTCCTTCAATTAACAGAACGCACTCACACACGGTCATGACCACTGCGTGAACTTCATGTTGTGAGGTGATTCTCTGATTCGTTCTGTGTGAGTGTGTGTGTGTGTGTGTGTCTTGGTTTTGCCCCTAATGTCGCTCAAAGCAGCAGGTGCGAAAACAGGACTAGCTTTGTGATCCTCACTCCCTCAGATGAATGTTGTGTGTGTGTGTCTGGGGTTGGTAAGATTTTTTTTTTTTTTTCGTTTTAAGAAATTTACCCAAAATCTGTATGTTAGTTGCATTACTGTGCTAGTAACATATGTAAGTAAAATAAACATCGTAATAAAAAAATCCCATAAAGTAGGATCAATGCTGAAATGTTTCTGTTCTCTCATAAGCTGCAGCTGAAATACTTGTAACATGCAAAGAATGCAAATTCCCAGTTACTTATTACATTGCAATTGTGTAATATACAGCAGAGTTACTGTATGCCACAATGCACTTGCACTTGTCTTGACCTTCAAGTGTGATGGATGAACTGCATTTTATTTCTATATTCTTGACTCATTATTTTATTGGATTGCCAAAAGACTGGCTGAATGTACTACAGTATTTCGCATACTTTAATTATATACAATATAGTATATAATGTGTTTGCTATAGTACTCCATTGAACTGAATTCTTTGCATGTTTTAATGATTCACTGTAACATCAGCTAGCTGTGGTCAGCAAAATGCAAACACAAATCAAATGTTATTAAATCCAACGCTAATCATTATAAACACATACACACACATTTCTTGGCTGGGAAACAATCCCACCTGCACCTGATCTATGCATCTGCCTCTCAAACGATTCCTCCAGAACCTGGCCTTGATTTGTAGTTCCTCCTGGGATGAAGTCTTGTTTTGCATTTAAATTCGTTATTATTACAGGGTTTAATAAAGACCAGAATTTGAAGCTGATACACTGATAGTGTGTCCTTTAAATGACCCCCTGACCCACACAACACACCCCTTAAACTAACACACACACACACTTCTCATTCTAATCAGGTTATGTGGGAGTTAGCGTGTGCGTGAGATTGGCTGTTCACCTAAAATATTAAGATTGTCTGTGCATGTTGTCATATGGACAGTCAATTCTCTGCCTTACTGTCTGAAATCAGATATGTTGATGAAATGAATATGCCATTAGCGTTATTACATTCTACATACTATTTTAAACATATCGTCTTGTAATCTGTATAGCTTTTGTGCATTAATATGACTAACAGACAATCAAAGTATAAATCTGAGATATTAGATTTTGAGAATAAGTCTAGACAGACATCTGAATATCGGGCCATTTAGCAGAGGAAATTGTATTTCTAAGATGTTACCTTCATAGCTCAGAAGACTTAATGGATGTTTCAGTTGTTATCAAGTTTGTTGATGTTTTTCCTAAAATTATTTGTTAAAAATCTTAATGTAAAATTCTATAATTTAATATAATTTGACCTCGATTTATCAGGTGAACAGGAAACAGTTTTTTCCCTAAAACTATTTTACAACAATAATAATAATGTATAACTTTTAATTTAAACATTAGATTACAGGGGTATACTATCTGAGAAACAGGAGACTTAAGAAAATCTCATTTTAATTTCACTGCAGCCTAGGAGAAACAATTGAGAGATTAAAGAGATCTAATTTCTGTTTTTCTTTCTTATGTGGTGGTCCTGCCATCTTGCGATCTGAAGAAACTGTTTAACTGCGATCAGTCACTATTCCACCTGTTCTATTTCCCACAGTGCCTTTTAAGAATCCAAAGGTCCTAGTAAAGGAATCTGATTGGATAACGTCATTGCAGTCCGATTTAATAACATCTTGATGCCTTTATATGCATATTTCTCATGTGCATGAATGAGTCTCTCTCAGTGCAGTAACTGCAGGTCTCCCACTCCTAAACTCACTCCCTCCCTAATATAAATAGTCAACAGAACCTTCCAAACCAAACAAATCTCAAAGCTTCACTCAGACACACGCATACACACTCTTCGACCCCTAAACGGCCCATTCTCTGTCCAGAAGAGAGCTTAAGCTCAGGGTCACAGTGAGGTTAGCACAATACAGTTGCCTGGAGCCTACACACACACAGACACACACACACACAGACACACACACACAGACACACACACACACGCACAGTCTATTAACTCTAAAAACATATGTGAGAGTAGTTATGTGCCTGAACAGTACAGTGCTCTAGTCTGTTTGTTGCATTTAGATCTCAAAAATAATTCACCTAAATTAATCTAAAAAGGTCAAAACCAAGAAAAGAGAGAATATGAAAAATTACTGTAAAATATAAATCCAGAAAAATATAGAAAAAATAACTTAATATTGCCAAGGTGCTATGTGATTGCTAGTGTGCTCTGAGTGGTTTAGCATGCTATACTGTTAGCTTTGTTCTGGTGACAGATGGGGCATACGTTTTATTGTATTTCTATTTATTCAAATGTGATTTTATTTTTTGACAAACAAGTTAAGCGCAAATCCCACATCAGGTTTCATCGGTCAATTCAATCTCAGTCACCTGCCAAGAAAAGTTCAGGCCTCATGGATTCAGTTTGGAGTTCAGAAATATTGTAGAAGGATCCAATTGCAACAAATAGAAATGTTATCTATCAGGATGTGCAGTATATTGAATTTGAGGTTGGTGTTGAGGTTAGAATTTGGGGTTAGTATTTGTTATAGCATTGTAGGAAATCAGCGCTGTTACTGACATGACCACTTAAAGGGAAAGTGAAAAGTCTGTCATTAATTACTCACCTTCATGCCGTTATAAACCTGTAAGACCATCGTTCATCTTCAGAACACAAATTAAGATATATTTGATGAAATCCAAGAGCTTTCTGATCCTGCATAGACAGCACATTTAAGGCCCAGAAAGGTAGTAAGGACATAGTTAAAATAGTCCATGTGACATCAGTGGTTCAACCTTAATTTTCTGAAGCTACGAGAATAATTTGTGCACAAAAAAAAAAGACTTTAATCGCATGCATCGTGGTACTCTTGTGAACGCGCATTGAAGACTGACACGGAAGAGAATAAATTGTTGAATAAAGTTGTTATTTTTGTTTTCTTTGCACACAAATTATTCTCGTAGTTGGTATTTAACATCTCATTTCTTTGGCTGCGTCCATAAATTTAAACCGCTGACTTGTTGCCTCATTGCCCTGTTAGGAAATTACTTTTCAGGCAGCATTTGAAAATACAAACTAATTTCAGACAGGCTTCTGAGGCTTTCTTTCTTATGCGTGCACACTGAGTTGGACGCATAGCCTTTCAAAGTACAATGCACTCCATTTGATTGGTCGATATGTTGTATATGTGCACTTTATCCTTGTCCAGTGTCTTCACTATTTCTCTCCAAAAGTTATGAGCGATACAAATGTCTTTGCATGCATTTAAACTAAAAGCCCTCACCAATGTGTGGGTCTATTTTTATTGCATCTCCAGTAGTTTCTTTTTCGGCTGTGAAACAATGGATCTGGATCAATGTTGCCACCTTGTGGTCAAACGAAGTAGTAAACAAAATCAAGATGTATATGCGAGCGGCACATGATTACAAAAATCAGGCTGCATACATACTGTGAAAATTTGCATCATGTGCACTGAACACATATACTAGTGTGCACATAGATTTGCAGTATACTTTGGTCTTGAAGTCTCCATGATATTCTGTACGCCTTGGGTTCTTCATTTCAAATAAATCTATGGGATATTTTCCCCCAAGTAAAACTCCCTATGTTTGCGCAACTGAAATAGTGATGCTTGCCTTAATACATCCTTCATATGGTCTCTCTCTTTCTCTGTCCGTTTCGGTCACCCTCCCTGCACGCACTTCCGATCGGTCTAATGTTTTGCAGCCATTATAAATCTGGCTTTGACTTGCTAAAGCAAACAAAGCTGGAGAGAGAGTGATCCCTCAAAAAACATTTTGTCAGTTCTAATTAGGGTTGAAATATGGCTCAACTATCTCCCTCTCTCTCTCGCTCTCTAATATCCATTGCCCTCCCTCCTTCGCCGACAAAACTGTTTAGAGCGCAACACTGTTTATTCATTCTTCTCTCGCCTCTCTCTTCACCCATCTCCCCATCATATTCCTCTTCTCTTTGAACCAAACTACAAGTGATTAAAGCACAGGGCTTCCAGCACACAAATATCTATGAGCTATGTATCTAAACAGCGAGCTAGCGTCAGGCTAACCTACTGTAGCATGTTGGCTCCTTTAAAACAGATAGCGTGTAATTGCGCGTTTGGCCCGCAGTGCTCTAAAGGCCCCAGCGTCTGCTTTTGTCTGCAGTAGCAAGTTTACCCCTACACTGCGATCGCATCCTACAGGCTATGCAAATCAATGCTACCTACACACACACAGCTAAACTCGACTGCAGTCTTGATGAAACGGAGCACGGTTTGTGTGAGTATGTGAGTGTGTCTTTTGGCATGCATTTTTCACGCTTCATTTAGTGTTTGTCCAAAAACAAGAGGACCACCTATGTGAAAGTGGGCTTCACTTCAAAGACATGCAGGAAAAGTTCTCCTTGTGCATTTGTTCTGTTCTCAATTAAACGCTACAGACACAAAGATCAGAAAGGTGTTTTAAGTGAGAAAAGTTTCTTGCATGTTTGATCTGTGCTGAGTTTTTGAACTGAAGGGTGATTTGGAAAGTTTTTAAAGTTTTATTGTTTGTATTTTACTTCATCACTCTGACTTGCTCAAGTACTCAAGTATAATGAATTTGTGATATAATTGTAAACGTGTATTTAGTTCTGCCATACATAATTTTGATGTTTGGAAAGGCACTGACATGTGCAATGTTAACATATAGACAACTAAAATTTAAAAACATTTACATGTGTACAAATTTAAAAATGTAATTAAAATATAAAAATGTATAGAATACTAAATAGATTACTGATACTGAGTTAATTAAACAGTTTAATAATAATTACACACAAATATCTGACCATGACAGACCAATCGGAATGCAATATTCCAGATAATCATGTAATATAAAATTTCTCAGCCAGTGCATGACACCATACTTGAAAACGAGCGGGTTCTTAACAATGTGTGGTGGGGTGTGTGTGTGTTTGTGGGTCTTTTTGTTAACAGGCGGTACATGAGTTGAAGGAAAGGAGAGGTCAACTCACATTTCCTAAATGGCTTAAAAAGTGAAAAAAAATCCAAGTACCAAGTAAATATTGAATAGTGCCCAAGGCAAAGCAAAAGAGACACGCTAATGACTAGCACACAGTCATACGCACACAAATGCACGGTCTGACACCTCCACTCAGCACTTGAAAAGCCCCATAATGCACCATTCACGGCACCATTAGTGTAAATAAAGAGAAACGGTTTCAGTAAATATGGCTTATACGTGTGTCTATCACTTTTCCCAGTACAGGCCTCTGTCCAAACAAAACTTCTGTTCCATCTCCATTTTGCCCTGTTGCGAGAAGGAGGGGGGTGTTTCTGAGGGTGTGTGGGGGTGGTGGGGTCATAGTTGTAATCCTGCATATCAATTACAACCTTTCCTCCTCAAAAGAAATGACAGGAAAAAAAAAAAGAATGAGAGCGAGCCACACAGCGAAAGTTGATTCATGGTGAAAAGAGGAACTGTTTATGGACTCTCTGAAGTCAGGGAAGCTTTTAGGGGTCGGGCCCAATAGGGGGTTGTGTCAATGGAGAAAAATCTTGGTGTTATTTTTTGATCAAAATTCAGTGGTATTTATACTTCAAGCCTTGTTCCAGGGCTTGAGAAGTAGATGTTTGAACAGTGAGCAGGCGCCGCATCTCCTCCTACCCACACAGGAAAGGATGAAGTGGGCTGCAACCGCCTGTTCGTTCTCCGATCCAACAAACCACAAAGTCAGGTCAGCCACAGTACTTAGCTATTAAGAGAAATCGCTGCACACAAATACTTGCACCCTTTTGGCCCAGACAGAAAGCTGTTTAAGTAACCTTTGACCTCTCTAATGCATTAATTAGGGTCGGGGTCACACGTTCACAGCATCTTGAGTGCATGAGTTTTATTTATCTTAAAATCATTTTCTGTGCAGCTACGCATTCAAGTTGAGGACTAGTGGTGCCAGAGTCTGTGACCTTGTGAAATTACCTTACATTGACCTTATTATAAACTCTAAGTAACCTCACTAAAACATTAAAGAATTTTCTTCATCCACCTTTAAGCTCTCAGCAATAACCTTGTGATAACATGGTAATAACACATTGATAACCTTTAGATAACCTCTGATCAACTTTATATCCCTTTACCACTCAATCATGCACTAAAATTGCAATTTCTGAGATCCTCTGAGAGACGTTTTTGGCAACGCTCCCTCAGCGTTTCCTGTCCCGTGCCATTGTAGGTCAGATGGGTGACTGACGCTTGTGTATTTAGCCTGACAAATGTTTCCCAAAAAGTTTTATGTGGCAAAACGACAACAACCACGCACGTCAATCCTGATTACAGGGTAAACGCAGAAATAGAGCCATCGACGACTTGCCGTCATATCGCTGTCTGCCTCAGACAGAAACAAAAACAAACAGTCAAGCCAATTAATAGTAGTCGTTCAAGGTTTCTATCAGAGACTTTGTGGTTTTGTCAATGTGATACCATCAAGACTGTCCTTGCTACCTCCCTTTTTCCAATTGGCGCCTGGGTCCTGTTATGAGAATGGCTACGGAGTCCCAAGAGGGCCACTCTTCTGTGCCGCCCCCACGGGACCTGCAAAAACGCATTAGTAAATTAATGTCCACCCCGGGAACACTTCTCACGTTAGCAGGGTTATCCTGTTGTCCTTAGGGCCCTGGGGAGGAGTCGTAAGTGGAGAGAGGGGTCAGTAATTGATAGGTCCTTTTTCGATTGCCTGCCCAACTGCAAGTCCAGCGGCGGCCAAAGAAAACACGAACTTATTCGCTCTGTCTTTCGCTATCTTTCTAGCGTCCTGTCATGAAAACCCCAGGTGGAAGGAGTTCTTGCATCGTATGTTTCCATTTTCCAGGGACGGAGGGCGTTATATCAACACAATACAGAATGCACGTTCAAACAACAGGAAGAGAGTTCTGAGATGGCTGCGCCGATCGGGCAAGCTCCGTGAATTCTCTTTTCCATGCGAGGAAAAGGCTATTTAATTTCAGTAATGATTTTCTGCACTGCAGTTTGATGTGTGCCGATAGGGCAGTGTTATTGTTGGCGGGGCAGAGAGGTGCATGCGTCCGTGTGTGTGTGTGTGAAAAGCTCGGTACATGAGACGGCGGTTGTGTTTTTTGGGAAGTACAACATGTGCTTTGGATTAAACCTGTGTTATAAGTGTTTGACATTAACATGCAGTCATTCACTGGGCAAAAGAGAGGAGAGGGATCTTTTAGAGTGCTAAGGCTGTCCTAACACTTCTCAACAGTGTTCAGAGAGAGAATGGAAAAAAAATGATAGGTGGAAGACAAGGTACAGATTGACTAAGGGCATTTTTGCCAAGAAGTAAAATGAGTATTACTTCTTAGAATGTGTGTCGGATTGGCATTACTAACCATTAGCAATAAGTCATGACTTTATTTTATTAGCAAATTTCTGTGTGCTGCGTGTGTGTAAGTGTGTAAGGCCTTGCCTTAGAACTCCCATCTGCCCTCATTCACTCTGCGTGTTTGACATCTTTTCATCTTTTTACCCTCATACCATTAACAAAATATTTCCATGTTTCACCATTCACCCTTTTTCTTTCTTTTTGAGTCTGAAATTCTAACATCTCATACAAGCCAGTAAAAAGGAAAGATATTGTGAAAAAGATAAAAATCAAGGATTTTTTGTTAACATGATGAAAAGATCTTTCTAAAGTTTCTTTCTTTTTCTTTCTTTCTTTCTTTGTTCCGTATGATTCCATAGTTAGAAATATATATACAGTATATATCAAATCAACCTACTTTCTGAATGAACAACACTTACATCCTTTGCAATGTCCTAAATTTGTCACACCACTGTATTGTTTGACAGTTTTTAATTGGACTTTTTCTTCTCTAAAGAATCAACTGATATAAAAAGTCCACAGCTTTTAGCTCTCTAAAAACGATTGAGCATAGCACTTGAAAATATTGTAATTGAATAGTATGTAAAACATACTTAAAATAAATAAAAATTAAGGAAAAAAAGGAAGAGTAAAAAAAGATTCTTAATAAAATTCAGTTTATGCATCAAAAAGCACATTCCAATTGGAATTTGTCACACATTCTGAATATCATTAATATGCAATTTTGTTTATGCGTGTAAACATGTTCCGGCAAGGGAAAAGAAAAGGATGGCTTTCCTCTTTACGCAGTATTGTTGCAGGCATTGATTAGAACACGATAACTTTTGGCTCGCGCGCTGCATCAGCACTGATGTTAGATAGTGCAGTATGAGTCTGTCTGAATGAGGCAGCACTTCAAAGCCGGTTTAAGCGGCCTGAGCTGTTTCAGTCAACACCTTTCTGTCATCCTTTTCTCCACTACATCTCTTCCTAACATTATCATCACAGCAGCGTAACTCTGATAAAACACAATGCTGGATTTTCACGCTGCTCCACGCACCCACACACACACTACACACACACTCACTCAAGTAAACACAGGAGTCTCTCCATCTGTGTATAGGTTACTCCATATCTGTGATGATGGCGGAGTTCTAACTCAAGACTCGGCTAACACTGGGTGCACTTATCTCTTCAGGGTTTCCCACAGGGGAATGTGGTTATTTGGCTCCACATGTAAGGAGAACTAGCCAACGAAAGGAAAAGGGGGGAAGAAAAAAGGTGTAAATGTGTAATACGTTGATGTGTAGTTGATATCTTTTCCATGCACACTTTTTAGTCCCGTTATTACAGTCCAAGTTTAGAAACCTAATGACTGTTGCTACACCTGAAAATTCAAGTTTGATTTCATTCCTGAGGTTTGCTTTTTGCCTTCAGTTTATGTAAATAACAGATCATTGTTTATTAAGTATCTAAAATAAATTTTAATGTGGCTAATTTTATTTTATTATTATCCAAAATTAATCCAAACTTATCTATAAAACTAGGAATTAAAAATAATTTATAAAAAACGAAATATGAAAAATGTCAACAGTTTAGCTCTGGGAGTTTTTTGTTGATATGTATAATTTATTAATGTGCATGTTGTTATGCTCTATTTTATTTAATAATAATGTACGTGGTGTTTTTTTGTTGTAAAAATGTTTTATAAAGTAACTTTGCTAATGTTTCATGTGGTTTCTTTTTCCTCAAATAAAGGATATTATTCAATCAACCTGACACAAATAACACAAGTTTTTGTTACACATTAATTGCATGCTGCACATTATTACTAAGTAATTACATATGTAATTACATTGTAATACAATCACACTACAGTAAAGTGCAAAAGAGTGAGCTGGAGTGGATATTGCGAGTCGCTGTCAGTATGTTTGTGTATTCCAGAGCAGACTCAGGCCGCAGAGATAGACGGAGGAGAGCGATCGCTCTATCTCCACTCTTTCACCAGCGCAAGCTCGCTTCATTCACCCATCCCACAGCGCGATAAACCCTCCGACAGATCCCCGCACTTATTTTCCCTCCTTTTCTTCATCTTCCAACAAGTCTTTAATACATACATATCACAGGCCGCCTCCTGAGGTTTGAAAAATGAAAACACTACTTCATCTCGCCTTCCCCTTTTTTAATATTCGGTCACAATAAATATTTCCCATTTATATGCAAATGATTATCTACTGACCAAGAATGGATGGAGCTCGTCTTGTTTTCATTGTACTCGGAGAGGTACAAGTGTCTGAGACGGCGGACGGGGAATAGACGGAAATCAGCCGGAGTGGGAACGCCTCGCCATTTCTAGAGTAAATAATCGTGACTCGCCTTCCATTATTTTTTTTTATGGCAGCGTTGAATGGAAGTGTATTAACTTATAAGTTATAAGTAGTTGGAAGTAAGTTACTTAAAACTGGCGGGAGGAAAGGCAAAGAAAGAAAGCTGACGCTTAGTTGAGTTCCCCACAAATTGCTGACATAATTACACGAATGTAATTTTTATGAGTCACGCAAATCTCGGCATTTTCAGTGAAGCAGATAATTAGACTTGGAATAAAGCGTAACTGAATAATTAATACATCAAAACTAGATGAACTTTTTCTAATTATTTTTATTTAATCTCCATTCTAATTATTGTTCGAGTCGGCTGAGCGAGATTGCTTCTCATTCAGGGGGTGAAATGCACCCTGGCTGGCGTATTCTCACCCAGTGAAATATTAACTAAGCGTGCAGAGAGGGGATCAGAGAAAAGACCCCTCCCTTTGCCCACCCTCCCATGATTGAACTGTAATTTCAAATTCGCTGCTGCCAACAAACAATTTACATCTACACCTGCCATATTTCTTATTCTCCCCCACCGGTGTGCTACCAAATGCATGACGATCAATATTTTGCCAGCTTTAAATGAGTTTGTAATTAGACTAATGTGCTGTTTCTATGCTTTTTAAGAGAGGGATTTGTTTAGACTTCAGTCTTCGAGTAAACCTGACCTGTATGAGTATGAGCGAGCGAGATGCTGACCGCAGGGGAAAATTCACACACTTATCTCGTATGTCTCTGCTACCAGGAACCAGCGTTTCATCTGATAACCTTTATTGCTGAAATAAACATAATGAAAGTGTCCGTAGGTGCTGCGCGTATCTTCATAAACGTGAGCACGTTTTGAACCGGTTCATTCATATAATCTGTGTCTAGAATTTGTATACTTTCTGTTCCTTGTTCCAGCTTTATTTCCTGTGTTTGTCTTCCAGGTTCAAGAATTAGGCCGGGAAATAATGAAGGTAGATAATGGCTGACCTTCTGTTAACTTGGCCGATAATTGCGATGGGGAGGCTGGAATTGTGCCGCGCTGGGTTCTCGCGCTGATGAGATGAACAAATAAAAAGCAGCATTTACAGGCATGAAATGAGCTAATTCTGCGCCTGCACACATTTCCACATCTCTTATTAGACTGTCGGGGTTTACTAGATTAAAATTGCTGCTTAATTAATGTACAAACACAAGATCAGATTTAATTAACATCTGATTTAATTGCTTGCCTACAATTGCTTTTCACACTGTATGCTCCAATAGAAAATGATTGCAAAATGTAATAATTATACAGACAAATATAATGAGAATACATTCAAACGGTTTGATGTAAATCCAAGACTGATCACTTTTGCTGAGAGAACAAAAAATATCACATTTCCACAGTTTTATTAATTAATTTAGATTTTTGGGAAATCATTTGATTAAATACCTCTGATTATGTGGATTTATAAAAACAATAAGACGGGTTTCATTCAACATCCAAATTGATTCAAAGAGATTTTTGGAGCATCATCTTTCATCTTTGCCTCAAACAGACCAGGTTTAGTTTCGTAATATAGGTTTCATTATGATTTATTTAAATCAAATGTTTCTTAATGTTTTTCCATTTAAAATGAATGTTAAATGTATTTCTCACCATGTGTATCTTTTAATACTTTGAACAAATTCTCAAATTTGCTTGTTTTATAGCATTACACAAATTTGCGGTTTGAGTGTTATGCTGTTTGTCAGAAGTCGGATCAATTTTGAGTTTCATCTTGCATTATTTTCGAGAGGGCCAGTATAGAATGTTTGTATCACTATTGTTATCTGGAGTATCTATTTGCTTCAGTATGTGCAGTGTTTGGCTTTTATCACTTTATGGAAATACTACCTTCTCGGGGTCCATTTCAAATGTGTCTAGTGCCACCATGTGGTGAGTATACGTACTGAATACAGGACATTGATCTTGTACCAGCAGTCTAAGCTCAAAGGGAAGAACTTCAGTGCACCAAATGTGCTGTTGAATAACTTTATGTATGTGTGTGTATATGCTTTAGTGTGCGTGTGTCTTTGGACCCAGGTTAGAATGCCAGGCACGATATGAGAAGACAAAACCGATGGTGATCTGTTTTTCTGTCGAAATCTTCTTTTAAGATTTTTTGTGTTGATGGAACCTACTGCACAAAACAATTTGGATCAGATGTGCCACATCAAAGGATGCCCCCTTTTTGACTTCCTGTCCTATATTTGTACAATACATAACAGCTTTTTTATTATTTTTATTTTTTAGATTTTAGATTTTTGTTTTTGTATCATTTTACATATTATCATGATCTTGGTGTTTATGGAAAGAGACCGAAGCCAAATAAACAAAATACATGATTATATACAGTCAAACAGTTCCGACACCAGATGTCATTTTTTATATATTTTTTTTTTTACTAGTGGGTGCAGGACACAATAGTTAATTTATGTAAATGAGGATAGCAAAATAAAGTGAATTGTGACATATTATACCCAAAATCCTTCATACAGTGGACTACCAGTAAAATTGATAACAAATTCAGGGCCAAAAATTATTCAGATAATTTGACCTGACCATGTTTTAATTTTTTTTTTCTCTCTTTAATTGCTAATGCAAACTTTTTACACCACAGACTGAACAAAATTAAGCATTGCTTGGTAATTGGTTGACCTAAATTGGTATTATATAATTGTGTACTTAAGTGTAACAGCTGAATATTTTTTGGTTTATTGTAATTCATTACATACCTTTCAATCAAAGTTATCTGATATTATCAAGATGATATTGTTCTGACAAAGTTTAATTCTAACAGTTTAAGTTTCTAAACTATAGCAGATGTAATGTGAGAAATGTTGAAGGTGTCTGAATAAATTTTGGTTTGACTATGTATATACTGTATATAATAGTGTATAATATTTAGTACACTGTTTTTTGAGGTAAAAACAACAACAAAAAAAGCACATGCAACAAGTGTGCTGGTTCCGCAGGTAGTGTTATGGTCTGACTGGCGCCAGCACGGATGATGCAGTCATGCTTGAATGAGGATCACACATACGGGCTCCCAGCATTCACCCTGTGTGGTGTATTTATGATTGGCCGGCTTTGCAGGCTTTTTCATCCACCTCCATCTGAACTGCTCACCTGCACATGACCTGTGTTTGTGTGTGTGTGTGCGTGACGCTAGAAAAGACAGCAATGTGCCGAAGCAGACAGACAGGAGTCAGAACAGAATGGACCTGCATGCGTCTCTCACACACACAGTGATGCACACAACGCTTGGGTAAGTTTGTGTGGGAGTGTTCACAAATTGTAAGAGTGCGACTGCAGCACTGAACCCAAATTCACTGGGTTACATAGAGGGTGTGTGGTGGCATCAGCCTAGAAGTTGAGTCTGGGAATTGTATTGCTCAGATGTTGTGCTTTCATCGTTAAGGAAACTAAATGGAGTTCCCAGTTGTTTTGTTCGAATTTCGACATTATCTCATTTGTCTCTCCTACACATAAGAGTATATTAAGAATGTTCATTTGATTACTGAGCACAGTTTGTGACACTGGTAAAATGTCTTGTGATACTCTACATGAGACGTGGGATTAGTTTTTTTTTTTTTTTTTCCTGTAGGAGAAACATCTGAGAACCAGGAGATAGCAAATAGTCAAAAAAAAGAAAAATCACAAATAAAAGATCCCAGTCACACTTTATTTTTAGGTCCAATTCTTGAAATTAACAAACCATTAACTACAACTTTTGCCTCAAACTCCTAATTTGCTGCTCATTAATAGTTGGTAAGGTAGTAAATTTAGGTATTGGGTAGGATTAGGGATGTAAAAGTTCTAATAAACAGCCAATATGTTAATAATATCTTCTATACAACGAGATTAAATGGAAAACGAATTGAGGCCCTAGATTTTTAGATTTTGTTTTAGAGCTTCGTAAAGTCTTCTCTGGAGTTTCAGAGATGTGATCAATGTCTTGAACTGTGCTCTGATTTTCCAAGAGACAGATAAAATTCTGAAAATCCCAGTATGAACTAAAAAAAAAAAATCTGATCAGAAAAATATATATCAGAGCTATACCCTCCACATTAGTTTTGTAACTTGGTATCTAAGAGTATAGTACAAAAGTACCAATTAAAAGTGTAAATTTGAACTTTAAATAAAACCAAATTATCAGAGCTACAGAATCCCATTCACATTATTTTATAGCTTCTGTATTCTTCAAAAGTGTATATAAACTCTGGCTTTCAATTGGCATCTCGATATCTAAAAGAACTCAGTTTGAACTCAAATACTGCTCATCAAATAAAACAACCAAATTATCAGGCCATCCATATAAATTTTATAACCCTGCAATCACTAAAACACTACCCATACTCTTAGATACCAAGCCACTTGTTAAAGTCAGAGACTTCAATTTGATCTCAAGTAATTCATAGCTTGATCATTGTTTCCTCAAATGCTCAATACTCTTACTTTACATCAACAGTCTCATACATGTCTAGACATTTTTGGAGAAAAAATGACAGTTGATACTGACATGAAACATGACAGACCAACTTCTGAATATTAAAGGTCTCCATTTGCTCTCCATCCAATTTCTAACAGTACCAATTGAGATGTTAAAGAGATTTCAATTGTGAGGCCTGTGTTTTAAGGTGCCTTAAGTTATATTAGAACTCATTCCACAAGTGCACAGTAAATGAGAACCTATCAGTGGCAAATTGTTGGAAAGGAATCGTCGAAATGGAAACCGACTCAAAGGGCCCTGTGACTCCAAAGTCTCAAATCAATACTTGAACCCCCCGTCCGTCCCTCTCCAGAGAGAGTTGTCCTCCCTGTGTCTTCTCTTCCTCCATCTTTCATCCCTCTATCATCAACCCACCTCGCACACCCCCAACCGACCTTGTGGGGTCACCTGTCTTTGTCCGCCGAGCTCTGAGAGAGCTTTGTGCGAGTGTGTGTGTGAGCTTGTGAGCGAGCGAGTGCGTGTCTGGGCTTCTTATCTCTCTGGGCTGCTGCCGTTTTAAATTATTCATCCCTACTGCTCCTGCACACACACATACTCACACACATGCACATCTCCATCACATGCCTGCCCGCATCCGCCCGCCCGAGAGGTGGTCTCCGTGGCAACCTTATCAAAGATCGCAGATTTCAGCTTGAGAAATGAAATAAAAGGGGAAATTGGCTGCATTAGCATAAGAGGAGGAAGCTTGGAGTTGAATACACACCCCTGAAGCCGCCCCCTCCGCTTCTCCTTCGTCTTCCTTGCTCTTCCTCCTCCTACCAACAGTTCTTATCTCACACGTCTGATCATTCTCTCTCTCTCTCTCTTTCTATATCTATTTTTTTTCATTCTGTACCCCCCCTTTCTCTCGCTTTTTGTTCCTCCCTGGATCGGGGGGGGAATGAAACGAAAGAGGAAATAGATTTGGTCTGGAGGACCTTTGACCCTTTCATAGCGAGTAAACAATACGCAGTAACCTGGGAGACGGGGCATGAGGATGTCAGGGGCGACTGCTTGACAGGCGACTTGATTTCCTGTGGAACAGGGGGCTCGTTTCCTGCATTTTGTGAGGGTTTATTTTGGCAGACTTGGTCTGGTCCATAGAGACCCTCCCCTTTCAGATTGACTTTGATCTACAGCTGTATGGAATGGAGGTTTTCCTTGTGATACCGTATAAACCGGTTTCATTCTTAAATCGTATCAAACATTCTTTTCTCTGGAATCCTGCAGCTTCTAGAACCAATAGTCTTCCCATCAGGATTGGGATCAAATGGAGGTGAATCCTTTTAAAACTACTGGAGGTTAACAAGAAATCCAAATTTATTTCTTATGACAGATTTATGGAAAATGAGTTTGTCTCAATCTTTCATTACACTCTAATACCTCCTTCCTCTGAACATATTTCCTTGTTATATTACATCATCTAGGCCATGCAGGCTATTGGATAACATAGTCAGTTTAGTCACACTTTAAGGTCTGGTTCTCGCTATTAAAAAACATTAACTATGACTTTTGCCTCAAAAAACCTCCTATATTGCCGATCATCAAAAGTTAGGAAGGTAGATGTTAAGTTTCGGTGTTTGGATGTAAAATATTGTCATGCAAAATGTGTTTTATAAGTACTAATTGACAGCCAGTATGTTAATAATAGGCATGCTAATAAGTAACTAGTTAATATTGAGAATTGGTCCCTATTGTTACCGTAATGTTTTAGGGTAATGATGTAGATAGCAGTTAACCGTTATTTAATTCTGGTTGAAGTTAATGTAAATAAATATAATGCCAATAAAATAATGCTTAACTTGGGGGAAAAAAAAGTGTTACTATTGGGATACGTCAAGATGTTCTCATGGTGATGTAAGCTTGCATTTAGGTCGTTATGGTATAGAATACTTCCATATCCATACTTCCATATTTTCACCATCAAATAATTTTTCAATAAAACATTTATTATGTATTACCGATAACACTTATAATTCGGCTTAACAAGGAAATGTTATATATTTGTTGTAAAACTGCAGATGGTGTTTTATGATTTTAGCAATTTACATGTCTATTTTAGGTCTATACTGTAAATCAAGTTTTTAATGAAAATAAGTCATCTTGGAATATTACTAAGGCAAGAGGCCCCAAGCACCATGGTCGAGAAGCACTGTGTTATACTATCTAGAATAAAGCAATATTTTTAGTGACATATGTAAAATTATGATGCAATGATGAGTCTGTATGACTAAAGGCTGAAATACACTATACGACTTTTAAAAGCTAAACAAATTTTAAAACACAGGGCATCATACACTTACCGACTTTTGTCACAGAAGAAAAGTGTATTCCAGACTTGAAAATGTTACACAAATTTCAAATTGAGTGTCTATATTCACAAATGCCTAAGAAACTATATCATACACATTTTCCAGTTTTTTAAATGCTAATATTAATGTTTTAAACTTTCTAAGTGAGATAAAAGATCAAAAACATGCTTCTTTGATGTGAACTGACCTGCAAGGAAAAAGCACAGAACATTTTTCTCCTCATTTAATATTCAGTTTCACTCTGAAATGCGTCACATTATGGATTATTTGTGTGAATTATTTGGCCTATACAATCAATGTAAAAAGTAGTGACTGTGTTATTGTCTTTGTGAGCGTATATATTTGGCCTTTAGGCCAGTAGACATCCGCAGCATCATGATTTGGAGGCCACTTTACCCAGAGAGATACGTAATCACACCCACCCTGTCTCACTTTCATATCCCACACGGTCCGATTATCACTTCCGTTTGTTCATTTAACTTTTTCCAAACCCACAAGGCAGCAAATCGTATAAATCTGTGTAATTATTGTCTCAATTTCCACCGAGATCATCTGTCAACATGAACTTCAGTGTTTGCTTGAAAAAGATACTTTTGAAGACAATGCTGGGATGTTTTTTTTCTGTTGAAAGATGTTATAGAGACGTTATTTAGAACATATCAATTCCAGGCCCTTTGTTGTTGGTCATAATAAAGCTCTAGCAAATGGAATTGTTCTCACAATGCCTTGGTTTTTGTATTTGCTTGAATATGAAAGCATTAGCGCATGTTTTAGCTTTTATTCAGCCATTTGTTTATTTGTGTTTAGCATTTTTGAAACATCTATTGTTGCTTTGCAATGGAGATTTTGCCACAGGGCTCGAGTTGTTTCGACGTCAACATTTGTAGCCTTTGACGCCGCTAATCTGGTTAACACCAATTAAAGGGAAGTGCAAAGAAAATCACGCGGGGTGTTGGTCTCGTTGGTGGTCCAGAAAAGACAGTTTTGTTTTGCGACAGAGTGGTTGGAGGCCATTTTGCGTGTTTGTAACCCCCCCCCCCCCCCCCCATTCTTCAGCCTACGTCTGATTTCTCATAGACATAAAAGACTGTAGTGCCTCTGGGCTTTAATCCCGCCCACTCAGTCTACGATGTTAGCATCCAGTGCAAAATTATACTTAGCGCCGAAGCTTCAGTAAATAGCCTGTAGAGATGGGGCAAAAAGTGTATGTTTGCCTGTATCTGTGTGTGTAAGGGATACAGTAAAGCCAATTGCACCAAGTCCACACATTCAGCGAGCAATTCCTTCTTTGGCTCGATTACACATTGGACACACGCACACACACATTACATTGATGGCGGTAGCTGTAATGATGAGTGACAGCGAGAGACGGCGAACAAATGTTGATCCCCCACAATCCTCTGCAGTGCCTAACTTCCCCTCGTTCTGTTGTGGCAATGTGAGCAGTGCTGGGCCCCTGATAACCGGTATGGGGCTGCCACCTCAGAGAGTGAATATACGCGGTTCCGGTCAGTACTGAGCGTGTGCGACGACTTTGATACTCCACTGCATCGTGGGTATTTGGCCATGAACAATTTACAAGTTCGTGTGTGTGTTTAGGCATATTTTTGCAGTCCACTCTGCAGATGTTTCTGTAATTTATATGCAGGATTTTGCAGCACAGAGCGGATTGGGAAACTTTTGTGCGGCTTCTGCAATGAACATGTAGAAATATACTTAAATTAAAGGCAAAAAGAATATATTCAAGCTTTTTTTTTTTTTTTATCGTTCCCCATCGATTCATTGATTACTCTCAATAACTATTTACATTTATTAGGCTAATGCAGTTTTGCAGAAATTTCTTGACTTCTGTTCTCGTTCTATTCATTATTTGTGGCTGAAACTGTTATCTTATGATATGAATCTTATTTTTTTTTTTTCTTCGACTCTGTTTTTGTTGTGCTCTGTGGTAATTTGATTACATTCACTAATGTTATCTAGCTAGCTGGCCAATTAAAGTAAACAAAGTAGCAGTCTAGCAGAAGAACCACCTAGATGTATTTCCTATTTCCAGTGCTGCCATACAAAATTATATTAAGCATACAGAATATGATTCAGGATTGGTTTGGAGTTTGCAAGAAATCTGCATTACATATGACACACTTCTGAAGTAATCCTGATAAGATCATGAAAAATTCTCATTAAGCTATGCATTAATGGTATACAATTATATAATCAATTCAAATTGATAAAACAGGCACCTTATCATAGATTTTAACTCTGACATCTACAGTAGCAGCATCAATGCAACATCATGCCCCCCCCCCCCCCCCCCCCCCCCCATGAATGAGAATGTTGAGGAGTATTTTTTATTTTAATATTTTATTTTTTGGTAGTCTTGTGATTTCAAAATTAGGTTTTTGGGTAACACTTTAGTATAGGGGCCAACTCTCACTATTAACTAGTTGCTTATTAGCATGCCTATTATTAACATATTGGCTGTTAGTTTGTATTTATAAAGCACATATTCTGTGACCATATTCTACATTCCTAATCCTACCCCCTATACCTAAATTTAACAACTACCTTACTAACTATAAATAAGATGCAAATTAGGAGTTTATTGAGGCAAAAGTCATAGCTAATGGTGTGTTAATAGCGAGAATTGGACCTTAAAATAAAGTGTGACTGGCTTTTGAAATGAGGTGAGTCCTCATTTGACCTGAGTATATGATTTTAGAAATATTTTTCAGAAGTGATCATTTCTTCAGGGTTAAATCTTATTATAAAGAAAAAATCCTGAGCACACTTTTAATCTTTCTCATAGTTAACTGGTTCATCGCCATACAACAGCTTTGCATATTTTTAAAATTAGCTTAATGGTTCCTCCAAAAGAGTAAATCAGTTTAATAGGGGATCTTTTTCTAAAACATTTTGTAGACAAGTGTAAAGAAACGTACAACCATTTGTCGATTTTTATGTGGAAACGCTATTAACTTTTAGGGCAAAATAGTAATATATTATTTAGGTAACACTTTAGAATAGGGAACACTTATTCAGTATTAACTACAACTTCTCTCAATAAATTCCTAATTTGCAGTTTATTAATAGTTACTAAGGTATTTGTTAAGATTAGGTATTGGGTAGGATTAGGAATGTAGAATAAGGCATTAATATGTGCTTAACTACTAATAAATTGCTAATATTCTAGTAATATGCATGCTAATAAGCAACTAGTTAAGAGACCCTCAAATAAAGTGTTACCATTACATTAATAAAGGCAATTAAACTAACTAAACAAAATCATACATCACTACACAAAATAGTATACATATATAAATCAAGTATTTCTTTTCAAAACATCAGTACAAAGCAGATTATCCATGTCTATGACACACTCCATGTGTAATCAATTATTTTTTTACATATGTAATAAAGGTATTATAATATATATGTTATGGAAAGCTCTAAAATTCGTATGTTTGTGTGAAGCTACAAGATTCTTGAAAACTTGAATTCAGGGGAACAAAAGAAATGATTAAGCCCAGGGCGAAGGGGGGCGGATGAACACATAAATCTTTGCTATCTCTCTGTTTTTGTGTTTTTATCAGCAGACCCCTGTGTTTTGTTGTATGTTATTGAGGCTGGACGAGACTAGGGAAGATATGTCCCGATCCGAGACCAGAGAGCAGAGGGGGAGGAAGCTGAGAAACATGTAGGACAAAAAATATGAAGAGTGGGTTTGACAATACTACATCATTAAAAAAAAAATGCAACTGGAAAAATGGACATAAAGCCTTTAGCATCAAAGATCTTTGAAGGGGAATGACCCTGTGAGGTCATAAAGTAGACAGTGATGTCATACAGAGACTGTGTGTTTTGAGGGGGAGGATTATTGTGTATTAGTGGTTCACTCATCTGTAATCCCCAAGGACAGTCAGAGATTATCGCAAATAATACACAGCTTGAATTATGAATATATACAGTATGAATCCATGTGAATATGTTTGCTTTGGGGTATATTGTTGCTTTGTCAGTGGCTGATGTGGATTTTGTGCACAAATTGTCCATATTAATGTGGCAAATTGTTCTGATGCAACAACTAAACTCGACTGTTTACTAAACTTGACTAGTTTAGAACATGCTTTTGTCTTTTCACATTAGTACATGTTTCTTCATTACTATTAATAAACAAATATGGTGTGTTGCCTTAAGTGCTGTATGAACACTTATGCGTGCGAGTGTTTCTGCTATGAAGTTGTTGGTTTGTGATTTACATTCTTAACAATATTTGTGTTGTAGGAGTGTATGAGCATGTGTGGCCATCGGCGATCCCTGTTTTTATGAGTTATACAATTACACATCCGTGAGTCTTGGGAAAGTCCTATGAAGTTGTGTATATGTGTGTGTGAGTGGGTGTATATCTGGGACCGGCCGTGCTGGTACGCTTCTCTTTGTTGGTAAATCACACACACACATGGTCGGGTGGGGAGGCAGATTGTGGTTCCAGTGGGGTTTTCTTAAACGGGTTTTTCGTCCGCTCTGCTTTTAAAACTCCTCTCTTAAATTCACCCCATTCTCCACTCTCTCCTTTCTTCTCACCCCCTCTCTACCTACTACTCTCCTCTCATACCCAACTGCTCCCCTGATGCAGGCTCCTTTTGGGTTCCATCTGTGAAGGTCCTTCGTCCTAAGTCGAAAGATGACGCTAAAGGGGTACCTTGAGCGTCAAAAAGCGTTGCCAAAGTGGTCCTGACCAAGCTTCAATATGTGATGAGTTGGGAGTGAGAACGTGTTGAAAAATTCGTCACACACAGAAACATTGCCGATGCGTATTAATTGCGAAAAAATTTGCAAAACAGTACTAAATGGAGTTTTCAAGTAGTGAGGATGATTTTGTTGTCGTCTCGCTTCTTAAAAAGAGAAAAAGGAAATATTGGGTCCATCCAATCCTGAGATGTAGAGGAAGGAAAGTTCCCCCTCCTTAAGGAGCAGTAGGATTATCACAGGCAACTCAGTTTACTTCAGGATGTCAGTGGCTCAGTTTGATGCTTTGCTACCGATACTAGAGCCACATATTACAAAGAAGACCACCGATTTCTGTGAACTCAGTGTGCAAAGATCGTTACAGTACTTTGTGCTGCGAAGTGGATAAACTTGACAATCACCATTCTGGATTTTGGCGTTCGCATTTACGGTGGCTCTGAATTGTCAAAACACCCTTCAAAATGCTTGCTACGGATGCAGAAACTGCAGAAAATCTAACCCGATTTGAATTTTTTTCATGACGGACGAAAGTTTCAGAGGCAGTGTGTAAACGTGATTGACACAATGTGAAGTCGTATTTATATTTCAACGTGAGAATTTCGGACTAAAATTTCAGACTCGGTGTGCAGTGGCCTTAAGTCTAACCTGTTACTTTCACTCCTGTATGGTGTTAGCTAGGGATGGGCGATATGGGCTTAAACATATATCATGATAATTTCTGGTATTTATTGCAATAACAATATCAATGACGATAATTTAGGGAATCTTATGCATCCACAAAGACAATAAAAAACAAATCCTGTTTCTTTAGAGAAAAGTATTAACTTTTCTATTTTTACACTGGGGTTGTGAGCATTAGAACACACATAATGCAACGACTATTTCATACTGGATGCCGAAGGACGCCCTTGTGCAGAAACTCCATATATGCATCGCAGAAATCTACTTATCACTGTAGCTACATAAAACACAGACATAGAAATTTTAACTCAAGAAACGTGAAGACAATATGCATTTTTATAAGGATATTGTATATTTATAATGCAATGCTAATCGACATGGCCTTTTATCAATGTATAATACTATAAAATAGTATGATTTCTGACCCATTCTGTGTTATGAAACCATGACTGATTACAAAGTTATTTCAAACACTCGACTGATGTTATGAAGTTAATTTGGAGAAAAAGGATGTCAATAAATATGTTTGTTGGACAACAGGTTTGTAAACAGGCTCATACACATGCAAATCTGTATCGCACACGTGCTACTGTAGTATATTTATTGAAGGCTCACACTGATTTTTTGTCGCATTGTACAGCCCTGACCAAACCAGTTCCAGACTGTAAGAAGGAGCTCCTCATTTAGCGATTTACTCCTCCTCAGTTTTACGTCCGCCTTCCATCATGTCGCACACAAAAATGTCAACAACTAGGCTTTAAGGTTATCATCACGGGTACACTAATTCTTATTATAGGGAGAATTTTACATATCGCAACATGCAATATCGAAATGTATCGCAAATGATAAGATAGCGCCCATCCCTTGTGTAAGCTTCAACTAAGCAATTCTTAAAAGGGCCCACACATAAAATGTTTCACGAGTTGATTGTACTTTTGAAAAATGTTTAAAACCACGTTAATTATATAAAAACTATGTACACTCCAGTTATTTCAGTAGCCTAATAAACATGAGACCACATGACCAGCCAAATTGTACTTAGTCACTCTTGCTTGAACACCTTTGCGGATAAAATTAATAACTTTTAGTTACTTGTAAATGTCTGCAATAACTCAAAAATTATGATATATTATAGCGATAACTGGATAATCCATATAAAAGATTGTTGTGGCAAAACAGCACCATAATTTAATTATGTCCTGCAAACAAGTCAAGAATTGCTTATGTTTCAGTGGGAACTGTTGTTCAGAAGTGATATTTGTGCCAGTGGGAACATAGAGTCATTTGGTACGCTGGTATCTCATACTTTGACAAAGGCTGCTACTTTTTTGCCGAAACATTAGTAACTAATAAACAATGCTTAAGTGAGTGCATTTATATATATATATTTTATTTATAACATATAGTGTCATGCCATAGAGCATCTCTTAAACCAGAAACCATTGATAGATAGGGTCTTTGGCCTTTACGCTTGCATAATTTGCCCCAATTGCACAATGAAATGTTTCACTCTTTTTTTTTTTTCTTTTCATATTGTTACATTTACATTTTTAATTTTAATAGTAAAAGTGATCACTACTTTTTTCTCTTTTTTTAACTGTTTTTGCACTAAATTTTGAATGTGCTCAGAAACAATAACGGTTTCCATCCAAATCCAATACAAAAATATTAGCACAATAAGAAATGTTTCTTTCGTACAAAATTGGGGTATTAGTGTAATGATTTCTGAAGGATCATGTGACACTGGAGTATTGATGCTGAAAATTCAGCTTTGCCATCACAAGAATACATTTTTTTTTTTATTAAATCCGATGTAATCGAAAGGTTGCGGGTTCGAGTCCCCTGCCGGCAGGGATTGTAGGTGGGGGGAGTGAATGTCCAGCGCTCTCTCCACCCTCAATACCACGACTGAGGTGCCCTTGAGCAAGGCACCGAACCCCCAACTGCTCCCCGGGCGCTGCAGCATGGCTGCCCACTGCTCCGGGTGTGTGTTCACGGTGTGTGTGTGTGTGTGTGTGTGTGTGTGTGCATTTGTTCACTACTCACTGCTGTGTGTGTGCACTTGGATGGGTTAAACGCAGAGCACCAATTTTGAGTATGGGTCACCATACTTGACAATACGTCACGACTTGTAATATTTTAAATGACTATAATATTTTACAACTGTCCTATTTTAGTTTTTTTTTGTCAAATTTGATGAGCATGAGACTCTTCTGAATCTCACCGACCCCAAACTTTTTGACCTTTCCTCCAAATCCATGCAGTCTTATGTATTAAACATTTCTTAGTTCATTTAGGCATTTTGGGACAGCTCTTGAAGTTTAACTTCTCCACAAACAGAGACGTACTGACAGACACATTCACTCACTCAATCCTCATAGCCAGCGGCGACAGTGCAGTATCTGAACATGATGTGACAGGGTCGTGTTTAATCTGTGCGGTAAGAAGTGATAAGGCTTTTTTGTGTTTGGAGTTTGCCTCTTCTGGCATTAGAGCTCCTCGCCCCCTGCCAAAGCAGATTGGGACGAGATATATTGCTTGGGTTTATTTATTGTTCATTACTTTCTCTTTTTTCTTCTCTATGTCTAGGATCTTGCTTGCTTCTGATCCTTCCCAGTTATTTCCTGTTAGATGTGTTTTTTTTTTTTTATCAAGTCAAGTTTTAAAAGAAGCCAATTAATTGTGGCCCAGCCAAGGACACAGTAACAAGCAGTAGGAGCACAGAGTGTGTTTGTGTCCGACCTGCCATCATCCACAAAATGTTAATATGGGAGAGAGTCAGTCAGGGAAAGAGAGAGTGCTGCATATCGGAGAAACAAAATTATAATCTTGAATAGAAGTATGATCTGAAACAACAATGGGTTGGTCATATAAGACGCATTTTTGTCCATCTGCAATATTTTTTGTATTCTTTGTAAATGTGTGCAAGTTGGACAGCTTTGGCCTTGTAATGCATGTGATGTAATATCAGTGATTTACATCAGTATTGTCCAATATCCAATATTGTCCAATAATATCCAATGTCCAATATTGGCCAGTGTATGTGTATTGGCCAGTATATATTGGCGTGTGTGTGTGTCCGTATGTATGTGTATGTATGTATGTATGCCCATGTATGTATGTATGTCTGTATGTATGTCCATGTATGTCCGTATGCATGCATGTATGTCCATGTATGTATGTATGTCTGTATGTATGCCCATGTATGTATGTCCATGTATGTCCATGCATGTATGTCCATGTATGTATGTATGTCTGTATGTATGCCCATGTATGTATGTCCATGTATGTCCATGCATGTATGTATATCCGTCTGTATGTATGTCCGTATGTATGTCCGTCTGTATGTATGTCCATGTATGTCCGTATGCATGTATGTATGTCCGTATGTATGTATGTATGTCCATGTATGTATGTCTGTATATATGTCCATGTATGTATGTATGCCCATGTATGTCCATGTATGTATGTCCATGTATGTCCATGTATATGTAAGTAATTGACAATTTATAAAATATATAATAGTATAATTTCACCTCATAAAAAGTATTTCATGTCCATATAAGTATTTGACCACAGACAAGTTAATTGTAATTCATGATATTTGTAATAATAAACAAATCTATATTTAAAAAAAATATTGTTCTTGAAAATGATTAGGATGTGTAAACACACCATGAGGTTTACAAAAGTTTTACAAAATGAAACCAACATATTCAAAAAGTGCATTTCTAAGAACATGGCATGTGTTTTAAACTAGAATTTTTAAATATATTTTTATTTTTCCTTTTCTCAATTACAGTTGACACTTTGTTTTTATTTTATTTTTAGTGTATAGTAATAGAGTATTAATTCATGTTTTGAAATAGTTTGTTTTTTACAAATGTATGCTTTCATTTTAATTTTAGTTATTTTAATGTGCTTCATTCATTCATTCATTCATTCATTCATATTTCAATTTTAGTTTCAGTCATTTTAATACTGCAACTTCATCTTATTTTAGTTAGTTGCCCATGCAGGCAGCATTTCCGAGTTTAGTTTTTGAGTTTAAGTTTAAAAAGTTTCATTACAGTATCCAAATAGTTTTAGTAAATCGAGTTAATTTTAGTTAACAATAACAATAGTCATGTTTAAATGGTTTAAGCAGTTATGAAGAACAATGAGGACTGTTGGTGCTGGATATTTGTGAACATGTATTGTTATGCGTGTGTGTGTGTGTGTGTGTGAGAGCAGGATTATACTTCATCACAGCATGGCGGTCTAACAGACTAAACAGAACATGATCAACATCAAAGCAGCACAACACGTGCGCGCACACACACACACACACACACACACGCATACTTATCACATCATAAACAATACCGGCATTGTGGATCCCATGTACCACTCATAATCCAATAACCACCTTTTATCCACACCATCTTTATCTATCTTTCTCACTCTTTCTTTCATTTTCACAGATGGGGCACTCTTGGGATGTACACAAGCACGATCTGTCTCTTTTCCACCCTATCTTCTCTCCGTAGGGGCTTCTGACAGGTATGTTCTCTTCACACTGTCACTCTGATTCTCCTCCGGCGTTCACTACGCTGTTAATTGCTTATGGAAAACAAAAAAGGGACATCGGAATATGGGATAAAACACCCTACGCCCCCGATTCCCCACGGATTCCGTCTGCATGCCTGCATTAAGCGTTTTAATACATTTAACGGGGCCGGAAACATCTCTGTGTTGTCAGAATGGCATGGCTTGGCCTCATCTGCCCATTTTCTCTCTCCCGTGTCAGAGTGGCATTATTTAGAGCTTATCTTCTTGACGCACCGCCTGCCGTATTTGTCACGCCGTGCCGTAGCGTGTCCCCCCCTCGAGTCTCTGTAGAAAATTCCGCTGATGACTTTGGACGATAGAGGAGAGCTCGGGCCTCCGACAGAGGCTGAAAGCTTGTTATCGTCATCGTCGCATTGATTGGGACGCAAAGAAATGTCTTCTGAAGGCTTAGCGTACGTGCGTTGTTCTGAGAGATTCGCGTTGACGGTGTTGCGGCGTTCTGGCAGTTAGCATTGGTGTCGGTCTTGAACTTTTTGTTTTTAATGTTTCGATTTATATGGGCTGTATTCCTAGACTCAGATTATTGCAAGTCCCGAACAAAGGATTAAAACCGAGGCTAATTTCTAATCCACTTTTCAATTGAATCTGGATCTAGCGAGCAAATAGCTCTTAATGTGATGATGTAAGTTTAAAGAAGAAGCTAGCAATCATTCTCATTTTATTAGTGGTGTTTTTAAGACACAAATCACTACCATTATTATTGAAAATCCCAAAAAAACACTCGCCCTCATGTCATTCCAAACCTGTATGACTTTCTTTCTTCTGTGGAACATAAAATAAAACATTATAAAGAATGTTTCAACTGGTTTCGTCAATGGGATCTAAAACAACCATGGAGTCCATTCACTTTCAATCGGTGAACATGTATCATTCACCGATACATGTTCAGGAATATCTCAAATCGCCAAAAACTTTCCAAAGTGATCAGACTTTCAAAAATCAGACTGTTTTTGATTTGGTAAAATGGTATAAACATGGAAAATAAATACCACAGACTTAAACTGAAGAAGGGATGCAAGCCATATTTACAGATGAAAATATCAAAGATTTTTAAAGGTAGATGCTGAAGATTTACAAAGAATGGGTGGCCGCTATAATTCTACAAACACACACATCTAAATGGGAACATTGTATTGTATTTATATAAAGATAGTTATACATTTTCTAACCTAACCCTAACCCTCACAGAAAACGTTCTGCATTGCTACAATAAAAAAAAAACAAAAAAAAAAAAACTTTTTTTACAGTTTTACAAATGAGAACATCCCCAAAGAGAGGTTTTTGGCAATTTTGTCAGGTTTTGCTTAACCTTGTGAACAAAGTAGGTACACACACACACACACACACACAAACACACATACACAAACAATTTAATAATGACAAATGAAGGCATACATAAAAATGTGAGAATCATATGAACACTTGTGTACTTAAAATTCACAAAACACTGAAAACATGATCTTAAACTCTGTTAATCAGCTAAGCTTCCACTATAATCTGCCAAAATCAAGGACGAAAAGTTCCCTGATTACTCTAGCCTTCCTAGAACAACCTAGCAACATATAAACACAATAAAAAGAAAAAAACAAACTGTAGAAACATGTTTGCAACTGCAAAGCAACACATTGAATACGACTCATATCGACAGAACAGCAATACACCATTTGTCTTGGCATGGATGATAGTTTTTATACCACAGCGTGAAAGAAAGAGAAAGAAATAAAGAAAGAAAGAAGGCTAAGCAGGGCCACAAAATCCGAATTATAACTTCTGCCTGAAATTGTGTCTATATGTTATGATGCATGTAGTAGGACCAACACATATGAACATACTGAACTGGTACTGTCAGCCATATGAATATTCAGCTTTCACATCTGTTCTTTTAATTTGAGATTAATTTAACTTACTGCAAACATCCTGCTTTACCATCACAAACGAATCCCCTCCATTATGACATCACAGTGAGCAGACCAGACCAATCAAGTTACTTGTTTTCCGACACTCCAATTTATTTTGCGGTATTTATGGAACACACCCACTCTGTGGCAAATGCATAAAGAAGTGATATAATAACCTTATTTTCAAGCAATAACGGCAACGGACATGGCCATCATTAAATTGTAATTACTATCACAAACAAACTCTATCGGCTGAAAGCGGAGCATGAGAGGCCCGCGGAAATGGCTGTGAATAGAAAAAAACTCATCAGATAGCACGGCGGCGGCGTAATTCTCCTTCCCCTATTGAATAATGTCATTATCAGCGACTAATGATGATGTGAGGAGAAGCAGTTATGGAATAAACCGATTATGACAGAGAAAAATTATTGAGGAGCCAGGAAGCTCCATTTTATCGTTTCCCTTTCTGCCTTTCCTTGTGTGATGGAATAGTCCCGTCTTTGCTGTCTTTCTTTAGCACATACACTCCTGCCATCTCTTCTATCTATCTCGGTCTCTCTCTCTCGGTTCTTTTCTTTACCTCTTCTCCCCTCTTTGCAATTAATCGCTGTCACATCCAGTCTTGGAGAAGCTACTTTCAATCCACAGCTTGTCAAACTACAGGTTAGGTGAACCATAATTAAGTTCAGCTACAGTCAAGCTAGCCTTTTGAAATGGAGCTACAAATACCTACAAATTAAGTAGCTAACTAATATCAAAAGACTAACCTGACTGTAGTTGAACTACAGTAATTCAGAGAATTGAGTTTGGATTTATTCAAATGAATCGGTTAAAAAAAATAATTAGCTAATTAATTTGACTGCTACATTTCTTTCTTTCTTTCTTTCAAACAAAATCTAGAATTTTTTTTTATAATACTGTAATATGACTGTTTAAATTGAATTAATTATCTTCTTAAATGCATAGTGAGTATAATAAATATATATATATATATATATATATATATATATATATATATATATATATATATATATATATATATATATATATATATATATATATATATATATATATATATATATGCCCTCACTTAGGGCCCTATGAAATCAGTTTTATTTTTTTCCCAAATTCCATTTTATTTTTTCTGAATTCCGTTATTTTTCCGTTTAAATTTTTCTGGACTCTTTTTTTTTTTAATGGTCAAATTAAATGTTTTTAATCAAAAAACATGTCTAATTAATTCAAATTATGAAACTTATACAATATGACATTAATTTATTAAAAGTGTAACAAATAGGGCCGTATGAAATGTTTTATTTTTAAAGTGAATACCTTTTAAAGTTTTGTGTGTAGATATGACTCTTTTACTCAAATGAAATGGTAAAATGCTTGTGAAGTGACTCTCAGAGCAGTTTTGGTGATGTTCATGTATTTATGACCTCATTGAGACGGCAGACGCTGAAATCACCATGAGCGCCACGCGCGCTGTGTATGTACGTTAACGTTACTAAACAAACGTTACTCTACCCAGTCTGCCCATTCTCCTCTGACCTCTGACATCAACAAGGCATTTTCATCCACACAACTGCCACTCACTGGATATTTTCTGTTTTTCGGACCATTCTCTGTAAACCCTAGAGATGGTTGTGCGTGAAAATCTCAGTAGATCAGCAGTTTTTGAAATACTCAGACCAGCCCGTCTGGCACCAACAACCACTCCACGTTCAAAGTCACTTAAATCCCCTTTCTTCCCCATTCTGATGCTCGGTTTGAAATTCAGCAAGTCGTCTTGACCACATCTAGATGCCTAAATGCATTGAGTTGCTGCCATGTGATTGGCTGATTAGCAATTTGCGTTACCAAGCAATTGAACAGGTGTACCGAATAAAGTGGCCGGTGTATGTATGTGTGTGTATGTGTATATATATATATATATTAACGCGTTAATATTTTTTTAACACAAATTAATAGTTTGATAAGGTTTGATAAGGACCCCATCTTCTTGCCGTCATCGCAGCGCGGAAGGTAATCATTGCCTGCGTCCCAATGTCCATACTATCCATCCTAAATTCTATGTGATATTAGTAATTTTCAATACTATTCATGGCAGATAGAGTGTGGTTGGTATAGTATGCACATTAGGATGCAGGGATTGTGTGATTATGAGGCGCCGGGTTCAACAAATGTAAAGCGAACGTGGAGAGAGAGAGCGAGTGTGTCCGAGAGAGAGAGAGAGAGAGATACAGTATATGTGTACTCATATTTGACAAGAGTACAGCGAACCAGTGTTACCAGGGTCACTGTTTTCCCGCACCATTGGGCTATTTTGAAAATATAGTCGCGGGAAAAATTAAAGAGCTGTGGGTTGTGGTTTATAATGTACCGCGGCCTGCCAAATTATACACATGTGATCACAAGAGGAAGTTATTACAAACACTCGATGGTGGTTTAAAGTGAGTTCTGAGTAAAAGTGTACTAATAATCTCATAAATTGTCTTCTGTATTATGATGCTAATGTTAGCTCTAATGCACCTGCAGAACAGTCCAATTCTTCTTCATAATGCATTTTATCATAATACTTCATGTAAGGTTGCGAGAAAATGTTTTGTATTTATTTAGAAATACTTTTGATAATAGTTGGGTAAATGTGTACTGGGATTGAAGCGATGTGGCTTGGTAAACGTTTTATTGCCAGTATAAAGGCTGATAATGGCTGAATTAAAACAAAAGTATAATACGGATTAGCCTATGTACCTGGCGGAGATGTGAAACTGTTAATGTACCTGTTACCTTAAACTAGTTTGTCATACATTCCTTTATTTCAACACATTTACAGGTAAATCCTAGTATTTTAAATTTGCGATTAACGCGATTCAATTTTTTAATCTATTGACCGCACTTATATATATTAGGGGTGGCAGTGGCACGATACATGTATTCGCATCGAACCATCTCGGTTCGGTGCATGAGGCCTTACAACGAATACAGGCAATTCACCCTCAATTCAGAAGGGGGCGCCCACAGTAATGCAACGCTGTTTGATAAGTGCCAGCAGAAGAACAGCGAATGCCATGAGTTGCACACTTGAAAACAAAGCCCACTTGACAGTGACCATGTGCTGATTCTGAACACGTCTCTCACATAGACTGACAAAGGAGTATACTTTAAAGGCTTGTGCACTCAACTGTTTGTGAAATGGAGCTTTGTGCTCGTGTATCCTACCTCTCTCATTCGGCACAAATCCAAATATTCCATAATATTTCCATATTTGCAATATAATGTATCTGAATGCTAAACTATTATTTATTATGTAAATTATAGGCTTTGTACTTCAGTCGCGCCAGCGGTGACACAGAGGCGGGTGCACTGATGTTTGTATTTTATTTGGATAAAGTACCAACTTTAACAATGCTGGAACTGATGTGTTTTGTGTGTGTGTGTGTGCGTGCATGCGACGCGAACACTTCAACTGTTTCCTTATACCAGCAGAATCAACTTTAAACACTTATCGTCTTAATGCATCACTGTATAAAGGTCTGCTTTTATTCGCGTACACTCACAATGAAAAGACAAACTTTGTGCTTTTACAAAATAAAGAAAACAAAGAGGATGTTGCTTTCTGCCATTTGAGTTTCCTTTCTTTGAACAAATTAAGCCCGTCACAATAATGAACTGAAACCCAGCATATATAGGCCCTTGCTTATCTGTTAACTAACTCAAATATATTTAAAAAAATTACTCCTTGTATGTACATATATGTACTGCAGATTATATATATATATATATATATATATATATATATATATATATATATATATATGGAAAGTGGACATTTTTCATCTAGATGTTGGATTACCTCATTTTGTTTGTCTGTAAAGCTCTCTACACGATACAATCTGACAAAAAATGTTTACATTTTTATGCCGCTAGATATTTGTACTTGTTGGTGAAAGTAACTTGTAACAGGAAAGATACAATGGTTTGAAAACAGCTAAGGTACTGCTAGGCTCCTGAAAATTTTTAAGATAGCGCCTATACTTTTAGTTAGTTACATCTGGTTACATCTTCTTATTTTATAAGTGTTCGAAAGCATCATAATGCATTTGATTTTGGTCTCAAATCAGTTGATCGTGAGTGTGTGTGTGTGTCGTGAGTACATTTATGCTCTATAAATGTGTGTAGGTACTGCTTGTGGAAGGGAAAGGGCCCGTGGCCCTTATCAGTCTATAACATCTGGCTGTGTGTCAGGTGACGAGATGGGTAGAGAGAGAGAGTGAGACAGGCCGCTTTAATGCGATGTGGGGGGATAGAGCGAGAGAGGGGTGGTGGGCAAACAAACAGTGGCTGATATGGTCTATGCTTGTCACAATCATTCAGGACGCTCATATATCTTCCCCTCCGCTCCCCGCTTCAGCGGCCCTCTGCCTCTCTCCCTCCCTTTTTAATCTCGTTCCTCCTCTCTCTTCCTCAATCTCCCCTTCTCGTGCTCTGTCTTCCTTTCTCGCCATCTCTGCTTCCTTCCTGTTGTCTTCTTTTGGATTCGCAGGCCTGTATTTTGTTGTGGATCTTATTTTGTGCTCTTTAATAGAACATGTGGAACCAAAACTGGGGTTTTGTGGCCGTTGTTATGCCTTGGGCTAGTTTATAGCTCTATATGGTACTGTGTATTCTTAATTATTGACAAAATTCACTTTGAGAAAATGCACTCACATTAACAGTTCTAAGTTAATGTAGTATTAAAGAGGGAAGTTTATAGAAGTGAATTGTTGCAGTTCATCACTTTTCAACTTGCAGTGTATATAAATGATGTGAGCATTACTTCGTAGATAACTGTTTATTTTATATTTAATTTTATTTTTGGGCCAAAAAAAAAAAAAAAAAACAGAAATAAAATAGAAAATCTCAATTACGGTGATGCTATTTGAACATATTTACAGTAAATATCACTTATAAAATATAGAATGCTCTATAATTTCTGTTACTGACTAGAAAATTATGAACAGCAGAATTTAACAAAATGACATTATTCTGAATTATTATTATAAATTAACATTTGCAGTATTAGTAATAATAATAATAAATTATTATTAATATTATTAATAATAATAAACTTCTGTTGGCAGTGGTAGTAATAGGAATAGTATATTAATGCAAACAAAGTGATATAATATGAGTCAAATGAATGAATCAGTTCATCTAAATGAACAATGCAAACCTGAATCACTAAATTGATTCATGCTTCATATGAGTGTACAGCTTATAATTAACAGTTTATAGAAGTTTTCTATATGTATTTACTGGTTCTTTTTTGGTATCTAGTCATCTTGTAATACAAAGATTTGCTTTCATTTATCTCCACTGATGTCATGATATTTTTAATTTGAACTGCCAGAGATTTTTTTTGTTTTGGTGCCTGGAGAATGGTGTAATTACAGTATCTACCAGCTAGGCCTAACTGGCTTATGCTTACCAGCCAAAACCTTATGCCAACTAGCAATAGCAAGTACCAAGTTTGTAGCTACTTGCTACTTTAGCTATTTTCCTGTTTTAGAAGTAATACATTGGAAATACAACCACCTCTGTGGCGCTATAGCTGTGAGAATAACATGAAACAAGCGTAGCAAATGTGTTTTCATCTGTACATAACCAAACAGCTGGCTTCCATCAACAATGTAATCTGTTTACAGACTCTACTGAATTTTTGCACTTTGTCCTCTTCAGTATTCCTCCTTTTTCACTGTTGTGTTTAAGACATTTCACTCCTGAATGCCTTTAAAATTCACGTCAAATTAAATAATTGACCCGATTGATTGACTGATTGATTGAACATCCTGTTTCACCTAGAAATTCACAAATGCATATGGAAGTGGCAATTAAAGAAACTCATATACTTGATGTATCACTTAATCAAACATGTCATTAATATTATCATTAACAGATCATGATAAACTGGATAAAGTCTTGACAGAGAACATCACAACATCAGCACGTTAGATCAGTTGACAGTGAGACTTTGACTTTTGTAGGACAATGTGAGATTGTGCCACGAACTAGTAAATACATAGAGAAAGTGCTCACAATCAGAAATCTCGAACAATCAGAAAACAAGCAGTCCGTTTATATTTCTCTCTGAGGGAAACCCTGATAGAATAAATCTAGAATAGACAAAAAAAGGCGGTAGTGGTAAGTAAATCAATATGGCATATTCTTGTGTTTGACCCAGTCTGCGTTGAGGGCTTTCTGGGCCTGAAGCTTAAATATCCGCTAATGGAAGCTTGTGTAGATCTAATCACGCCTGTAATTGAAGTTAACTTTGAAGCTCTCAGTCTTGAGGAATATTTAAAGACAGGAGAGAGGGACTGAAACTCAATATGGCACACCGGAGACCCGGCTATTCATCACGCATCAATAATAAATGAACGCTCCTCGCATAATTCTGCTCACGTTGTTTCTTTTTGTTTTTAATATTTCCATCTTCTGCATGCTAATGCTACATGTTCCTGTGGTAGATATGCCATTCAGTCCAATTCAGTTTTAGTTCTGTTGCACTATTGATAAGACCGATCAGTCTCAAAGCAACTTTCAGTACAAAGATCAGTTTAAAAGCCCCAATGACAAAACACAATTTGTGTGGTGTAGATGTGAACATATAGGTATATCAGGGTTTGGACCGTGCTGACAATATTTTAAAAAAAGAGGGCCTACCTGGGAATGATGCTCTCATAGTCTCAGTGATGTAAACTAGACCAGACATCCATGAACTGCAGGGTCTGCAAAAAATGAATGAATGAATGAATGTAGCCTATATCAAAACTGAGTAGTTTTAGCCCTGTTCTGGGTGTTTTGAGGGTGTTATCAGTGGTTGCTTATGCTTAGCCTATGCTCATTAAGGAACGAAACACTGTCATGTTGCTCAGAGACGCAAAACAGTGATGTGGCTGTGTTTGGAATTATTTTTGTTGTTGACATAGCACAAAAACAGGCAATAGGGTGTCACCGGGCTCACACTGTGCGATTTTTAATAATCTTTTGCGATTGTTGCTTGTCACACTGTACGAACATGATCCCCATGTCAGACTGTAGGATCTCAGTTGTCTTAATGTCAGACTGTACGACAGTCAAGACGCGACAAAAACGGACATACTTTTTTTTTTTTTTTTTTACAAAAACGGACGTACTCAAGAAGACTTGTCCGGAGTTTTACGTCATCAACACGTGACCCGCGTTCTCTTGCTATAATGGTAGCTAGCAAACAACAGCAACGTGTAGCGTTAGTTTTATTAATTACATGCCTTGATGTTAAAAAAAACAAAAAACGAAAAAGACGACGTGTGTGGAGCAAGTCATGGCTGGGCAAAAGAGGACTTTATGGACTTCCAGTTCTACAGAGCGAACTTGAGGTAATTTTGTTATTCGAGTTTAAACATCCTGCCACTTAATACATAAACTTTAAGTAAACTTTACTTTGTACATATATTGTTTTTACAAATAATGACTGAAGTTGTCGCGCTAATTGCGTCATCAAGTTCAGTGCTCCTATTGGTTCTTGGTTTGACGGTCGTCGTAGGAGATGTCACACTGCAGGAAAGTGTCTGAAATCTTCTGACACTGCCAGAATTTAATCGGAGTAAAAAATTGATCGCAACGGCCATTAATCGGCTGTCGGTGAACATGTCAAACCAGCGAGATTTTAGCTAGACAACCGATTTTAGCCTAGGATTATAGGAATCTTTTAGGATTTCAGGATTTTCAAAATTTGTCTCAGACGACCAAATCGTGGCCAAAATCGCACAGTGTGAGCCGGGCTTAAAACGTAAGTCTCTTAATGTTAACTTGTTTGTTGAACTGTTATAAATTCACATTTGTAATCATGGTGGTTTTTGGAGCAAAAAAACGGCACTCAATCTTCGTGTGAAACTATGAAATTATGTATGTGCGCTTTGTTTGATTCTTGCAATACACTCGTTAAAACAACAATTACGAAATTATCGCAAACAATATATATTGCACACCCCTATAACAAAGGCGAAATCATAAATAAAGGCAGTTATTATTGTTTTTGGTATTGACTTTTTTTAAGTTACTTGTCCGATTGGGTAAGTAAATTTGTCTTTCACTTACTTGTCCCGGACAAGGGGACAAGCGTTAATGCAATGACTCTCCATTATGACATGACATTTTTATATTTATGTATAGCTACACAATATTCTTTTACACTGTAATCCTATCATTTTTAATAGTTGGCATTTTTGTGTGCTGATGCGCGTCCCTGTGTGCAATAAGCAAAGTGAACGTGTGTTGTGGACCCATCCAGAGGCACATATTTTAGCAACGCGCCAACAATGCGCCTGAACACACCTCTTTTTTAGACCAGCACGTCCATGGGTCCACAAATGGGCGCAAATGCATTTGCTATTTAAACAATGCGGCGCAGGACGGGAAAATGAGAACTGCTTTGTGCTGAAACGAACACTTGCGCCGGGTGTATGATAGGGCCCTATAACTTAAAAAATTATAATTCTGCAACACTTTACAATAAGGTAATACATTAACTAACAATTACTAACAATACATTTGTTGCAGTATTTATTAGTCTTTTTATGTTCGTTATTAAAAATACAACTCTTCATTGTTAGTTCATATTGACTCAGGTCCACAAACTAACTAGGGGTGTGCACGAATAGTCGAACATTCGAATATTCGGTCTGTAATTATTATTCGAACAATAAAAACGATATTCAAATTTTACTATGTTAATTTGCTGGCCATAAATGCAGGGAATCCATGATAAATCCTAAGCAGTTATAACTGGGTGATGATGGCGCAGTGGATAAGACACATGCCTTTGGTGTGAGAGACCTGGGTTCGAATCCACTGTGAGACACCAATGTGTCCCTGAGCAAGACACTTAACCCCTAGTTGCTCCAGAGGCGTGCGACCTCTGACATGTATAGCAATTGTAAGTCGCTTTGGATAAAAGCGTCAGCTAAATGAATAAATGTAAATGTAATGTAACTACATGCACTGGGTGGCGCTGTGGAGCGTGTTAAGTTGATAGTATTTGATCACAGAACGTCGTCATTTGCCTCGCAAAGTTTGGATTTACTTTGATGTAAATGATCTTACTAAATGATCTTACTAAATGATCTGACAAAATGTAATTACTACTGATCAGATAACTGTTAGCACACGTTATCTTTGTCAGCGCGTTCTTATTGTTATCAGACTGAGGAACAAACTTTCACCCTAGCATGTGAATATTATTGTTTCTATCAAAATTAATACGTAAAAATTTTAACACAATAAATATAGGCTGACTCGAGTATATGTAGCCTACATTCTGTTCTGTAATTGGAACAGTCTGCTTGATCTTGAATGCTTCTTTAATGTATTTTTGTTGTTGTAGTTTACACATTTTTAACCAAAATAAAACCTTGCAATATAACGTAACGTTGTTGTAGAACATTGAGTAACGGCTAATCATAAGCTTGTTCAGAAATTGTGACAACTTGATAATTAAAAATAACGTCTTTCTCATTAAACCTCATTTAAATAAACGAATATTCGAATATTTGTTTTTTATGAGCCCGAATATTCGAATGCACAATTTTTGGAAAATGCCCATCCCTAAAACTAACATGATTAGATACAACTTTTTATCAACATTAAAGGGATAGTTCAGCCTAAAATTAAAATTCTGTCATTTACTCACCCTCAGTTAGTTCCAAACCTGTATGAGTGTCTTTGTTCTGCTGATATTCTGAATAATGTGGGAAACAGAGCAGTTATGGGGCACCATTGACTTCCATAGTTTTTTTTTTTTTCCCTACAATTTTTTCCTACAGTGAATGGTGCCCCATAACTGCTCTGTTTCCCACATTTTTCAGAATATCTTCCTTTGTGTTTGTCAGAGCAAAGAAATTCATACAGGTTTGGAACTAATTGAGGGTGAGTAAATGATGACAGAATTTTCATTTTTGGGTGAACTATTCCTTTAACTAAGATCAGTAAATGCTTTAGAAGTATTGTTCATTGTTGGTAATGGTAACTAATTTAATTAACTAATGTTAACAAATAGAATCTTACTGTAAAGTTACTGATTAATTCTGACATAAAAAATTAACTTATGTCAAAATTATGAGATAAAACGTCAAAATTATGACAAGTTGTAACTGACATAAATGGTCAAGTCGACATTACAGTATGATGAAAGGTGGCAAATTTGAAAATTGTAATTAAAGTCAACTTTTTATAGTATAATTATGGCTTTATCTTATAGTTGTGCCTTCTCATAATTTAGATTTTTTTAATCTCATAATGCTTTCATCTAATAATTTTGATTTTGTTTAGTCTCATAATTTTGACTTTGCATGCATTTTTTTTTTTTTTTAGTAAGTGGCAGGAATGGACCTCCATAGCAATCAGACTTCAAATGAATGATAAAATCACATTGAAGCTATTGTAGTTGATATTGTTGACTAAAAACAAACCAAATTATTGTGCGCTGACAAAACTCTGACATGTTTGCTCTTTAACACTGTTTAGCGTTACGAGAGTGACTATGTTAGCTTGGTTAGCTCTGTTTATGGTATTAGCAGTAAGTGATTGATGGTGCGGGCCGTTGCGGAGCGCGGCGTGAGTTGTAGAGGCTCCTGATATGGACGCCTCAGATGCTCTGAGATCTCCTGTATGTCAGATCCTGATAACGCTTTACTGAGCGTGCTACACTCAGGACCGCAGCCGCCCGCTGGCCATCTGCAGCCAATTCACCGTTTTATTACCAACAACACAGCCTTTTCTCTCCGGCCTGCTGCGAATGCCCTTCCGCCATTCGTGGGGTTCCATCACGGCTTTTGCTGTGGTGATTTGGAACATGGGTTGTGGTCAGTCGGTGAATTCGAGGAAGTGAATGAATGTTTCGTGATAATGCCAGATGAAAAAATTGAGCATTCCGCCCATCCCCGGCCGCTGTCTCCTATTTCAGCGCATCGATGAATTACACCCCTCTCTACTTATCAGCTTTCTCTCCCCCCTCACTCGTTCTTTTATCAGTCCATTTTATCTCTTCTATCTGTGCCATTTCTTCCTCTCGTCCCTGCGCCGCTTGCCGCTGTGATGTCATGGGACTGTCTGTCGCCGGGCTGACGGGTAGGTTGCCGTGGCACTGCTGTCTTCCCCTCCATCACTCTGACTTTCTCCCTTTAGATCAGATTGACGATGGCGACTCTCTACCGCATCCATTCCAGAACAAGTACACACACTCAGAGGCCAAAAATGCAGTGACGCCTGCGATGTCACGCCTCATTTAGCCATCAGACCTTGATCAGAGATGCACAACACGACTGGCGCATTCCAATCAAAGTACAAGCGAACGCAGACATCTGATCAGTTGGTAACAATGCAAGCCGATTCCACTGATACCGCAAACACTTTCACTCAAACCGACCCACTTTGTGTGTTTTGATTGACCCCAAGGTCCCAACCGGCCTCTTGAATTCTTTACACATGTCTTTATTGCCGCAGCTCAAGCGATCTAAGAAAAACCCTTAGTGTATTCACTGTGCATCTCTGTTCTCACTTTAAATAGTAACAAGCCTCTCTTCTGGGCTTTTAAGAATAAATGAATGTATTTGTCTGGATTTTTGTGGAGTACTTTTAAAAGAGGATTCTGCTCTTCAGATTATCTTGAAAATCCTTGGATGAGAGAACATCTCTGAGATACAGTACACAATGCTTCTGTATTCATTCTTTCTATCATTTAATACCTATCCATTTTATATACAGTACATTTTATAGCTCCAGGGCTTAGAAAATGGATCCAGACTGACAAAAGTTGGATAGTTGGTGTGTAATTGTTATGATTAGTAAATTTTAGGAAAAAATGTTTTGGGTAGTTTTCAGGGTGTTGCTATGGTATTCCTAAATTGTTTTGAATGATTTTTAGCACATTGATTTTTTTGGGGGGCGGTTACCACATTGACCCTGTGAAAAAAGGCCACATCTAAGTCTCTATGATATTTTTGTATTTCATGGAATAACAATTGGACAGTTTGAGTCTAGCAGGAGAGTACATATGTATTTGTTAGATAATTATGCCTGAATATCTCTGTTTAATGTGTTTTCCCCCTCTTTTTAAGCTGTGCTACTTCAAATGCACTTCAAAGAACAACTTTGCAAAGTTGTTGGCGTTTCAAATGTTTTGATTGATTCTCATTGATGTTCTCATGATGTTCAGTGGTGTGACACTTTTTTTTTTATTGTGGAATATTTACGAAATCTTACTTGGAAAGTTGTCTTTTTAGTTGTGTACCTTAAAATCAAATTTATACTGAAAAATAAAAATATAATAATACACTATGCATATGGTGTCCGTGTGTGTGTGTACATGGGCCTCTAGCAGTTCTCAACTCATTTTGTTTCAAGATTCAGATTTACCTGGACATCAAGTGGCAAATGTTTTTGTCAAACTTCCAGAAAGCATATATTCTGCATGTATACCGTATACTATATGAGAATTCACAGTGTAATCCCCAAAATATCCCTTGTGTAGCATCAAAATATTTATCTGAAATACTTTTATATTAAAAATAAATTATAATCAAAATGTCTAATGTCTGAATATTTAAGTAGCCTAATTCATTTATTTTTTAAATGATTGCTTAAGGTCTTAACGATAAATCGATACAGAATTAGTATTTGTTCAAATTATTATTACTTTGATGTTGTTTGTTTATTTTGTTTGAATTGTAAGGATATTATACTGGAAATCTAAGCACAATACACATAAGAAAAATATATTTGCATTGATGATTGTAATATGGGTCATATTTTACTTTTTGCATTTACCTTTTTTTTCAATACTGTACCTGACTCTATCAGAACAGTCCTGTGACCCATTTTCACTTAATTTTCCCTATTTAACACTGATCATCCAAAATGCACTTTCCCCCTTCTGTCTGAGATGATCTAATTGATGTAATGAATTGGATTATCTAATCGCAGGGATCGGGGCGGATCCCCCACCCAGCTTTTATCTGTACACAGCTTCCTGAGCTGCTTACTTACCACCTGCAATGCATCATGGGCCACGGAGGCAGCTTTCACTTACTTGACACAAATCGTTATGGGTGATGTCCCTCCTCAACCCACATACTTAAATTTACAATTTGTTTTCTTTGTAATTAATTTATTAATTATATAGAGCAGTGTTAACACTCTGACCATAAGCAAATAAATAAATAAATTTAAATAGATGAAAGTTTTTTTTTAAATATATATATATATATATATATATATATATATATATATATATATATATATATATATATATATATATATAAATATTTTACATTATTTTACATATTTTACATTGTACAAAAAAGTATAAAACTTTTGTAATGACATGAATAGTTCCCACTAGACAGACGTTGTGTAGCAATAATAATAATAATAATAATAATAAAGATCTTGTTTTGTGAACCTTAAAACATTGCATCCTGATTATTTTCTCAGAGGGTTAAAGACTGATACCGGTTATGAACTTTGTTGGATTGAGCAACACTGCCATCCAGGGGGATTTAGATAAAATACACGGTTTCGTCATTTTTTCCCAACAATTTCAAGGCTCTCCAGAGGAAGTGAGCTGACACATATGGGTTTATTTAATTGTTTTGAATTGGATTTAATTTTAAAATAATAATTAATTTGAGAAAGGCATGCACTAACATGCTATTATGAAAAATGCTCATGTATTATCATCCTATTTATAGCCAGGTGAATTCAAGTCAGAAGTGAGCACATATGCCCTTACTCCAATGAAAACCAAACTATATGAAACTGCCACTTGGTTTAGGATCGGGATGTTACCTTTACAGTTCAGCAGCAACATTAGCTAGCCTATTTGTTCTGATTGTTATTATTCTAGTGGTAAATAAAACTTTTGTATACAATAATTGACTATCACATTTATTTTTCCTAAATCAGTTTTAAATATTTATTTTAGCAATGAGTAGTTAGGGTTTTGATATAGCTTCTGGTGTATACAAAGATTAAGGCTTTAATATCTTAAATTACCTCAGCTTTCCTGAATGGCGCGGATGTGCCGGTCATGTGATCATCGTTAACAGTAATTGTATCCTGGAAGTGGCCTTCAGAAGTAGTTCCATAACTGCCTTGTTCGGGAGGTGGTTGAGTTCTCAAATCGACCTTTCGAATAGTTTGCTTCTCCTGCATTCCTTCTCCGCCTGGAATTCGTGGAATATCGGCGTTTCATGATGATTTAGCGCCATAAACTCATCCTGATGACACTGCGCGGGGAATCTGAGGTGCAGAGAGATTTGAGGTATTTCTACCTTAGTTTAGCTGTGAGTTTTTGCTCACATTCTGTTTTAAAACTCATTTAAAGCATGATGGCATTTCACCAAAAAAAAGTAAAAATCACATTAACTAAAAAAAAAAAAAGATGAATAGCCAATAATTTAAAAATTTTTTTAATCATGTTTAAGTAGAAATGCTATTCTCATTACCAACCATATATGTGACCATGGACAACAAAACCAGTCATAAGGGTTTTTTTTTTTTGGTTTTTTTGAGAATTACATTTCATCTGAAAGCTGAATAAATAACTTTCCATTGATGTATGGTTTGTTAAGATAGGACAATATTTGGCTGAGATACAACTATTTGAAAATTAGGGTGAAAAAAAAAATGGAAATATTGAGAAAATCGCCTTTAAAGTTGTCTAAATGAAGTTCTTAGCAATGCACATTACTAATCAAAAATTAAGTTTTGATATATTAACGGTAGGAAATTTACGAAATGTCTCCATGGAACATGATCTTTACTTAATATCCTAATGATTTTTGGCATAAAAGAAAAATCGATAACTTTGACCCATACAATGTATTTTTGGCTATTGCTAGAAATACACGCGTGCTACTTATGACTGGTTTTGTGGTCCAGGGTCACACATATGTAGGCCTATATGACTCCGTTTATCTTGATACATCCCCTCTATTATCTGACATTATTTCCTTTTATTAGCTATTTTCTTAAAAAATAAATAAATAAAATAGTGATGCTGCATCCAAACCGCTAGATGTCAGTAAAAGACAAATATGGTGTAAACCAGTAAGATAATACACTTGAAAAGATACAATGTAATCTCTACTCTGATTTAAAGGCTGAATGTTAGAAATGCACTCAAGAGTCTCACATCATGCCAGTGTTTGAGTACAGAGATAAGATGCTATTTAAATCTCACAAGGCACCCAATTCTCTCTTTCTTTCTCTCTCGCTCTGTTTATAAAAGCATGTTTTTGTTTGTTTTATTTATTATTGATTTTTTGTGTTTTTATTATAATATGTTGATTGCCAATATTACAATAGCTATACAGATTGAATTATGATGTGCATTGTTTGTCTGTTGTCCCATGTATTTAAAATACATTGCAATTTGTTTTATTGCAATTATGATGATATTATCACTTTTTTTCCATTTCACCAAATAGTATTTCCTATATAATAATTATTTATTTTAAAAATTATACCAAAATATGCCAGCCCTGTATCGAGTGGCCACCATGTAAGTGAAGGCAAATGTCAGCTTGTACAGAAATAAGGTGAATGATGACACTCTAGATCATAACACAGTTTTTCCATCATTTCTGGGACTAGCCCAATCGGTCATTTGAGACTCAGCCATTTACATGTGCTTTTTTGATTTTATATGCACACTGTTATTGTTTCTACTAATTTATAATTTTAGTATTATATAGTTATTTTTGAGAGTCTACACTTAACACTAACCCCTTTTCACAGCAATATAAAATGCTAAATTATATATATAACATAATGACAAAGGGCATGTACATTAAAAGCGGTCCAAGTGTCTCAAACCATATTATACCCTTGTGTATAAAACAGACCAGATAAGTTGACATGAAAGCAACAATTATCAGTGAATAAAACCTTTTGATCTAGAACACAAATACAATGCACTAATTTATGGTTCTTTGTCATTTTTAGTTCTATTTTAAATAATTAAAAACATCCATTTAGATTTTGGTTTCTGATGCACCTGCAATTTGGTTGTTTACTTTCCCTGGAAACCTGTTGCTTTGTAAACAAAGGCTTGCATGAAGTGCTAATTGTGTCTGGCATCAAACACTGGCAATCAGACTAATGTGACTGTGATTCACCTTTGCAGCTGCTCTTGTGTTGGCCAATATGCAGCTTTGCTTCTGAAAAGCACAGCCAACATCTAATAATTTTAATGACCTACACTGGTTGAGTATTAGCATTCACTATTATTCTAATAAACCACATTATAGTTAGTACCAGTTGTGATGGGCTACAAGCCTGTTCTGATAAGATTGTGGACAGAGGGAATAGGAAAACTTGTTTCATGTAAATAACAAATCAACTAATCATGTAAATATTTATGATAACAATAAATAGAAAGAGAAAATATATTTTATTGAAGTAACATTTTATTTTAAGGTGTCCTTGTTACACGTTATATGTACTTACTAATATAATAACAATAAAAATTATGTAAATTGCATGCAAGTAACCCTAAGCCAAATCCTAAACCCAACCATAGAGTAAGTGCATGTAGTTCATTAATATTACTCAGTACTTAAATGTAAAATTACACTGTAACAAGGAAAATGCTTTCTTTTAAATCAAACTTTGTTTTGTTTTTTGGCCAAAGTTAATCTGTCATTCGGAAGAAACATGCCAACGTTGTTGTGACATGCCCTCATCCTTAAACTATGAACAAAAATACAGATTCATTTATGAGATGAGAATACACAATGAGACTAAACGCTGTCAGTTAGTGGCTGCCAAGAGCATAAATCCATTGAAATTCAAAACGTTTAGAAACCAAACACTCTATACAGTATGTGCCGTTTAACCTTTGCTTGTTAAGGTTGAGAAATGATGGCTTAAACTCTTAAACTCACAGTCTGTTCCAACCATCATAAATGATTCATTTGAAGGGTGAACACTCGTGGCAGCTATACAGTTGTCTTTTCAAACAAAAGGGCCGGGAAAAAAATAGCTTAAAAGGCCATTTAAAGTGTCTGCACCACAGGCTGGCCTAGGGGGCCTGGCCCAGCCACTTTGGTCCCTGTGCCCCCTCACCTTGTTGATTTCTCCCGAGGGGAAACCTCACTGTAGACAAAAATCTGTAGGCATGTTGACTTCTGAATGGTCAGCATCAGAGTTAGCTTTAGCTGTTGAAGAAAATATTGATGAGCTAGAAACTGCATAATTATCAAATCTTAACAATACTTTGTCGGTTTAGTACTTTTCTGTACACTTGTCGGGAAGTGTTTCAAAGTTCATACTTGAGTCACTGTTGCCTCGCGTAATTTAGCTGTTAACCACTAAAGATTCTGGGTCTGGGCCTCCTGTGGCGTTAGATCATAAACAACATTAATCCTCTGTTAAGCAAATTAATCCATGTCATGGATTAAACAGTATTTTGAAAGAAAAGTACAAAGGCTTGTTTCGCAATTTGGGACTCGAGCATTGAAGCAGGTGCCTTTCACGCAAAACGGAACATTAATTGCATGACAGCACATTAAATCAAGGGCAGCCCCCATGGAGCGAAGTAACTGGAGTTAAATGGTTTACTGAAAGGCAAAAGAGTCAAGTTGACAAATTTATTTTGTTTGCAAGAGAGACATTTTATAAACCCCCTCCGCTTTTATCAGTCCTTTGCAAATGGTCTATACACATTTTAGTACCATTTTCTTTTTACTAGAGTGAAACAGGATATTTAGTGTAAGAATAAATAGCATGGATCCTTTATTTAACCTAATGTTTATAACGAGAGTAGTTTTTTCTTTATGTAACATGCACGGGTGAATCATGCATAGCAAGACCAGAAATATGTATTAATAAAGTAGATAAAGTCTACATGAAATCAAGATTTCACCCTAATGGGTGGTGGTGGGGGGATCAATTCTTGCATTTTTTTTTTTTTTAGTTTAGTTGTTAACCTCAGCTGCAGCATTGCACTTATGCAAGCATTAGAGACAGCCATATTCTAGTTGTCGCCAGTTCCACACATACACAACAGTACAACAACAAAATTATATGAATTAATATCCTATTGAATCATGAGTCCAGTGGAGATTCACATCTCTATTGCGCAGCAGAATAATGCAAAAATGGAAATGAAAATAATCAGTCAACCATGGATTGGATCACAATAGCTACTTATAATCAGATTGAATTGTAAGTTTCCCACCCCTAATCCTAAGGAATGGAATTATTCTTGCTGCATAGTAGTTTGACTTAAGGCTGGAATACAATACAATACAAAACTTTTAAAATCTAAACTTACTGACTTTGTAAATAGTCATAGAGGAAAAACTGGCCATCATACACTAAACGAGTGAGGAACATACGCTACCAGACTTTAAAGTCATTTTGAGCTCAGCAGACTTAAACAGAAACATGCGCCTCGTTGTTCAAAATATCAAACATGTTTGATTTCCTCCGATGGGATGAAGCTAAAAAAGTCTGTAACCGTCATACACTATGCGATTTTCTATGAAATGTATCAACTCAAATCTGCAGACTGGCTCTGACTTTTGGCAACTAGCGTCAACTTTCCAGACAGTAAACTGGCAAAAATTGTTAATGTAGAAACTTTAATTTTCTGTGAAGCTGCTTTGGAAAGATTTGTATTGTGAAAGTGCTATACAAACGTGAATTGAATATCCCAGCCTAACTGTACAATGCAATTTCATTTCAAAGCATAAGACAAAAACTTGTTGCTGAATGGGAGCGAGAATTTGAATGTCAGCATTATCATTTAAGGGATGTACAAGGTTTGTGAACTGTGGATTGAGTACCAAGACACTAAAGCATAATAAGATGGCCAGTACCTCTCATGCTTACCTGTCACACCCCTTGTTTGGGAGTTCAGAACCTAAATGACTTAATGTCATCATCTAAAATAACCTTTTCAATGGCAACGCACCAAGAAGTCATTTGTTTTCGATGAGAGTTGACCAAAAGGTCAGATACTTGATGTCTAGTGTGAATAAACCTTAATAGCAACAGGTACTAATCCAGTGCAATAGAAATAAAGCACTCAACACTATACGATGTTGAAAACCTGCCCCCCCCTCCATCTCATGATATGCAGATTTGTAGTTTCAATCAGATGACTCTATGAAACGCCTCATAACTTTGCCTCACAGCTTGGAAAGAAGGATGATTTTGGGCTTAAAGGGTTACTCCATCCCAAAATTAAAATTTTGTCATTAATCACTTACCCCCATGTCGTTCCAAACCCATAAAAGCTTCTTTCGTCTTCGCAACACAGTTTAAGATATTTTGGATGAAAACCGGGAGTGTGACTGTCCCATTGACTGCCAAGTAATTAACATTGTCAAGGCCCAGAAAAGTATGAAAGACATCATAAAAATAGTTCAACTGCCATCAGTGTTTCAATCTGAATTTTATGAAGCAACGAGAACACTTTTTCTGCGCAAAGAAAACAAAAATAACGACTTTATTCAATTCATCTCCTCTGCGCCTCCTCCGCGTCACCATAGCACTATTTTGGACGCCAACAGCGTATGCTTTTCTGTGTCAGCCGTTACGGTGACACGGAGGAGACATATTGTTTAATAAAGTAGTCATTTTTGTTTTCTTTGTACAGAAAAGGTATTCTCGTCGCTTCATTAAATTCAGAATGAATGTCAAATGGACTATTTTACTTTCATACTTTTCTGGGTCTTCACAGTATTATTTACTTGGCAGTCAATGGGAGTGTCACAAGCCTCCCGGTTTTCATCCAAAACCTCTTAAATTGTGTTCCGAAGTTGAAACAAAGATTTTACAGGTTTGGAACGACATGGGTGTAAGTGATAATGACAAGATTTTCATGTTGGGGTGGACTAACCCTTTAAGAATATAAACGCCAACCAGGAAAATGGGTGTAGTGTTCGACCAGCTTAACATCTCTTCCCAAATCTCAACAACTTCCTGGACATGCTTTAAAATGTTTAAAAACAGATTTTTGTCTGAATATGCTGCTGGTTCAAGCATTCCAATGTTCAGCATCTACACTCACTGTTCAACAGTAGAGAAACAATCTTCGAACCTCCACACAATCTGCTGACTGTTATCATTCACAAGGAATGCCTGATAAATTCACAAATGTGAAAATGTAGCAAACAAACTTCTTTAGCCAGGTCTATTGACCGTTTTATCATTTAAACATGGTAGCATCACACTTGCCAATGCATTGTGACATTCCAACCACTAGATGTCAGTATATCATAAGAAATGTCTCTACAGCATAATGATATGGTTTCTTTTCATTTGCGCGCCTCTGATGCTTTGAACTCACATTAAATTTAAAATTCAAATCAGTCTGAATTCATTGAACCTCTTACCAGCTCAGCTGAACTGGTGGATCATGTAGATTTAATAAGGGCTCATTTCCTTATCCCCAATTCCGTTTTTTAATGAGCAAAGAGGTAACAGTGTCCTAATGAGGACATTTTCATCCAAAAAGAAAAAAGAAATCAGAAAAAAATAATAATAATTGACCATGGTGACCGGTGGCTGTGTGAAAATCCACTCCTAAAGTGATATTGATTTTGTCTTTATTGATTCACTACCCCGTTCTCCTGCAGCCACGCTAAAATCTCTCCAGCTCAGTGCAACAATTCAACAGCCTGCGGTTGATTGTTCAACACCTTGGCAAGAGTTGAGGTCAGGGAAGACGGTTGAGGAGGGAGGAAAAGACCAAGTGAGAGAAAGGGGGCATGGGAGGTGGAAACGAGGAAAGTCTGAGGAGCATTAACGAGCACATGCTCTTCAAAGCTATCTGCTCCTCTGAGACCTTCCTTAGTCCTGCTCCCTATGGCATGTAAGTGTGTGTGTACAGATACACACACACACAGTAAGAATGTCTTTAATAAGTGAGCCATTGATCCGGCTCCCACCACCAGGCAATTAAGAGTCCAAACTCTCTAATAAGCTCCAATTGGCTGGACGGCAATTACTGTGGCAATGGCTGGAAGAGTGAGCATGAGGCAGCTAGACTTGATTGGTTTCACTAGCCCTAATGCGATTGCGGTTCGTACCTTGCCGACCGCTCCACGGGTGAGCCGTGTTTGAGCAGTAATGGGCGCTCGGCTACAGATATATCTCTGCGAGGCCTGATTGCACCCTGCTGTCAATAAGCAGCCGCACCTTTAATGGGGACGAAGATTGTGTGTGTGTGTGTGTGTGTGTGTGTATGTGTGTACTTAAGGGTCAAGACAGTGTCATGGAATGCTCCCATTACACCAGGGGCATATGGATTCTCAGTAATGAGACAAAGGTAAGGTTTGGTGGTTTATGACAGTATAGAAAAATTTAAGACCTGGACAGGTCTCCTGCAGGACCTGGAAAACTTGAGGTAAGGATATTATTTTCTTCCAAAATGTTTATCTGGACATGCTGTGTCCATTACACTATAAAATTGGCTGACTTCCTGGTCTTATGAGGGCTTTTACCATGCCACTTTCAAAAAAGTAAAGAAATTGTCCCTTTGGGAGTACAACAGCAATTCACTGGGGTAGCACCCGTTGTAATGGGCACCTTTTTACCTTATCTTCCACTAAAAGGTTCATATTAGTACCTTAGAGTAATAATATGTATCCTTAAAATACTATGAACCTTTTAGGAGTAAATAAAGTATAAAATCCCAGTGAAAAGCTGTTGTCCCCCCTGAAGGGACAATTCATGCATATTTTTTTCTGTGATGTTACGAAACCAAATATAAAATCCGACTATTTAAAGACGACAGGACAGAAAATGGTTCCTATTTACTTTCTTTATACACGTCCCTGACTTATTGTGAACAACTGATCAGTGAATTTTTCATACATCACATTACATAAGTTGTCAACACTTTCATGTTGACTTCAAAGTCTCAGCCTAATACTATTCTGCATCTTTCCCAGAATAATTCCTGTTCTTATTTTGCCATAAACACTTCATCGATGCAAATTTTAATCTGCGGCTCTACTGTACCATCTTGCTGTCGTGAGATCATAATGTTCTTGTACTGGAGGCATACTGAGATGGTCTGTACTGTGAAAGTTCCCAGACGCCTAGCAACAGCTACCAGCGCTCCCTTAGTCAGGTGCTTATAGTAATATCGACATAGCAACACGTAGAGCCTTTGAACAATCTTGTTAACCCTGTTGCAGTGCCTTTACCGGTAAAGCAGCAGTTGCCCCATCACTTGTGGTGATGTGGTTTTTGTAAAATGAGTAAAGGATAACTGTCATATGTCAAAAATAAGTCGCCCATATCGTTCTAAATATCAAGAGGTCAAGTTTTAGCTAGTTAGTTTCTGCACTTATGGCAGTTCTGGTGGATTTGCAAGGCTCTTACAATCATGAAATGCATTTATATTTTATATATAAGGTCACACCTTATGTACCGCCAGGATAGTTGGTAACGAAGGGCTTGGGATTGTACATGTTCCTGAGGTGCCTTCAGGCAATGAATTGTAAGAATGTCATTTTCTTGTGGCTCCAGTGTGATTAGTCACATGACAGATGTTTCAGGATCGGAGTGACGATTAGAAAAAAAGATGGCAGCAGCTGGGTCATGTATACTTCTGGAACTGCATGTGGCATGAGGAACTGTCACTGAGGTGTGTGGGCATGCTAATGGATTTGGAGGTAAAGCCAAGATGGTCCAATCCAAATTCAGGATAATTCTCATTAGCTATGTTTCCATCCAAAGATTCAAATTTAACTTATGCGCTAAACTGGAATTTGCATAAAACATTTGCGAATAATGCAGTTTCCATCCAACATGTCAAAGAGAACAAAATCGTCACTCCCCGAAAGACTGGAACTATATATCACTAAGTAGGAGAAGCCACTTAATATAATAATTTTCATATATAATAAATTACTTGCACCTCAGAGCGAGCAGACAAAACAAAATAAATGCGATCGTTTTTGTATTTTGTGGTCGGTGGATTTCTGCTGTTTGGGAAAGCAGTTGTGTAAGACAATTATACAGAAATACTTTGACAGACTTTGCTCAGGCATTTCAGAACAACCAAAACAACATTTTAGATGCTGTGCAATGAGATTGGTCCGCTGGTTAGTCAAATTATCCCGTCCCATCGTGCAAAGTCACATGAATTTTTGATATTTGGTAAATGTGTTTCCATTGTAGTTTATGCACATTTTTTCATATTGGATAAAAAATTATCCTCAATTGTGCAAAAAAATCGAAAGTTTTTGCGCATATTGGCGTTCCCATCCAGCATTTTTTATGCCATATTCCAAAATGTGCATAAAAATAGGTGGATAGAAACATTGAACGTAGATAGACTATCATCCATTGAGTCTTCAGCCATTTACTTTATATAATTGTTGATACTTATGTCTACCAATTTTCCCTTGCCTTTAGAGAAAAGTTGCACTCAAGAACAGAGTCGGTGTGCAGATGTTCTTGTATCATCTCCAGGCCTGTCTTCAAACTTATTTTTGACTATATCCACTGTACATATTCATCATTCCTAGACCATATACATATCCCATTGCTGATATAAATGCAGAGGTAAATGCAATATGTTTTAACCAAGAGCACTTGTAATATGGGAACGTCATAAATCCTTTTCATTTCTACTTTGTTGATTTACTTAAGGGAGTCATTAATTCCTGTCCTACAAGTCTACAAAATGGCCCATGCTGAGGCTTAAATCACCAAATTACAAAAGGAGAACTTCACCCTCAGCTGTTAATCTGAGAGCCGTGTTAATGTTTCCATTGCAATGTTGAAGGTTACCAGCAGGTTAGAGGCAATTTTGTCTCGAGAGGTGGCCTATACAGCTTCGAAATCAAAAACATCAAGAACAAATCTGTTATATTTGACTCTCTCATCCTCGTGATCTTTTCTGTAAATCCTTCACTTCCATTCATAACGGTATGTTCTTTATAGATCTTGGAAGTGTTTATTAAACACATACATTTCTGGGATGCCATCACTTCAGGTCAGGTGGTTAAAAGTGCTTCTTAGTGTACTTCTATTAACCTTCTGCAACTTCAAACGGACGATTTTCATTCCACCACTTTACACAAAACTTGTGTACATATATGAACATTTCTTTCATTCTATCCTTTTCTTCTAGCAGCTTTTATACCTCCTGCCCCTATATCTAGTTATATCTTTAGCTTTCATTTATCACCACACAACCAAGACTGGTGTGCTTTCACCCTATATCACCATAGGTGCCATGAACTTATCTCAGGGACAATATAGTCCTGTCTCAAATGCCGCCCTTAGCCCTTCCAGCCATTTTCCCCATCACATAGACTGTTAGATGTAGTCTACTGCACAGGTGTGAAATTGTGCATCAGAACAACAATACAGACAAGATATATATACAGCAATAGGAGGTAGCAAATAATGGTTTTGACGTAAACTAAAGCCTAACTAATATGTTTTGGTGCAAATTCCTGTTTCAACAGGAAATGCACTGCACCACTACACACAGTCCCTGTTCAAGAAGTTATGGTTTTGGTCTTTTCTCATATATTGTTTTTCAATCTTGTACATGCACATCTGTTGTTTATTCTATTGTAGTTGTAGCAGCTAGCATAAGCATTTCAGGTGCTCTACTGTTATGGCTATATGCAGATGTTAATGCATTTGACAGGCTACATGGAAAAGGCACTGCTTCCTGGTGTCCCCTGAAAGGTCAACATTCATGTCCACATTAGAGTTCTCATTGCAGCTCAGTATGGACCACCTAGCGCACGCACACACACACACACACACACACACACACACACAAAGCAAGCATTTTTGAGGGAAATGTTCTCTAAAACAAGTCTACTTATAGCCCTTAGTCTCTCAGAAATAAGTATCTAGTCTTTCTGCAGGGAAATCTTTCGAGCTGTGACCTCATAATGTTGGATGGTGAAGTGACATAATGCCAAGTATGGTGACCCATACTCGGAATTCGTGCTCTGCATTTAAGCCATCCAACGGGAACACACACAGCAGTGAACACACACACACACCATGAACACACACACGGAGCAGTGGGCAGCCATTTATGCTGCGGCGCCCGGGGAGCAGTTGGGGGTTCGGTGCCTTGCTCAAGGGCACCTCAGTTTTATTAAGGGTGGAGCAAGGATCCTTACACAATCAAGTAGGGGTGGGACAAAAATTTGATATGGCGATATATCGCGATTCTTCTCAGTGCGATACGATAATCGGTATCTGGCGCCAAATATCGATATTTTAATTAATATAATAAGGTGCTCTAAATAGATTTCCTTGTTCACAGCGTCTAAAAATGCGTGGAAATCGCGGCTGCACCATTTCCAGCTTCTATCCAAAAGCGCTCTGAGCAACCATGAGCCTCGTTCTCTATTAAGATGGGGAAGGATAAACAGATTTCCAGCCACTGTATTAGCTTGACTGCTATATGTTTATGGAGATGAAAACTAGCTACCCCAGAACAGCTGTTAGCGTGGACCATAGGCACCGATCACGTTATTGCAGAGCGCATATTCAGTCCGTGAGTAGCCTCTCCGCTCGGATCGCAGGTGCGAGAAAGAGCCCCGCCGGTGCGTCCAGTTTTATGTGCACAACACTGCTCTCCCTCTCTCTCAGATATTACAAGTGCGCGTTATGCAATGTGAACAGTGGGCACCGACCGGCAGAAACATAATTATGCATCTATGGCATGGAGGACGAAACAAAACCATGTCAGAGATGTAATGCGGTGCAGAAGTATGCAGTGTGTGTGCTTGCCGCACGTCTACATTTTAAATAATGAACCTGAGCGTGCAAAAGATGTGAACAGCTATTTCTTCGTGTGAGGCTCCGTTTTTATGATGAGAGGAGTAGAAAGGTTGAGAAAGCACTCCAGGTAAATTTTGAAATGTACCAGGTTTATTATCTATCTATCTGTCTGTCTGTCAATCTGATAAGCAGTTCAATCTGTTTGTTTACACACAGAGAAAAAGAAAAGTGTAAGCTTTTAATAAGTCCAAGAATAAAATGATTAATTTAGCCTACTCAACATGTTAAAATTGGTTTACAGAACTTTTTTGCTGTTTTCTAACATTTAGGAGTTGAATAAAGAAAGAAAACTTGCCCTTAACCTTTTCACAGGCATTTTGTTTAGACAGATATCGTGATGTATGATTATAGGATTTTCTAGAAATATATTGATTATCGCTGTATCGTGATATTATCGTTACCGTGAGCCATGTATCGTGATTATATCGTATTGTGAGGTACCCTGCGATTCCCACCCCTACAATCAATGTCCAGAAACATAGCAAGGAGATTGGTAAAATAATCCAAGTGACATCAGGGGTTCAACCGTAATTTTACGAAGATAAGAGAATACGTTTTGTGTGCAAAATAAAAAAAATTACTGTATTCAACAATTTGTCTCCTCCACGTCACCCAGTGTGGCGTGCCTGACACAGAACATCATACGCTGTTTACATTCAGTAGATACTCTCCAAAATGGCACCAGGGTGACACAGAGGAGACAAATTGTTGAATAAAGTTGTTTTTTTGCGCATAAATTATTCTCTCAAAAGTACGTTAAACCACTGATGTCACATGGATTATCATACAGATGTCCTTGCTACATTTCTGGACCTTGATCGTGTAAGGATCCTTGCTGTCTATGGGAGGGTCAAAAAGCTCACAGGATGCATCAAAAATATCTTAATTTGTGTTCTGAAGATGAACGGAGGTCTTACGGGTTTGGAACGAAATGAGGGTGAGTAATTAATGACAGAATTTTCATTTTTGGGTGAACTAACCCTTCAAGGGTAGTTGGTTAAGTTGACATTTAGCAATACTATTACCATTGATCACATTGTATTAGGCATATCAGACAAGAATATCACAGACTTTGGGGAAATTCTTTTGATATGGGGTTAATAAGCAACCACCTAGCATGTGCTAAAAGACTCTCTGGATCAAGAAAGGCCCTGTCCTGAATGGCACACTTCATGTGCACTTTTGGACTTGAGGACTTACAATGGCCGCAGTGTGCGTGTGTCCATTAAGTTCATGAGTCCATAGGGTGTCCCATTCGTAATTTTAGCGTTCAGAAGAGTGCTCGCGAGTGCCACTATGCGCCCTCGATGCACACTTCTGCTGAGCCTGCAAGCTACACTGCCGACTTCTACCCGGGCAGTCAAAGTGGCATTACATCACGAAAATGCAGACTCTGAGGAAAACCGTGAGGGTTTAGGGTGCCATTTGGGACAGGGCCAAAGTTTGCAATACTCAGGGACACGTTAGCATTCACAGCCATCAAAGGCAGTTGTTTGGTTAAATCTGTGCTATCCGGAAGAAAGCAATGTGAAATCTGCCATTTTATTCATGGCAACTCAGGGATGCTTCATTCTGCAACCATGTTGTCTTCAGCCAAACACCTGTGGTGAAAAATAACAATAACATTGTCACATTGCTGATTGGCTGTTAACCATGCTAGCGAAACCTTTAACCCTTAGTAAACATATAGCAACACCCTAGCAATCACCCACAACAATGTAGACTCGTGGTGAGTATGATAAGCACCACTTACACTGTATTTATAAACTGTAAACTTCACAGTAGTGTAAATCCACAATTAGAAATAATACTTTCAAATCAAAGGGGCAAAAAAAAAAAAAAAAAAGGATAATGGCTTTTCTTTATCCCCTTTCCTGTTTTGTCCCAGATCTCCAAAGCACCATTAGCTGGTGTGATCTTTTTTTTTTTTTTTTTTGGATGTCTGCAGTATAGCTGTGTGTGTGTGTGTGTGTATGTGATCAACACAGGATCAATAGTGTAGCATGATATGTTTGTTGGATTTCTGCCCTTTCACCCCTCTCTGACAGTTCTGGGACATGCTGATTTTATTTATAGCTCTCTTATTTTTAATAGGGGATGAGTTTCTGTCTGGCTGCTTCACTATGAGCCATGCTTTGAGTATGGATTGCAAAGAATCATGGCAAAAAGGGTTTAATCATGCTGTAAGATTGCTGTTCAGCGTGCCATTGTTGAAAATGTGAAAATAAATATAAAAGGATATTGATTTTTCTTTCAATATTCTATATACTCTTATAAAAAACAAAGCAAAATCCCTGGTAATGACTCCAAAATTGAGCAGCAACATCTATTTGTGCTTTATATATTAATATGTTATTAGTTGGTGAAAATATGTAAATGAATAACACATCCCGCTTCTCCTGAGAAAAAGACCTTACGTTTTTCAGGAAATGCATGGATAAGTAGTTCCAGGAAGGTCTTTACTGTTCCATATCACTTCGCCAAATGATTTTAGTTATTTTAAAGGTCCAATGACCAAAGACAATGACCCAGCCAATAATTTAATAAACAGTAGATTAAAATGACAAACTATTTCCACATTTTATTTTTGTTTTTCATATATTTTTTTTATATTGTTGTTTATTTTTTTTTAGTTTTACACCCCTCCCAGTGAACGGGTTTGAATGTGCACTATTTTTCGAGTAATACAATGGGCTGTTTTTTCCTTACATAATTGTACATTATGTACTATGATTTAAATTATAAGATTTTGTGGCTCTGCTCTAAAACTATAAAAGAGGAACTTTTGATTTTAAATAAATAAAATTTAGTTTATAACTGTGTGTACAGAACAGTTGTCAGCTAGTTACAAGCAATATAGATATACGTCATATAACATCTGAATAATGCACAAAAGAGAATATGGCAAAACACCTCACTTTAAAACCCCAGAAATGCTCAGCAATGTTAAACATGTCAGAGCAGGAACCAACTGCCCAAAAATAGCCAGCGAGACGTATCCCAGCAGGCAGTGCTGTGAACAAAACAGGTCAGCGCTGAAAGAGGTCTGCCACCGCTGGCCCGCTCTCTCTGCTCATCCAATCCTCCACTCCAAACACCTATGAACTTAATTATCAAATGAATAATTAATGTTTGATTGCACAATTCCCCCCGGCTGTCAACAGAGGATCGTTTATCATAAGATTATAATTCATTACTAATTGGTTTGGCATGAGGGTTTTTCATTAAAATAATTTGCTTATTAAATGTGCAAATTTTGTTAGCTGGAAACTTTTTCAATAATGGCATTTTGATTGTGTCACCCACAATGGCTTAAAACAGTTAAGTGTGCATTGAATCAAATATGAGAGCTAAAAATATATGCTAACTCCATAACAATAAACAGGTCTTTTATTTAAGTGGGTTAGTCAAAGCTGATTAATAGGTACATGTCCTTGTGATCCTGGGTTATAATCAATCAAATTGCTGCATTGTGAGACTGGTATAAAGGTGAATTTATTTTTAGAACCGAAGACACTTGTATAGATCATATAGAGGCGGGTAAGGATGGTCCACTAGTTGTTCAACAACTGCATTTTTATTAAATGAGTTATTTATTTATTTAAAAAAGAAAGTGACATGACATGTGGTAAAGTATGGCGACCCAGAATTTGTGCTCTGCATTTAACCCATGCAAAGTGCACACACACACCGTGAACACACACCCGGAGCAGTGGGCAGCCATTTATGCTGCGGCATCCGGGGAGCAGTTGGGGGTTCGGTGCCTTGCTCAAGGGCACCTCAGTCATGGTATTGAAGGTGGAGAGAGCGCTGGACATTCACTCCCCCCACCTACAATCCCTGCCGGACTTGAGACTTGAACTCGCAACCTTTGGATTACGAGTCCGACTCTCTAACCATTTATTTATTTATGTGTTTGTTTTGTTTAATAAATATGTATGTGTACAAAAACTTATTATTGAAATTGTAAATATAAAAATTAATAAATATTAAAGTGCCCAAATGTTGGCCAAAAAATGGTCTCTTCGGTAATTGCTTTTGACATATTTTTTTGCATACATTTTTAAACATGCTATTGTAATTAGACTGAATGTTTTAAGCCCGAGAAACGCAACACAATTTTCTGACTGGCATCGCGAAACAATCGCGGTGATTTCTGATTGGCATCGTGAAACAATCGTGGCGAATCTTTCGTCTGGGACAGCCTAAAATTGTGCAGTGTGTCTCAGGGTTTTGAGGTGTTTTATAAGACTAAAACGGCCTATTTTCACAGGGCCTTCTTAACACCAACCAGTGAATTTTGAAATAATAAAAACAACACCTGATCCATGTTTTCGCACCTGTTGATTTTGGCAATCATATTTGTTGACAACTGCTTGAAGTCTTTAATGAAATTATTCCGACCCTCTTTAGCCTGAATACATTACTGTCTAAAATATATTGTCAAAAAATAATAGCTTTAAAGATGTCTCCATGGGACAACATAAGCACGCTCCACAATAGAAATAATGAACAAAACCCTCACCCACACAAGCAAAGCGTCTATTAAACTGAGCTCTGAGCTATGCAGCACAATGTGTCGACCTGTCAGTCACGGGAGAGTGGGGTCAGTGTTTAGCAGTCGGCCTCTGTGCTCTGCGTGGCCTGGCTATCCTGAATTAATCCTGGAGTGGGATACTGGCCTAGACATGCCCTAACTGGGGAGGAGGAAGTATTTGTAGAATGTCAGCAGAGCAGATGGAAGTAGACAGACATGGAGTGCTAAAGGCTTGGGAAAGTCCAGTCGCATAACATGCCTCTCGGAGTTGGATTGTCACTGTTGTTTAACGCATGCATGCACACACGGACTTACCCACAGGCCACTGGGCTTTTGAGAGGGCTCAGTGACTTAATAACTGCACAGACCAATGCACTTTGTGTATTGCAAAGGGGTATGTTGTTTTCATATTCAGAAACGCGCACACACACACACACACACACACACACACACACACATTAAATTCATGTCTAAGGGATAAGAACCATTATTGTTACCTGACGGAGTGCCATATGATATTTACATTGCAACTATACCATAATATTTAAATTGAATGTCAGTGTGTGCCTATAGTGTCACCAAACATAATTGCAAAAATATTTATAATCATAAAATTATAAAACAGGTTCCTAATAATAGCATCTGTCTATTATGTATTTTCCATTATTATTATTATTTTAAGGAAAATAAAATAATGTTATTTAAATAAAGAAATTAATAATAATAAGAATTATTATTATTATTATTTCTCTTTATGGAAAATACATTTATTATTTAAATACAAAAATGAATAATATTTATTATTAGTATTACTAGTAGTAGTAGTAGTAGTAGTATTAACAATATTATTCCTGATAAAGGAAAATAAAATAAAAATAAATAAAATATTAGAAATAAAGGAAAATAATAAATTAAACAATGACCAATTATTTTGAATTATATCGCAGTGTTTTAAAAAATAAGTAAATGACAAAATGCTTCAGTTAATGTAACCTTTTATGTAAGTGGTAACTTAGATTTTGTGACAATAGGTGCAATTGGATCTTTATCCAGTCTAAATAAATAATAACCATAATAACAAGTTACTTTCCAGATGCAATGCTGTTAATGCCGGGAGGAAAAACTGACACTTGGCCGATTAATTTTTCTATACACCAAAACTAATGCAAGAGGTTTTTTTTTTTTGACGACATTATGCTTGAACAAAATAGTCTTGCTGTACACACACACCCCGAATTCACACAATTTTCAGACAAAAGTATGGCCACACACATGCCAGCAATGACTGGCGAGACACAGAGCCAAAGATCGATGGCGGCTATGACACTGCAAGTGACCCATAGTGTTATCAGCTCAAGCCATCCTTCCCTTACTGACAAAGTGAGAGATAGAGAGACCGGAAAGAGTGGAAAAAAAAAAACAGTGAGACAGAGACATTATATAAGGAACAACAAGAACCTGTAGCTTTTCAAACGTTTTTATGGTGTATTATTTTTGAAATTCCGTATACTGATGCTAGTGGCGCAAATAAATACATGCTTGATTACAGATATGCCTTGGTTATGAATATGTACAAAGTTTTAGGTAGTACGTTTTGTACATCCTGATTTAATAGTTCAAATTTGAATGAAGTTTAAAGGAGCAACATCAACAGGCAGTTTGTTATTGGAGGCGACTCATATCTCTTGAATTATTTTTGTGCGCGTGTGGAGTTACATTTATTGAATTAGAGAAGTTAAGAGTGCTGAAGGCTAGATATGAATTTGATTGTTGCTTCAAAAAACAAATATCTGTTTTTCTAATGGAGAAAAGGAAGGAAGTTAAAAACAGGCAGTGAGAAACAGTGCATTATTTGGTATAATTGAATCCACTTTGGACAACAATCACTTGAATAAGTAAGTTAACTTATACAGCATAATAGAATTATGCTGCTAGTCTGATTTGTTTCAGTCTTGTCTTATTTGCATCTCCCTCTTTTGTTTGTGTTTGTGTGTGTGTGTGTGTGTTAACAACAGGTGCCACTCAATGAAATTTACTTTTTTGCTGTATGCTAATTCATTGGCCATGAGCCATGAGCATTCGGTTTAGCTACTGTAAAACATGATTAGTGGACTGTACTAATGTGATTTAAAGAAAATAATTGCTTTTACTTATTTTCCAGCTTGATTTTACTCATATTGTTTATATCTAGTGTTGTGACTTGCTCGGATTAGTTATTCGATTTCCATTTGAGTAATATCAAATTAAAGACCCCATGAAATAGCTTGACAAGATCTCTTTCTATTCCTGTGTTGAAGTATTTCCTATTGGAAAAAAGTTGGTGCTGGAGTAGGTTCAGCTCTAAATCCACCTTTCCACTATCTCTGATAATCACAATTGTCATATTTCATTTTCCTAGTGACAGTCGCACAATTTTCAAATTGGTTGTGAAGCAGCAATTGCAATGGAAAATGAATGAATAATGAGTGTATGAATATTTCCACAAAAAAATTATCACTGATATGTCTGAAAGAAAACAAAAAAAATCAAAAAAAAAAAATTTGGGGATTACCAATGTGAACAGTTATTTATTAACTGTATAATAATTATTTCAAATGTGATTATTCATACCTGCCCATTTTACAGAAATACTGTTTAATACGGTTTTAGTAAAAAAATAAAAAAATAAAATGGTGACACTTTAAATTTAAGAATTGGTCTCTAAATAATATTTATAAAATACACATTGATGCCTTATTCTGCATAACAACTGTTCTGGCAAAATTAGTCGTAATGAGCAAATTTTCAAAAATAAATTTGTGTGTGTATATATATATATATATATATATATATATATATATATATATATATATATATATATATATATATATAGGGTGGATTTTATTAAGAAATGGATGAATACGTGGATGGTGGTGGCGTTCACGCTGGTGGCGGTGCTCGCGGTCGTTTCCAGGAGTGGGTGAATCTGTGTGGTGCTCGTGGCGGTGCTGATTGGTTACACACTGCTGTCTGGAACGGGATAGAGAAAAGAGCGTTAAGTTGCTGTCTCATGGAGAGGCTTCTCACTCTTCCTCTGTGAGCACGCTGTTTAAGTACAGCCAGTCTGACGAGGCGCAGGTGTGGCCGATCAGCCCTTGATGAGCTGTGAACAGGTGCTCCACGTGAATTTCCAGGGCAACGCTGATGTGGAACTGGCAGAACTGTTTGACTTCGGCTTCCATCCCCGGCCAGTGGAAGCGGTCACTGATTCGGTGGGTGGTGTTTTTGGCCCCAAGGTGGCCTGCCAGGGGGTGCGAGTGGGCCAACTCTAGCACCGTTTCTGTCTTCGTCCGGGGCACCACCAGTAAAGTTTTTCCCTTCGCTGCGCGACACAGTAGAGCAGGCCATTTCGGACGATGAAATGCGGGAGAGGATGGGGTCCCGGTTGAGTCTCTTTTCCCTCCATCATGCGCACTTGGGCCCAGCAATGCTTTAGCCGATCGTCTTCGCGCTGTTCCTTGGCGAATGACCCGCCTCCGATCACCTGCTGAAACCAACTAAAAGGTTAGCGTTAGACTGTGGGGACTCACCATCTCTCCCGCTGTCCGAGGCCAACAAGGCAGGGTGACGATGGGCTTTTTCCGGCGGAAAAACCCTGGCCAGTCAAACCCTGGCCAGTCTCTCCCAATAAGGACGGGGACCGGTAAATCCTTTACCATACCCACTTCTAGCGGCCATGTGCCAGGGGAAGCGGAGACAGACACTCTCCGGGTCGGGACGTGTCGCGTGTCTCCGTGCACGCAAGTGATCGGAAGGGTAGCCTTGGTTTCTCCGCAGGGCGTGAACGATGCGGGACTGAACTAGGCTGACCGCACTGCAGGAGCCCAGAAGAGCTGGGAATGTGCGGCCATTGATCTTTACTTCCGCTTCCGGAACCCCAGCGGGTAAGTCGCGATGCACAATACAGCCTGCCAGCCATGTCCGCGCGGGAGATGTTGGGTCCGCTGTTGGCATGGGTTCGTCCTTTGGAGAGGGACGCGCGTCGCTCCTGGACCACCCTCTGGGGAAACGGCCTCGCTTGCTCCCCGGCATCCCGGTGTTGAGCAGCATCCGCCAGCTCTACCGCCTCGACGAGCTCGGTCACGGTGGTGGGGTTCCGCATCCCGACAGCTTGGCGGTGAGACCTCGGGAGAGCCCGGAGGAACCGGTCGATGAAGACGCTCTCCGCTACCTGGGCAGCGGTGGGTTCCCCATCGAGCAGCTAATGCCGAGCGAGGCGGGACAGTTCAGCGGCTCGGGCTGGGAGGCGGGGTTTATACTCCCAGTCATGGAAATACTGGGCTGCACAGACCGAAGAAAGCCCCAACCAGGACAGGATTTCTTGTTTTAGCTCACCGTAGTTGCTTGATACTTTGGACGGCAGGGCGAAGTAGGCTCGCTGAGCCTCGCCGGTGAGAAGGGGCGCCACCAATCATGCACAGTCATCACTCTCCCAGCCCTCCTGGGTTGCTGTGTTTTCGAACATTTGGAGAAAAGCCTCAACATCATCATCAGCTGTCATCTTCGGCAGCAGTTGCGTGACTTTCGCCCGAGGATCGGGTAGCGGAACGTGTCGTGCGGCTGCCGTGCGCAGCTCGCCGAGCTCCTGCTCGGTCTGCCCCCATCGGGCAGCAAGATGCTCTGTGATCTGTTGCTGGCGGATGCTGACCTCCGCTAGCCGCTGGAGGATTTTGTCCATGTCGGGGAAGGGGAGGAGCGGCCGCCTGAGAGAGGGAAAAAAAAACAAAGAACGGTGAATTGCAAGGAGATTGCTGGTCGGTGTGCCTTCCACTAATCTGCCTGCATCTGTCTGGAACGGGATAGAGAAAAGAGCGTTAGGTTGCTGTCTCGTGGAGAGAATACAGCCAGTCTGACACAGGTGTGGCCGATCAGCCCGTGATGAGCTGTGAACAGGTGCTCCATGTGAATTTCCAGGGCAACGCTGATGTGGACTCGGGACGCTCGTCACAATATATATATTTATAATTATTCTCCATTAAAAGAAAATGATGTATGAGTTGTTGGAATCGGATGAAAAATGACTGAGCTATACCTGTTTGAAGTCGATATAGTCAGCAAAGTTAATTTTGAGAAAAATCGATTACTCGATTAATTGTCAGAATAATCGACCTATTATTCAACTACCAAAATAATCCTTAGTGACAGCCTTAGATCTAATCTGGAAGACACATATGGTCTAGCCTGCAAAAATTCAAATATGCTAATTTACGCTCAAATCGTATCTTTATGCATATGCATTGGAACTGGAACACAGCTACCACACTACACTTCTTTGGAAATTAATGACATCCGGTTTGTCATTTTAATACCATGTGTGCAATAGTTAATGATGCAATTACTGGTTGGAAAAGTAAATGATCCATTAATTCCATCTGTTTTTCAAACTTTTATCCTCTGCTGAGTCACATGTAAATGTGTGTTTGCTAAAAAAAATTCTCAATTTACTTTCTCAGCTTATTTTCTAAATACACTAGCATATTGTTTATCTTTAAAGCTAACAGACGTGAATTTCAAGCCACAAAACTCCCATTTGATTTCATGGTGTCTTTAAACTGAATAACTGGGTTTTCTTTTCAGTGAACTGTGTACTGCTGTTATCTTCAACATGACACGATTGAACATTGTACTGCCTCTGTCAAATGCACACTCGTGCAAGAATCAAATCGATAACTGTAGGCCTTAAACTACCATTGACATACGTCCACTGTTGCATGTGTAGATCAAGTCTCCTCCTTTGGCCAGATTGACCATTGAAGGGTAGTGGAATAGCTGTTAAATGGTTTGTAAATCTGTTGTCTGTAGGGCAGGCCTATGTCCTCTGTGGGGCACGTTTCTCCCTCGTCAATTACAGGGGCAGTCACCGCGAGACAGGGGAATAGATGCTGCCCATCACTCAGTGTCTAAAAGACTCGCTTATAGAGAGAAATGTGCAGGAAAGGAGAACAGAAGAGTCACCAAAGACAAAAAAAAACATGATTCCCAACATGGAATGTGTTCCCAATTAACAAGTAATCCACAAATTATGAGATTTTATAGAATGAATAATACGCTGATGCTTCAAAAATGTGCATATCAATTCTCCTGCTCTGTCAGTGGTGGTATATGCAAAGAGTAGCAATTAGAAACTGCTGGACACGATCTCTGTATTCACCCTCTAATTTCTCTCTTTCTCCCTTTTTCTTTTTCCCTATGCCTCACTAATTAAAGTCCATTAAGAATGACATTAGTGACCAGGGGCTTCCTCCTGCAACGGTGAGGTAAAAATAACCCAATTAAGCCACAAGTCAGTCAGTTTGATTTACGTCTCTATCAGGTGTCTCTCACTGTCTGTGATGCAGGAAATTTTCTTGCTGATGCCACTGAATTAGTGTCTGCAAAGTGAATTTGACGGGGCCAAGAACAAACCCCTGAGGCACACCATACATATCTCAAATATGCCTACTATGTAGTATGCTTTAATGTTATTGTATCTTAATATATTTGCTAAAACATTGAACTCTCAGTTTTTAAAAATGGAAATCGTATTAATTTCAGTTATCACAAAGCCATATTGTAGAATGCTGTGTGACACAGGAATGACCCATTTTTTTTTTTTTTTTTTTTGTACAGCTGTCTTCCAATAGCTGACCCTAGTTTCACGCAACTCTCCTGAAATTCCCAGTTTCAATGTTATTTCACCAGAGTTTTAATCTGACCTGAATCCTAACACGACTGAATAACGTTAGCTCAGTTGGTGACGAAAAGCAGAAGCCCTCAATCTTGTAATCTGCTCTTTTTCAGTGTCTTTAAAGCTTTCAGTCCTTCTACAATTGATGGTCTCAACATCAAAGTCATCTTCAAAGTGAGGCCTTGTTACTGAGTCATTGTTATTAAGGCTAATGGAAAAACCCTCCAATAGTACCAGATGCTGAACACAAGTAGAGAAGAAAGCACTGTAATGATCACTTTGTTAAATTCAAGTAGCCATTACTCAAGCATTAATCTGAGCTTGGATCATCCTATAGAAAAAAAAAAAAAATGACCTGATGGGTATTTGTATTCTCCCATGATTCCTCCTTTGAAACTAAGTACCAGTATGGAGGAGTGTGTTCAAACCTAAGTATATTTTTTAGTAGCATGAGGTCTGCGGTTAAGATTTGTGCAATAATAATGGCTAGAACTGCTTTTATAGCGTTTGACAGTTTCATACAGATAATATCATGGTGATCATTGCGTTAAAGAATGTAGTCTCCTCAGCAATAAACTATCCGCGTGCTCCTTTTTTGATTTGCTGCCTGTCAGTGCGGGATTATTGCTACTAAAAACAAACACAACCAATCCCCTGAAAAATGCATCAAAATAAGTTTAAATCTTGTATTTTGCAAATAGGATACAGAATCTCTAATCTCAACCTTCAAATTCCCAGTTTATTAATGCCCTAATTACTTTATTAACTCTGTTACATTTAGTATTTAAACAAGTCCAGCGACGCTAATAACTAGATCTGGCAACATGGTGGAGCGGAGTGGAGACAGCATTTGCGCCAAGCTCGTTCACTCAGCTGCTGCGAGTCAGCCACATGAATTTATTCAGCGACATGATTTTAAATAATTTTTCATATGTTTTCAAATTTTATTTTTGAACATGAAACATTTACCTCCGTAAATGCTGGCTATGGGCCTGGATGTATAAAGTGAATGAGTGCAAACTAGCCTATATGAATAAAATGAGCGCAAATCAATAGCCGTGTTGGGGTCTATGCGCGTCTCTCAGAAATCAGAGCTTTGTCTGGAATTATATCAACTAACTCGCAAAAATATCCTAAAAACGGTCCTAACTTCAAACCTTTTCGAAATCCAACTGTAAAAACACATTACATTAGCCTTTTTTGTGAATGGCATCACATTTAATTATACAAGACGAAGAAAAGTGAGGTTTGATCAAGGCTTTTGGAGGGTCCAAATGATTTGTTGTGCTCTGTTGATAAAATACTCGTAAATGATCACAGACTCCAGCAATACATGATCTCCAAGTTACTTCAAGTTCAAGCGAGCTTTATTGTCATTCTGCTATGAGTACTGAACACTTTCTTTCCATTTTTTTTTTTTTTTCTACTAGTGCTCTTATTTAAGATTGTGGACGCTTGTCTCTTGACAAATTTGTATACAGTTTCACTGGAAAACAAGGAGAATAAAGTTATTTTTCTTTTTTGATCAAATTTTCTGTAGTTTTAAACTGAAAATATTTACAAAGTTATAATTATAATAAAAATAATTTTAGTTATACAAGGCATATTTGTTAAATGAAAACTACGAATCGAACAGATTTGCATTTAAAATGGTATTTTCACGTAATTTGACGGACTTCCTGTTTAAGCCACGCCCACTTCCGGATCCATCCGAATACAGATACAAATAATGGCTCTGCTGCACACCCCTAAAATATATAAATATATATATATATATATATATATATATATATATATATATATATATATATATATATATATATATATATATATATATATATATATATATATATATATATATATATATATATATATATATATATATATATATATATATATATATATATATATATATATATATATATATATATATATATATATATATATATAAAATTATTCTTTTTTAATCTTTTGGTTGAATGTCTTTACCTGCAGTACAGGCGGTAAAGGTGCATTAAAGTCATGTCAGAAAGATTGAATTTGTGAGCATACAATGGTGACGCAATGGATGCAGCCTGTAGTTGTTGAAATTTATGACTTTATTATTTTTTCATTGCCAAGAAAACTAGCTAATAGTAAAAAAAATATGATAATATTGTACAGTTACGATTCAGTTTACAGCAATTTGATGCAAAAACACCTGATGCGAATTTTTCTTTATAATTTTGTAGAAATAGAATTTACAATGTTACGTATTTTCTGTAGAAATGGTACATCTTGCTTCAATCACACCTGTAATCATAATAATAACTTCCCAAATTGTAAATGCTTCCCTGGAGGACATACATAGACAATTTATTCAGTGATTTTTGTTCTCAAGTTTGTCAATGCGATTTAATCTGTAAAATAGCCTAATCGCTAATAGAATATTACATAATTCAAGAACTACTGTAGCACGTTAACACCTGTTAAACTAACAGCTTTGCTAATTGCACTGATGTTAATGCCCAACACTGCCTAGTGATAGCCTAATAAAAGTGTTAATTTGGAGTGTACTTAATGCCAAGTCCTACGATATCTTACAATTTTGGTTATTTTACTTTAATGCTAATAGCGACATGTTATTAGCCTCCCTGTTGAAAAAACGCCATATGCTGGTTTGGTAGGTTTTGAAGCATGGATGCTGGTTTGAGCTGGTTTAAGCTGGTCCTTAGCTGGTCATGTGCTGGTCCTATGCTGGTCTTAAGCAACTAGCTCCTGCTCAGGACCAGCACATGACCAGCTTAAACCAGTTTAGGACCAGCACATGACCACCTCAACTAAGCATCCATACTTCAAAACCTACCTAACCAGCATCTGCTGCTTTTTTCAACAGGGCTGACTCTAGTTAAACTAGTTAAAATTGGGTTAAAGCTACAGTTTTAGAGTAGCTTTCCCAACACTTCTAAGCACAAAGTAATCTCTAATATGCTACCTAGATGAAGTGTTTTGTGTGTGTGTGTTGGGGTTCTGGTGGGGGGAACGTTTAGTGACACTGCTAAATGTCACCAGGTGCATTAGCATTTAGCCGGACTAGCTGCCTGTCAATCCCATTTTATCTTTCCCCACCCTCTCTTTCTGTTCCCTTCTCCCCCCACAACCATTTTCTTTTTGACCCCTTGATAAGCCAGAAAGAATGAGTGCTTTATCAGAGGCCGGCCACTCCAAGTGATGAGTAATTACTCCTGTTTAGCCAAACACACAGCGCACACTCTAATTACAGGCCACACCATCCGCACGTCACTCACTGCGCCTATGATATTAGGAGTCTGCCTGTCATTTACAGCTCATAGGTCTAATCCGTCGCTTTGAGCAGTATCTTTATTCATGCTCTGAGGGGTCTTTGTCTTGAAAAACGCTTTCATTACTACAGGGGAGCTGTATTCACACTTAAAGTGTATTCAGTTCACAGCATAATAGTCACATCTAAAAACTAAACCTCATTAGCAGTATAATAATTCTGAAAACTGTCAGTCTGCTTTGCTGAGGCAGTGATGTTTTAAAATCTGTTATCAACAGCCATTTGTCAGAGAGTCACAGCCACAGTCCCCGCCGTCAACCGCAATCACCTGTTCACAGTCACCTGAGTTTTGATCACCTGCACCTGCGGACCCTCATCAGCACTCCTATAAACTCCACACGCTCTCTGACACTTATCGTCCGGTCCACGGTTCATCATAATGAACGTTACCTGACTCTGTATGCACTTACGTGTTTACTTACCTCAGCGAATCTCCAGCCTATGTTCCAGGACTCCTGGTACTCCAGCGATTCCCCTGTGATTCTCCAGCGTCGACTCCCTCTCTCCCGAGCACATGGATTCCACTCCCCTGTGAATGATAAGGATATCAGTTCTCGCACAGATCTCCAGATCAAGACTAATCACAAGATATTCACCTGCTCCTCACTCTCCTCACTATCCGCAGTCAAGTCAATAAATATTCCGTTGTGTTACTTACCTGTTGTTTCCGGCTCTATTTGTGACACCATTATTATGTATAGGAGTACCTACCTCCTATACATAAAACCTCATTTATCCCCCAAACATCTATAAACACTTCTACACACTTTGCCAACATTTAAGCATGCTCTATTCTAATAGAAATTGCTATTAAATTTCATAATTAATTGTGAGTAGCAATCTAATAAAGGAAGGATAAAGAAATGGCAAATTGCACATCAAATTAAAAGTGAAATTTTGAGGTGGAAAAATATTATCATTATTATTATTATTATTATTTGAATATTGTTTATTTTTTAGTATATGGATAGTAGCCATTTCATTTACAAAATTACCATGGTGCTATACCTTTTTTGGGCGGCAATGTTACATGAAGTACTATGTAAATACATCCATTTGTTGTACCATCGCACTGTCATATAACTTATTTGAAAGAGTTAACACACACACACTACATTGTAGGAATGATTGAGATATGCATGGTGTACCTCAAGGGTGTGTTCTCGGCACTCTCAAATTCACTTTGCAGATACTAATTCAGTGGCTAACACAGATAGTTTAGTAAAGCAACTCAAATGACACTGTTTATATTGATTGATTGATTACTTGATTGATTTATTTTCCCAGATGAATGATAAAATCCTTGGATGTGGGCTATTTTGACTTCGACCAAAATAGCCCAAACTAGCGGCAATAAACCACCTATAGCACCCATGCAAAACACGCTAGTAACTGTATGGTGAGATGCAAAAAAACACTTCAGCAGTCACATGGCAATACCTATTCATAGGAATGACACCTGCATGTTATTGTCGGTGGTTTTTGTACTATTCACTTCTTCAATCTATTTATATTTTTCAGTTGCATAAATTTTGAATGTTGCTATTTGCAAGGACTTCAGTGATAATTTGGAGTAAAGCATCTGTTGTGTTGCATTAATAGTCCTCTAGTCTCTAGTTTTGTTCATGAAGGACATTTGTTCCCTTTCTGACAGCTTCGATTCCCAGTGGCTGTCATGGACAATAGACATTTACATATACACACACATTTTCACACACCGTTGTGTTTACTTGGGATCAGACAGCACTGTGTGTGTCAACAGTGGTTTGCAGGGAATGAGTACAGTGCCATCTTGCAGTGGATTTTTCTGATGGCATTAGGCGGTGTATTGAGTGGCATGGCAGAGAGAGGTTAATTATGTTTTCGTGTGTGTTGAAGTGGAGGATGTAAAATTATTGCATTCTGTTAAGCTCTTTAAACAGATAACCACTGCGTCTATCTACCTTGGGGAGCTTGTAAGATGATCTGGTGCAGTTAGCATAACTTATCCTGCAGGGTTTGCGTAGCTATTTAGCAGTGCATAATTTCAACAGCTTTTAATATCACACACCTCTGTTTGTCATTACTAATTAAAATAATACATCCATATTAACCTAATCACTTAGAGGAAGTGATGTAATAGAAGACAGGCAGTGTTACCCATGAGGTTTCATAGATTTCATTTAGTTGTGTTGCCAGCAGGCAGCAGTCAATGAAGACCAGATCTAAATGCGCTTATAGTTTTTTTCTGGAAAGAAAAGAGAGGAAATGTGTAATACAGATCTATATTACACTCTTTGAAGTATTCTAGAATTATTTTGCAGTATTCTAGAATACTGCAAAAATTCAAATTTATGTTTGTGTTTAAAAATGAAATTATCAGACCACACAGGACTATTTAAAAATATAACAGAGGTGGGGGAAAAAATTCTAAAATACTAAATCTAAAATAATATGCACTTTAATAATAATAATCTTCTTCTTCATTATTATTATTATTAATAATACTAATAATTTTATGTGTAATTTTCTGTTGATAGCATGACATTTATGAAATGGATATGTCTGACTCTGATTTTTAAGTGGATGAGTTGCAGGTCGGTACATTACTTAGTAACTTTTTTTTTTTTTGAAGCCTATAGCATAGTTTTGTGTGTGCAGCAGAGAGAGAGAGAAAGGCAAGTCTTCTTGTTTAGTGACTGCTTTTGAAGTTGTTAATTAAACCTGCAACCATCTGGTTGCTCGATGATCTACAAGGGAATGAGTGAGATAAGTGGACCGACTGCATGAATAAATAAACAAACGGATGAATAAATAAATGAAGTGGATGGATACCCACTCTTAGTTCTTTTGTTTTTGTGAAGGAGAAACATGAAACCTCATTAGTGCAATTTCCGTCTTCTGTCTTACCTTGGAGATATTTATTCCTTGTGTGTTTGTGTGTGTGCAGGTATGCATTTAAAGAATAAAAAAATGCCTTTGATAAAAATTATTATTAAGAGGTGTGATTATAACAGGATAGAGTGATATGTGCTTAAAACTACCTCATAGTGTCAATTAAATCTATATTTGCATTACACATTGAGTGTCATTTTGTGATGTATTATTTATAGCCTAACATATGAGAATTTTAATATAAGCAGTCTTTTTTTGCTTCAGTATTAATATAATTTTTATTTACTTCACTTTTATTGCGATGTTGCACAGGCAGAGTGAATAAATAAGATTTAACCCACATGAATATTCAGGAGCAAGGTTCCACTCACGCATTTTTCATTTTATTAAATACCCACACAGTGTGTTCATGAAGTGTAATCAGGACAGGGATTATGAAAACCTTCAGGATGATCATATTAATGCTGACACAGAAATCCCTGGAAAACGCAAAAGCAGATGAAATGAATGTTGAGTGCCGATGAAACTGCTGTGTGATTGTATAGACTTTTTCGCTTTTATTTTCTGTGCGATGAGATTAATTTTTGCTGTAATATTTTTTTTATGAGGTGTCTAATATTATACTACAATAAATGTGAAGAACAATATCTTAAATATTTGTGGTTACTGGTGATGTGGTCTGTGAAGTACCCCAATTCTGCTACTTCTGTCTCTCTGCAATAATTCCTTACCCTTTGTCATTCTCTATATTTACATTATCTAAATAAAATAATTGACTAAGATATGAACAGTAATTGAGCCGATGCCAGGCCAAGATGATAGATGTTTAGAGATGATACAGTATGCGGTGAATGTCTCATAACCATGCACAGTTAAAGCAGTTATTGGGAAAATTATATATATATATATATATATATATATATATACACACACACACTGTATATGTACATATGTATGTATGTGCATGTATGTATAGATAGATTTTGGAAGTAATGGCTTGCCTCATTACTTGGCAACATTAGATGGACTGATGAAATATCAATATCATTTGCATTTTATATGATTTTATTCTAACAAAAAACATTGTTAGCTAGCTATGGTCACAAGTTCCATTGAACTCTATTGGTAATGACGGAAATTGCGACCGTAGTTGCTTTTTGGAAACGCATCCCTGGTCGAGAGCTGTAGTTCCATCCAAACAAGTTTGCAGTGCTATTTGCTAATGTTCACTTTTCGGAACAGCAAATTGTTGAGCAATGGAACTTAGTTGGCTAATAACTACAAATTAAGATATTTTTGATGAAATCCAAGAGCTCTCTGACCCTGCATAGACAGGGTCAACTCAACTGAATTGTTCCCAGACCCTGAAACGTAGTATGGACATCGGTAAAATAGTCCATGTGACATCAGTGGCTCAACTTAAATTTAGCTAAACTACAAGATTATTTTTTGTATACAAAGAAAACAAAAATAATGACTTTATTCGACGATTTATCTCCCCTTAGGTACAGTCTTGTGTCATTTTGGAGAGTACCACGATGCATGCGCGGTTTCTCCTAAATGTAAGTGTTCTTTACGTTCAGGAGAACGTGTGCACATATGTTGTCTATGCTGGGTCAGAGAGCTCTCCGATTTCATCAAAAATATCTTAATTTGTGTTCCGAAGATAAACAAATGTCTTATGGCTTTGGAACGACATGAGGGTGAGTAATTAATGACAGAATTTTTATTTTTGGGTGAACCAAACACCCCTTTTTTATATATATAAAAAAAAAGCAAGTAACCAGAAGCATCCAGCTACATGACACACAGAGCAACTCCTGAGTGAACTTGAGCAATATATGGAGCTAAAGAGATCTGAAGACCTGGAATATCAACTGTGCCTGTGACCAAACGGTTAAAAAGTCTTCACTGCCATGAAGCAGAGTTCCTTTTGATGGTCACCTTATGTGGCAGTTTTGTTACTGTTGCTTTTAAGGAACAATTAATTTCTACATTTTTCATCATGTTTTGATTTCCATTAGAATTCTTTCCAGTTACCCCTTGTTTTCTTTTCAATCAAGCCTCTTCACGATCTCTCCATGTCTGCATCCATCCACAAATCCATTCATTCCACCCTATTTCTTTCTGTAGCTCTCTATTTTTCAGTGGTGCTATTCTTTTCCGTGTGACACTTTAATTTCCGTTCCTTTATTGACCCTCCGCCCATCAGCGTCCTCCTACACACTGAACAAACACACACACACTCAGGTGGCGTTTTAAGCGCTTCCCACGGGTCTCACAAATTTCATATCAGATCACAATGGTGGTGTACAACACCAGCGAGTCCCCTGTGCATTAAGTGCAAAGAGAGTGCGACCTCAATATCCTCCTGAAATAACAACACGCATTTAATATGGTCAAGGACTTAGGCAGGTTGAATTCATATGAGAGCGTTTTCACTTTGCTTATCGGTTTCTGTGTCAACTCAAATGCATATGTGTGTTGAATGTGTCGCGTTTGACCTATAACCTCACAATTCTTGCGAATAAGAGCTTGTATTTGTTTGTACGTCCTGTATCTCGCTCTGAGACTGGTGGCACCTGCTTTGCCCGGGGCTCTGGATGGCAGCCATGTTGGATTAGGGTGCCATTTTTAATTATCAGCTTCTCTCAGTTTTTCTCACTCCATCCTTATCAGCTCTCTCTCTCTCTCACATCACTCTTATTCTTTTTAATTTTTACGTTCCTCACTTTTCTGAATCAGTGTCTTTCATCGCTCTCCTTTCATTAATGGGTGCTCCTTCTCCTACATTTGCTTTTGGCCCTGCAGACTTTAATTAAATAACTTAATTTTCACACTCTTAATAGTCTAAAAACAATGTTCCCTATCGATACTCCACTCGTACTGCGTCTTGCTAAAGACGCTATGGGAAAAAGCCTTTTTTCTCCTTTACTGAAGCCTTATTCAATCACGCAGTGAAACTGCACGATCATTGGTTCGTGCAGTGTGTTAAAAACGAACCAATGTGTCGGCAGCGGAGCTGCATGAGCCTATGGCGACGGAGCCCGCCAGATCCCGCCAGAATGGGCGGGGTTATCTGGCTATATAATCGGCCGTCTGGCCATAGGATCCTCAGATTTCTTCTCCTTCAGCGACGACATCTCGCCTTCGCTGATCCCAAGAAGCCGCCTCGCCGTTGACACGCCTCGCAGCTGAGCCAGAGACCTCCTGCCAGCTGAGACGCCGCTTTCACCGCGCTCCAGCCCCGCAGAAGCCCCGGTCTGTTCGCTGCCGCCATCCGGTGAGTGCTATAAAAATGCATATTTATCGGCGTTGTTGCAAATGCCGCAACAGCGAGTGTGGCTCGTGCAGGAGATCCTGCACGATGCAAAAGAGCAGTGAGCGCGTGTCGCCTGTCTGGGTCTCGCCCACGCACTGACTGCGCGCTTACTGAGACAGCTCGTTCGAGTATGAGTCTCGCTCTTCCCGCTCGCTGTCCGTCTCTGTGGAGGCAGCTCCGCTCTCCCGTTTCCCCTCTCTCAGCAAAGCTCGGAGAATGAAACATCAGAGCCACGGAGCTTCCTGCAGCGCTCGGATCCGCCGGTGTTCACACGTGAGAATCAGAGCTCCTCCTTCATTGGGCGGCTCTATTCTCTTTGGCGGACCGGAGTGGAAAGCTATGTGTGTGCGTCACTGAGACTGCGCTCACACAGGCAGCCTGCTTTCACCGAAAGCCGGGCTTTGCTCTGATTTGCTCGCGGTCCTCTATGTAGCAGGCCCCGCCTCCCCCCTTCTCTTCTCCCAGTCACCTCGGAGACAGGAACAGCGAGTGAGGCTGAGCAATCAGGTTTGAGTGATTTTTCGCGCCGGCTTAGCCCCGTGTGTTTCACTCTGCATACAGCGCTTTGATCTGCCAGCGCGTGTGGATTAGCGCGCCTCATTACATTGAGTGGCTCAATCCTTCTGCGCGCATTGTAAAATGCTGCGCTGGGCGGCCACCCACTCACGTTTATTTTCTCCCAGTCACCTCGGAGAAAAAGACGGTAAAATCGCATGGCTGGGCGTTCAGGCTTGAGTGATTTTTCGCGCCGGCATAGCCCCGTGTGTTTCACTCTGCATACAGCACTTTGATCTGCCAGCGCGTGTGGATTAGCGCGCCTCATTACATTGAGTGGCTCAATCCTTCTGTGCACATTGTAACATGCTGCACTGGGCGGCCCCGACTCTCGCGTTTCTCTTCTCCCAGTCACCTCGGAGAAGGAGACGGATAAAAAAAAAAAAAAAAAAGGCTTGAGTGATTTTTCGCGCCGGCATAGCCCCGCGTTTTTCACTCTGCATACAGTCTTTGATCTGCCAGTGTGTTTACACTAAGTATTAGCGCCTCTTGCAGCTCTTTGATCTGCCAGCGCTACTTTCATTATGAAAGCTTCAGTCTGTCCCTGCCGCGCTCACGGTCCCTTTCTTCAATGAAGGTGGCCACGCCTCCCCTGCTCTAGTGTTTCTACTCTCCCAGTTATCTCGGGGAAGAAACTGCAAGCTCCAGGGTTCGCGCGATCAAGCTTGAGTGAATTTACGCCAGGGCAGCCCCGCGTTTCACTCTTTGATCTCGGCTCGCCTTCTTCAGTGAAGATGGCCCCTCCCCTCGTCCGCTACGAGCGGATCTGAGAGGATGCGCGCTGCACTTTTGATCTGCTGGTGTGTTTACACAATGGTAATTAATACCCCTCTTCTAAGAGTGGTTGATCCTTTTAGGCAGATCGAAAGCAAGTTGTCACTATGATTATAACTGACAGCTTCAGACTCCTGACGCTTCTGGGCTGTGCCCACGGCCCAAATGGCCTCTGTCATGCCTCCAAACACCCCGTTTAGCTCCGGGTGCCGATGGCAATGAGTTTGTGGTAAATACTGTTGTGAACACTGGGCCCTTTCAAAAAGCGCCCACACAACTGATCGCTGTTATAGCAAGGAAATAAAACACAAACATTTTCAAAAGGGAGCACATTCCTCTCCCTCTTATCACGAGCTTCAGGTCCCCGCTTGGCGGCCTGCCACTCGAGTTTATCCAGCCCCTTGCCACGCGGGCCAAGGCCTGGAGGGCCATCCCCGGAGTGTCAGAATGGGTTATACGGATAATAGAACGAGGTTACTCACTCCAATTCGCTCGCAGACCCCCGCGCTTCAGCGGCGTGGTCTCCTCTTCTGTAGACGGCTAGAACGCTCACGTTCTACGTTCAGAAATGATGATGCTGTTGAAAAAAGGAGCCATAGAAATGGTTCCTCCAGCTCAGAGCGAATCAGGCTTTTACAGCCATTACTTCCTCGTTCCCAAGAAGGATGGCGGCCTCCGGCCCATCCTCGATCTCAGACGCCTGAATCGCGCCCTCGTGAGGAGGTCGTTCAGGATGATCACACTGAAGCAGATCCTCTCGCAAATTCGCTCAGAGGACTGGTTCTGTTCCCTGGACCTGAAAGACGCATACTTTCACGTCCAGATAGCCCCCCCATCACAGACGATTCTTGAGATTCGCCTTTGAGGGAGTGGCTTATCAGTACACGGTCCTTTCCTTTGGACTGTCCCTGGCCCCACGCACTTTTACGAAGTGCATGGACGCGGCTCTTTCCCCTCTCAGGCAGATGGGAATCCGCATTCTCAATTACCTCGACGACTGGCTCATTCTGGCCCAGTCAGAGGTACAACTACTCTCACACAGAGCCCTCCTCCTCAGCCACCTAGAATGCCTGGGGCTCAGGGTCAATTTTGCCAAGAGCGCGCTGTTTCCCAGCCGACGGGTGTCGTTTCTGGGAACAGTTTTGGACTCAGCTCAGATGAGAGCTGTGCTAGCGCCGGAACGCGCTCTGGCCATTTAAAAGCTCGCAGCCTCCTTCCAGAGCGGCACCGCTCGCCCCGTCAAAGCGTTTCAGAGGATGCTGGGCCTCATGGCCACAGCATCGCCGGTGCTACAGTTGGGCCTGCTTCGCATGCGGCCCCTTCAGCGCTGGTTGAAACCACGGGTTCCACCCCACGCATGGCGACATGATCGCCTACATATCAGGGTTAGCCAGGCCTGTGTAACAGCCCTGGTCCCCTGGAAGAACCCACGATGGTTCAGAAAGGGTGTGACCATAGGGATGGTCTGCAGCAGGAAAGTTGTCACAACAGACGCCTCCAACATGGGTTGGGGGCGCTGTGCGAAGGCAAACCGACATTTGGTCGAAGGCGGAGCAGAACCTCCACATCAACTGCTTAGAAATGCTAGCAGTGTGTCGAGCCTGCCAGTTTTTCCTGCCAGAGCTAAAGGGACGACATTTGCTGATCCGCTCAGACAACATGTCAGTGGTGTCCTACGTAAATCACCAGGGAGGTCTCTCCTCGAAGCGCCTCTTCCTTATGGTAGAGCGACTTCTGGAGTGGGCTCAGCTCAACTTGCGCTCGCTGAGAGCAGCAAATTTGCCGGGCAGATTGAACCGAGGAGCGGATATGCTATCACGGAGCAACGTCCCCTCAGAAGAGTGGATGCTCCATCCGCAGATGGTTCGAATGATCTGGAGAATCTTTGGCAAGGCCGAAGTAGACCTTTTCGCCTCCAAAGACAACTCTCACTGCCCAGCCTATTATTCGAAGGTCAAGGACGCGTTGGCCCACGACTGGCCCAACCTCCTCCTTTATGCATACCCTCCGATCGCTCTGATTCCTCAGGTCATCAGGCGAATCAGGGAACAACGACACAAGGTCTTGTTGGTGGCCCCCCTGTGGGAGAACCAGCCTTGGATGTCAGAGCTGACCCAGCTGCTAACCGCAGCCCCCTGGTCCGTGCCCCTGAGACGAGATCTCCTCTCTCAGGTGAATGGTTTGTGGCACCCTCTTCCCAAACTGTGGGCGCTTCACCTCTGGCCGCTCAACGGGAGCCTACCAGCCTCCCAGAGCGAGTGCTAAATACCATTTCTGAGGCTAGAGCCCCGTCTACGAGACGCCTCTATGCCCTTAAATGGGCGGTTTTCTCCAAATGGTGTCTAAACCGCGGTGAGGACCCCCCCTACATCTGAGTTGGCGGTGATTCTGTCCTTCCTGCAGGAACTGCCGGATAAAGGACGCTCTCCCTCCACACTCGGGGTGTTCGTATCGGCAATAGTGGCCTTCCACGCCCCTATTGCGGGCCAATCAGTGGGCAGGGACAATGCTATCGTCCGTTTTCTAAGGGGTGCCAAGAGGCTGAATCCGCCTCGGCCCCTTACTGTCCCTACATGGGATTTACCCACTGTGCTGAGGGCCCTGAGGGGCCCTCCTTTTTGAGCCGCTCCAGTCCACGAACCTTTGGTCACTGTCGCTGAAGACTGCTCTGCTACTAGCACTAGCGTCAGTCAAGCGAGTAGGAGACCTGCAGGCGCTCTCTGTGAGCCCCGCCTGCCTGGAATTTGGGCCAAACGACTCCAAGGTCGTCCTAAAACCAAGGCATGGATACGTACCTAAGGTACTTTCCACTCCGTTCAGAGCTCAGGTCATCAAACTCTCCGCGCTTCCTCCCTCCGAGGAGGACCGGGAGTTAATTTTGTGATGCCATGTTAGAACCCTACGGATCTACTTTGAGCGCACCTTCAGGCGCACGGAACAGCTCTTTGTTAGCTTCGGTAACCGCGCCAAAGGGCTTCCGGTCACGAAGCAGAGACTCTCTAAGTGGATAGGGGATGCCGTTACGCTGGCTTACTCTTCCTTGGGCCTTCAATGCCCCATTGGAGTACGAGCCCATTTGACTAGAGGCATTGCCTCGTCACGGGCCTGGTCTAGCAGTGTGTCTATTACAGACATTTGTGCGGCGGCCGGCTGGGCCTCGCCGTCCACATTTGCAAGGTTTTATAAGCTGGATGTACCGGCCTTGCAGGCCAGGGTCCTATCTGCTTAGATGAGTATGACTTATGTTGTGGGAACAACCCTAACGGAGAACTCTTGACTGCACGGGCACTCAAGCTCTCTGATGGGTTCCTTGCATATCTCAGCCCTGAAAGTGCTGAGTATGCGAGGAATGCATGGAATGACCCAGGCCGAGCGTGACCCCTACGAGCTCAGCTCGCTTTAGCCCGAGTATACTATTATACTTCCCTCTGAGCATGGAATGCTTATGGAGGTATTTTACACAGTCGTTCCTCTACCATAGCACGGCGTGATTGAATTGTGTTCCCATAGCGTCTTTAGCAAGACGCAGTACGAGTGGAGTATCGATAGGGAACGTACTCGGTTACTATCGTAACCTCGGTTCCCTGAGATACGGAACGAGTACTGCGTACTTTGCCGTGCCAGGTAGCTGCACGACTCAGTCGTCGCTTCAGTCGAAGTAAACCTGAGGATCCTATGGCCAGACGGCCGATTATATAGCCAGATAACCCCGCCCATTCTGGCGGGATCTGGCGGGCTCCGTCGCCATAGGCTCATGCAGCTCCGCTGCCGACACATTGGTTCGTTTTTAACACACTGCACGAACCAATGATCGTGCAGTTTCACTGCGTGATTGAATAAGGCTTCAGTAAAGGAGAAAAAAGGCTTTTTCCCATAGCGTCTTTAGCAAGACGCAGTACTCGTTCCGTATCTCAGGGAACCGAGGTTACGATAGTAACCGAGTACGTTCACCAGTATTTGTACAGTATTTTTACTGTGATCAGTGCAATTTTTTTTTTAAATGTGCTTTTTTTTTATAACTCATGTTCACCAAGGCTGCATTTATTTGATCAAAATTTTTATAAAAACAGAGATGAGGTAATCTAAGATATTATTTCAATTTAAAATAACTGTTTTCTAGTTATTTATATTTATACAGGAACTTATTCCTGTGATTACAAAACAAAAAATTTCAGCCGCCAGCGTCTTTATTTATTTATTTATTTGTATTTGTCACTTATGGACAATTTAATGCCTCTTTGCTATATAAAAGAAAAGTTTCATTAAAAAAAAAATAAATGAAATAAAGAAATCTTCTTAACCTCAACAATTTCAATGGTATGGTACCAAAAAATTATTAAATTCAAATGTTGTATTATTTTTTTTCTTGTTTTTAATTAATCACAAACTATATATTGTTTTTGTAGTTGTTGTTTGTTTTTCCCAAAACTACAGCAACAAAAATGGACAATTCTCTTTTATTTATTTGTTTGTTTGTTTGTAAACACATTTGTCAATTACCATCAATGTAATTCCTCTTTGTTAAATACAATAAATAATTTCTTTAAAAAATAAAATAAATAAATGAAATAAAAATAAAAATGTCTTAACCCCAGAATTTTCAATGGTATGGTACCAGCAGAGTATTAAATTCAAAATTTCTTCTTCTTCTGTACTGTATTTATCATGTTGTTTTCCAAATCCACACAATTAAAAAATGTTTTAATATTTTTTGCATTATTTGACACAGTTGCATTGATTGACGGTATTCTGTTCAGAAGTGAATTCTATTAGTTTTTTTAATATTAATGTTGACCCAGAAAGCATGTTTTCTGTTAGATATTCCAGCCTTCATACTGCGAGACGGTTGTGTTTGGCAGCTGTTGAAATGGCCAATCTTTTCCATTTGAGGTTCTGTCAGCTGTTTGTTTGCCACAAATCCACAACCGAAGATATTTGTACAGAAAACAGAACTGAAGAGGTGCTGTTCTTCTGAAATCGATTCCCTCTCTCTTCTTAAAAGCCTCTTCAAAACAAGTCATTCCCTTTGGTAAAGTCGCTGCTACAGAGTTCGTTGTTTGCTATGTATCATAGGGGATCAGGCTGGAAATAGAACGTTGACATAGTCACACACTTGCACTGTAGATGTGAATAGTTTAAACACACACAAACTTACGAGTGTGACTACACAATGGGCGAGAAGGTGGATCAAAGATGGTTGACTTAAAGCACAGTTGAATGCAAAGCATTATGTGATAACAGATCAATCCTAGTATGCGTAATGTCTGTAATATTTACTTTGCAACATTAGGATCTTGCTAAAAATATATTACTTGCTAGATGCTAATACGCTATCACTTGAAGCGTGCAACAAGGACCATGTCTTTGGTATTAAGATGCAATTTTATGGTAGTAATTTGTCTTAGTATTGGCTCACTACATAATCAAAAGTGTGTACCTTCCCTCTGGTGAAGTACATTCTTCTGGTGTGCAATAAAATTATATGAATATGGATTTATTCTGTTCTCACATCCTCCTGGGAAATCCCTACTTATGAGTTTGGAAGTCATAATTACAATGTGATGTCTGTTTTAAGTGATTTTGGTAGGAATAAAATGAATGCGTTGAGCAATTTCACAATTATTTTGTCTTTTTTCACTTGCTGACAAAGATAGGAAGCATTTTTTTTAAAACTAATGCAACAAAATGAAGAAAAGGGTGTGCATTAGGTGTGTAATTGATGCTTTTTTTCATTTTATCATTCTTGTGCTGCCACAGAGAATGATGGAAAATGTCCCATTATGTCTTACAAGCTTATTGCCTGATAAACTGACTGAATGAAAAGATTTTCTGCTGAGCTTACGTGTTATTCTTTACTGAAAATACATAAAACACATGCTAACTTGTTCATTCAACAATCACAATGAAAATATATACCATGCATCTCTAATGGCTTCCTAATTATTGACTGATTGATTTTATTTTTAAAGTTATTTATTATTGTTGTTGTTGTTGTTACTGTAAACAATGCAGTTTATTTATACATTTTTGTATTTGTTTATTTGTTTGTTGCACTATTATAATTGTAAATAATAACAATGGCATGTTTTTTATTATTATTATTAGTAGTAGTAATTTATTAAAGTTAAGTTAAGCTAATTTTTATTATTATTATTATTATTGTTGTTGAGAGAGTAAAATGTATTTATATATTTATACTTCTTTCTTTCCTTCCTTCCTTCCTTCCTCCCCTCCCTCTTGCAGGACCTGACCTTCATTTGCCACTACCATACCAATTTTTTTTTCTCTTTTTTTCTAGAAAAATTTAACTTTAGTAGGAAAAAAACTCTCCTTCTCCCAAAACAGGTACAAAGTAAAGGTACAACTGATTTGTCACTCACTTAAAGTGTTATATCAGAGTCAGAGAACTATAAACCCCCAATTTTTGCCATCACAGAAAAACATACACAGGCACAAACTTGTGAGTAATTGTCGTCACCTGATTGTGTGTAGCACATGTGAAAATAGCTTTCGTCGAGAGTTTTGTGGGTAGTGTGTAAATGAGGGTTTCAGTAGTCTATTCAAATGGACAAGTTGTAGGTACGAGGCACCATTAGCTACCATTAGCTTCCCGCTATGAGAGCCCTCTACTTTCAAACAATTACAGCTCCAAAAATCACCAGACCTGGCTCAAACCTCTGCTAACTTCTCATTTGGTGTTCAGAAAAAAAAAATCCCAAACTTTTAATTTCAGCGAGAAAAGGTCAGAGACTAAAGCTGCAATACAGCAGACTTTGCTTTATTGTGTTCAGTGAGAGCTGTAATGGCCGTTGATGTGGGTTTCCCAATTGGCTTTCCCAAGACTGAAGGTTTTCGAGTGTGTGGCCCACATACACGGTTTCTATTGTAGGACCTGTAACTGCAGTTATTGCAAGGCCTATTGGACCTCTGGCTGCTTAATGGCTGCCATAGCTGTCAGTCAATAGGCCCTGTGTAGGTGGGGTCAATCCCAAGAGGCCACAAATGGAAATGGGCGTTTGAAGTACAATCACTTTGGTTGTTGCCTACTTTAGTAAACTGCTATATTAGTTCAGGAATACACACACATATACAGGCTACTGTATATGTGCCAGCTGTCATTGTTGTAATTCATTTATGTTCATATATTTCTCAGTTTTGCCATTTGATTTTAAATTGAACATGCTGGAATGTTATTGCATATATGTTTATGCAAAGTAAACAGTCTCGGTAATTTTAATAAAGGCAATGACATTTAAAAAGAGCTCTGTATTATCTGAAGTTACATTATGAGAGTGGGAAACTTTAATAACCAGATGTGTTTTGATGTTGATGCAGATTAGTGTGATGTTTGAAATATACATCTATATTTTATTGGTTTATCATGTGGCGAGGTTAGAAACGCACACGTTTCTTCAAAAAGATGTTGATGTTTTAAATATAGATTTGAAAACCTTTGAGAGAAAGTGGAAGAAAGGAAAGGAAGTAAGAGTAAGATGAGTAAAGAAGTAAGAGGGTAAAGATGTAAGAGAGTATACAACCTCACTAAAACAAAAAAAAAAAAAAAAACCTGTTGTGGTAAATTAAAACCATTAAAACCTGCTAGAAAAATGCCGTTTGAACTTGAACATGTACCTTAATGTCATTCCAAACCTGTGTAAGTTTCTTTCCTTAATGGAACATTTTAAAGAATGTCCATGCTGCTCTTTTCCATACAATCAATGTGGATAGTGACCAAGGAAAGAACTTGCCGCTGTAGGAAAATAACAAGAAGAATAATAATGTGCAGTAAACGGTAAAACTGTTTGCACTACAAACCAGTATGTGTTCATAATGGTAAGACACACCACTTTGCAATATTAAGCTGTAAAATGAGCTGTTTTGTACAGATAAAAATAGCTGGAAGCAGATGACACTGGAAGCCAGACCCATAAAATTTATAAAATTTGTGCGCCTACTCTTACGGGAAAAATAAGGTGGATAAAAAGTGTTCTGAAAGTGTTCTGAAACCATACAATAGCCTTTTTAAGGATCAAAAAGTCATAATCTTCAAATCTAAATCTAAATAACTCCTTTTGTGTTCCACAAGGAAAAACATAATTGTGAAAGACACAGTTTCATTGTTACTAATGTGTTATCCCAGACAATAATAAGAATAATATCAATATTGCACTTCAGAAGCTCGTAATCCACTTTTGTTGTCACATAAGCAACCCTCTTCCTAAAGCTGTTTATGTCTCTTTCAGGCTGCCATTCATGATGACTCCAGTTCACCTTTCTCAACTGTGGTGGAAGTCAGACCGGTGTTCTGTAGCCCTATCAGCGTCCCCCAATCCGTAGCAGCACTCCCATGAGGGCCCCGAGCCAACATCGATCGCACAGGTCAAAGGTCACCCGTGCGGGACTTGTTAGCTGGAGGCTGCGTGCAGCTAAAAGGTGATGTTAAACACAATATCGATCCAACATCCCTCCCTGATAGAGAGAGAAAAATGAATGAAAGAAAGAAAGAATGAGCAAAAGAGAGGCACAAATGAGAGAGAAAAATAGAAGCAGCAAGAGAAATGGAGATAAGGAATGAGATGAGATGAAAGAGAAGATAGAATAAAAACTGCAGAATGAATTTGGCGACAAGAGAAGAATATAGAAAATAGATTACAGGGAAAGAATGATAAATAGAATAAAATTGATATTTCAGTATTAAGTAACAAATGCAGACCTTTGCAAAAACTATTATGGTGCAAGGACTGGGCAGTATGAGGTTTATACAACCATTATATATACAACCATAATTATGAGGATGATAATAATAAAAATATATACAATTTGGTAACACTTTATTTTAAGGTGTCCTTGTTACTCATGTTACATGTACTTAACATTATAATAACAATAAATTATGCATAATTACATGCAAAAGCCAAAGCATAACCATATAGTGAGTACGTGTAGTTAATTAATATTACTCAGTACTTAAATGTATTGCTCTGTAACAAGGACACCTTAAAATATAGTGTAACCTAAAATTTTAGGGATATTGTACTTACATATATAATACCATAGTGACGGTATCAGGTTATCACATTTCTGAAATCATTTTGATTTCCATATTGTTAATGTGGTCCACTATGCATGTAACATTATCAATGATTTTTCATATTTCAGACAGAACACAATTTGTGAGCATATTCGTCTGACAGCTCAAAGGTGACAGATGTGCACTTATAAACACATTCTCAGCTTTACATTCTGCAGTTCCAGCTTTGACTCATAGAGGGTGCTAATGCTACAATCATTGTGATACTCTCAAGTTGTTGCATATGGCTAATTACAACTTACAAAGCTAGGTGTGTGTGTGTGCCTCTCTCTGTGTGTGTGTGTGTGTGTGTGTGTGTGGTTTCACATGTAGGATCTGACTGACTAAATTCTGTCAGGTGACTGGCTAAAAAGAAAGCTCAATGAAGTCTATTGTTTTGAGGTGTCAACAGTTTGGAGCTTAATTATATGGCTAGGAGTCGAACGCAGAGCATGTGGCATTAAGATGATAGTGTGATATGTGTGAGAGGAGAGGAGAGGACTTTTGTGTTAAAGTCTGATCCATCCATCATGAAAGGACTGTCTGGTGCTAAACTCACATCAGCGTTAGCCTAATAAGAGATAGCGGTCTTCATTTCAGCATTAACTCTTCCAGTATTTCTACTTCTGAAATGTGGCTATAGGAGATTTACTCTCTATGGAGTGTTAATTTGTGTGTCTGTGCTCAGCAATTTGTGGAGTGGTTTAAGTCTAGAGACTGTCAAGATAGTTATGTGCTCTCTCCTCATTAAACGAGTCCCACTCCATTTTTGGCTCTCCTCTTCACGCTTCTCTCCACTCCTTTGTTTTGTTTTTTTTTCTCTCTTTTATACTTTAATGTAATTTCATATATTTCCTCTCATCTGATGTCTCCTCATTTTCTCATTAAATATTCTCCTCTCCTCTCCTCTCCTATAATCTCCTTTCCTCTCTAGTTATTTCTCTTCTCCTCTAGTTATTTATCCTCTCATCTCCTTTCCTCTTCTCTAGTTATTTATCCTCTGCTCTCTTATACTCTAGTTATTTCTCCTCTCCTCTAGTTATTTATCCTCTCATCTCCTTTCCTCTCTAGTTATTTCTCCTCTCCTCTCTTATCCTCTAGTTATTTCTCCTCTCCTCTAGTTATTTCTCCTCTCTTATCCTCTCCTCTCCTCTAGTTATTTATCCTCTCATCTCCTCTCCTCTCCTCTAGTTATTTCTCCTCTCCTCTCTTATCCTCTAGTTATTTCTCCTCTCCTCTCCTCTCCTCTCCTCTCCTCTCCTCTCCTCTCGTTATTTATCCTCTCATCTCCTTTCCTCTCCTCTAGTTATTTCTCCTCTCCTCTCTTATCCTCTAGTTATTTATCCTCTCCTCTCTTATCCTCTAGTTATTTCTCCTCTCCTCTCCTCTCTTTATTTATCCTCTCATCTCCTTTCCTCTCCTCTAGTTATTTCTCCTCTCCTCTCTTATCCTCTAGTTATTTATCCTCTCATCTCCTTTCCTCTCCTCTAGTTATTTCTCCTCTCCTCTCCTCTCCTCTCCTCTCCTCTCCTCTCCTCTCCTCTCCTCTCCTCTCGTTATTAATCCTCTCATCTCCTCTCCTCTCCTCTCTTAGCCTCTAGTTATTTCTCCTCTCCTCTCGTTATTTATCCTCTCATCTCCTCTCCTCTCCTCTCTTAGCCTCTAGTTATTTCTCCTCTCCTCTAGTTATTTATCCTCTCATCTCCTTTCCTCTCCTCTCTTATCCTCTAGTTATTTCTCCTCTCCTCTCCTCTAGTTATTTATCCTCTTATCTCATTTCCTCTCCTCTAGTTATTTCTCCTCTCCTCTAGTTATTTATCCTCTCATCTCCTTTCCTCTCCTCTAGTTATTTCTCCTCTCCTCTCTTATCCTCTAGTTATTTCTCCTCTCCTCTCCTCTAGTTATTTATCCTCTCATCTCCTTTCCTCTCCTCTAGTTATTTCTCCTCTCCTCTCGTATCCTCTAGTTATTTCTCCTCTCCTCTCCTCTCGTTATTTATCCTCTCATCTCCTTTCCTCTCCTCTAGTTATTTCTCCTCTCCTCTCTTATCCTCTAGTTATTTCTCATCTCCTCTCCTCTCCTCTCCTCTAGTTATTTCTCCTCTCCTCTCTTATCCTCTAGTTATTTCTCCTCTCCTCTCCTCTAGTTATTTCTCCTCTCCTCTCTTATCCTCTAGTTATTTCTCCTCTCCTCTCCTCTAGTTATTTCTCCTCTCCTCTCCTCTCCTCGCCTCTCCTCTAGTTATTTCTCCTCTCCTCTCTTATCCTCTAGTTATTTCTCCTCTCCTCTCCTCTCTTATCCTCTAGTTATTTCTCCTCTCCTCTCCTCTCTTTATTTATCCTCTCATCTCCTTTCCTCTCCTCTAGTTATTTCTCCTCTCCTCTCTTATCCTCTAGTTATTTATCCTCTCATCTCCTTTCCTCTCCTCTAGTTATTTCTCCTCTCCTCTCGTTATTTATCCTCTCATCTCCTCTCCTATCCTCTCGTTATTTATCCTCTCATCTCCTTTCCTCTCCTCTAGTTATTTCTCCTCTCCTCTCCTCTCCTCTAGTTATTTCTCCTCTCCTCTCTTATCCTCTAGTTATTTCTCCTCTCCTCTCCTCTAGTTATTTCTCCTCTCCTCTCTTATCCTCTAGTTATTTCTCCTCTCCTCTCCTCTAGTTATTTCTCCTCTCCTCTCCTCTCCTCGCCTCTCCTCTAGTTATTTCTCCTCTCCTCTCTTATCCTCTAGTTATTTCTCCTCTCCTCTCCTCTCTTATCCTCTAGTTATTTCTCCTCTCCTCTCCTCTCTTTATTTATCCTCTCATCTCCTTTCCTCTCCTCTAGTTATTTCTCCTCTCCTCTCTTATCCTCTAGTTATTTATCCTCTCATCTCCTTTCCTCTCCTCTAGTTATTTCTCCTCTCCTCTCTTATCCTCTAGTTATTTATTCTCTCCTCTCCTCTAGTTATTTATCCTCTCCTCTCTTATCCTCTAGTTATTTCTCCTCTCCTCTCCTCTAGTTATTTATCCTCTCATCTCCTTTCCTCTCCTCTAGTTATTTCTCCTCTCCTCTAGTTATTTCTCATCTCCTCTCTTATCCTCTAGTTATTTCTCCTCTCCTCTCCTCTCGTTATTTATCCTCTCATCTCCTTTCCTCTAGTTATTTCTCCTCTCCTCTCCTCTCTTTATTTATCCTCTCATCTCCTTTCCTCTCCTCTAGTTATTTCTCCTCTCCTCTCTTATCCTCTAGTTATTTATCCTCTCATCTCCTTTCCTCTCCTCTAGTTATTTCTCCTCTCCTCTCCTCTCCTCTCCTCTCCTCTCCTCTCCTCTCGTTATTAATCCTCTCATCTCCTCTCCTCTCCTCTCTTAGCCTCTAGTTATTTCTCCTCTCCTCTCGTTATTTATCCTCTCATCTCCTCTCCTCTCCTCTCTTAGCCTCTAGTTATTTCTCCTCTCCTCTAGTTATTTATCCTCTCATCTCCTTTCCTCTCCTCTCTTATCCTCTAGTTATTTCTCCTCTCCTCTCCTCTAGTTATTTATCCTCTTATCTCATTTCCTCTCCTCTAGTTATTTCTCCTCTCCTCTAGTTATTTATCCTCTCATCTCCTTTCCTCTTCTCTAGTTATTTATCCTCTGCTCTCTTATACTCTAGTTATTTCTCCTCTCCTCTAGTTATTTATCCTCTCATCTCCTTTCCTCTCTAGTTATTTCTCCTCTCCTCTCTTATCCTCTAGTTATTTCTCCTCTCCTCTAGTTATTTCTCCTCTCTTATCCTCTCCTCTCCTCTAGTTATTTATCCTCTCATCTCCTCTCCTCTCCTCTAGTTATTTCTCCTCTCCTCTCTTATCCTCTAGTTATTTCTCCTCTCCTCTCCTCTCCTCTCCTCTCCTCTCCTCTCCTCTCGTTATTTATCCTCTCATCTCCTTTCCTCTCCTCTAGTTATTTCTCCTCTCCTCTCTTATCCTCTAGTTATTTATCCTCTCCTCTCTTATCCTCTAGTTATTTCTCCTCTCCTCTCCTCTCTTTATTTATCCTCTCATCTCCTTTCCTCTCCTCTAGTTATTTCTCCTCTCCTCTCTTATCCTCTAGTTATTTATCCTCTCATCTCCTTTCCTCTCCTCTAGTTATTTCTCCTCTCCTCTCCTCTCCTCTCCTCTCCTCTCCTCTCCTCTCCTCTCGTTATTAATCCTCTCATCTCCTCTCCTCTCCTCTCTTAGCCTCTAGTTATTTCTCCTCTCCTCTCGTTATTTATCCTCTCATCTCCTCTCCTCTCCTCTCTTAGCCTCTAGTTATTTCTCCTCTCCTCTAGTTATTTATCCTCTCATCTCCTTTCCTCTCCTCTCTTATCCTCTAGTTATTTCTCCTCTCCTCTCCTCTAGTTATTTATCCTCTTATCTCATTTCCTCTCCTCTAGTTATTTCTCCTCTCCTCTAGTTATTTATCCTCTCATCTCCTTTCCTCTCCTCTAGTTATTTCTCCTCTCCTCTCTTATCCTCTAGTTATTTCTCCTCTCCTCTCCTCTAGTTATTTATCCTCTCATCTCCTTTCCTCTCCTCTAGTTATTTCTCCTCTCCTCTCGTATCCTCTAGTTATTTCTCCTCTCCTCTCCTCTCGTTATTTATCCTCTCATCTCCTTTCCTCTCCTCTAGTTATTTCTCCTCTCCTCTCTTATCCTCTAGTTATTTCTCATCTCCTCTCCTCTCCTCTCCTCTAGTTATTTCTCCTCTCCTCTCTTATCCTCTAGTTATTTCTCCTCTCCTCTCCTCTAGTTATTTCTCCTCTCCTCTCTTATCCTCTAGTTATTTCTCCTCTCCTCTCCTCTAGTTATTTCTCCTCTCCTCTCCTCTCCTCGCCTCTCCTCTAGTTATTTCTCCTCTCCTCTCTTATCCTCTAGTTATTTCTCCTCTCCTCTCCTCTCTTATCCTCTAGTTATTTCTCCTCTCCTCTCCTCTCTTTATTTATCCTCTCATCTCCTTTCCTCTCCTCTAGTTATTTCTCCTCTCCTCTCTTATCCTCTAGTTATTTATCCTCTCATCTCCTTTCCTCTCCTCTAGTTATTTCTCCTCTCCTCTCGTTATTTATCCTCTCATCTCCTCTCCTATCCTCTCGTTATTTATCCTCTCATCTCCTTTCCTCTCCTCTAGTTATTTCTCCTCTCCTCTCCTCTCCTCTAGTTATTTCTCCTCTCCTCTCTTATCCTCTAGTTATTTCTCCTCTCCTCTCCTCTAGTTATTTCTCCTCTCCTCTCTTATCCTCTAGTTATTTCTCCTCTCCTCTCCTCTAGTTATTTCTCCTCTCCTCTCCTCTCCTCGCCTCTCCTCTAGTTATTTCTCCTCTCCTCTCTTATCCTCTAGTTATTTCTCCTCTCCTCTCCTCTCTTATCCTCTAGTTATTTCTCCTCTCCTCTCCTCTCTTTATTTATCCTCTCATCTCCTTTCCTCTCCTCTAGTTATTTCTCCTCTCCTCTCTTATCCTCTAGTTATTTATCCTCTCATCTCCTTTCCTCTCCTCTAGTTATTTCTCCTCTCCTCTCTTATCCTCTAGTTATTTATTCTCTCCTCTCCTCTAGTTATTTATCCTCTCCTCTCTTATCCTCTAGTTATTTCTCCTCTCCTCTCCTCTAGTTATTTATCCTCTCATCTCCTTTCCTCTCCTCTAGTTATTTCTCCTCTCCTCTAGTTATTTCTCATCTCCTCTCTTATCCTCTAGTTATTTCTCCTCTCCTCTCCTCTCCTCTCGTTATTTATCCTCTCATCTCCTTTCCTCTAGTTATTTCTCCTCTCCTCTCCTCTCTTTATTTATCCTCTCATCTCCTTTCCTCTCCTCTAGTTATTTCTCCTCTCCTCTCTTATCATCTAGTTATTTCTCCTCTCCTCTCTTATCCTCTAGTTATTTCTCCTCTCCTCTCCTCTAGTTATTTCTCCTCTCATCTCCTTTCCTCTCCTCTAGTTATTTCTCCTCTCCTCTCTTATCATCTAGTTATTTATCCTCTCCTCTAGTTATTTATCCTCTCATCTCCTTTCCTCTCCTCTAGTTATTTCTCCTCTCCTCTCCTCTAGTTATTTATCCTCTCATCTCCTTTCCTCTCCTCTAGTTATTTCTCCTCTCCTCTCCTCTAGTTATTTCCCATCTCCTCTCCTCTCCTCTAGTTATTTCTCATCTCCTTTCGTTATTTTTCCTCTCCTCTCCTCTCCTCTCCTCTCCTCTCCTCTCCATCTACCTCCAGTGAAAAAGTCTCTCACTCACACACAGCAGTCCAGAAAGCATGAATATTTCCATAAACATGCTCATAGACTCATGCTCATAGACATGCTCATAGACACATGCTCATGCAGTGCATGCTTTTCACAACTGTGTATTTGTGTGCTTACGTGTGTGTGTATTTCTGTACATATGTGGGAGGGATCGAGATCCTCAGGAAGAATGCTTTTATTCGCAGTGTAATCTCACACACAGCGGTTGCCTCCGGTTTCACAGGTGAGTGTGTTATAAAAGAACAGTGTCCCACTGCGGAATGTCTGGTTTAGGAACTGCTCTGGTTATGCGCCGTCATAGTTTAAAAGATGTGTGTGTGTGCGCGCGCTAAATACTGTGAAATATGCCTTTGTTTCCCTGAAACTTTTGCATTTTTCATGGATAGGTCAGAAATATGTTTTAAATCTTTACAGAATAAAACCCCTTTTTTGTTTGTCCGCTTCAGGCAAGCATTTTTGTTTTGGTGCTTCTCTCTCCGTGTGTGTGTGTGTGTGTGTTTATCGGCATCTGCTTCAGCCCTGGGTCCCCAATAGGACGTTTTTCCTAGTTACAAATGGTTATTGAGATAAGATTACTCACCTGTAATGTGAGTTTAATTAAAGCCCTGGTTGTTTCCTGAGGGCCGACGGAGATTCTTTACTCAGCGGAGAGAGAGAAACAAACTCCTCCCCCAGGGACTCTAAATGTCACTCAACCATTTAAAACAATACACTACTGCATCGTTCATTTTTGCCCATCATTCCATCTCATCAATACTTATTTCTTTTTTTATCTCTTAAAGGAATAGTTCTGCGAAAAATGAAAATTGGCACCATTTAATCACCATCATGTTGTTGTGAATTAATTTCAGAAGTAGTTATTTAAGAAGTAGTATCTATCTATCGATCTATGTATATTTATACATAATCGTTGGAATTGATAATCATTTGAAAGAAAAGTTTAATTTAAAATGAGCTAAAAAACAAAGAATAACAAAAAAGACACAGAATCAAAAATATGAAATAGGAAGTCAGTAAATATTTACTTTATTCACCAAAAAAAAAAAAAAACTTGAAAGCAACATGACATTGTTCTCATTTTATTTGTTAACTTATTGTATCTAACTTAAAAGTGTATTCAACAGTTCTTGCTTTGGTATCAGAATTAATACTGAGAAACAAATATTGATCTTGACTGCGGAAATTTTGGTATTATGATAATACTATTGTGACGGGCATTGACCAAGCCATGATTTAGAGAACCGTCTGCCCAAAATCTCTTTGTCTTTCTATCTTTCTCTCTGCCCCATCTGCTCCCACTCATCTGTCCTTTGCCATTGATTCCTTATGAAATACAACACTGTTTATATTCACTCAGCACTCAACATGAGCACACGAGCACACTGAAAGACATATTGATTTTTAATGTGTGTGTGTGTGTGTGTGTTTAAGAGCTAAGCAGCATCTTAGGCACAATCACAAACCCCCTACTGACACCGACAAACTGGCCTTGACACACAACGTTTCAGGCAATGAGAGAATGAGAAGAAAGAATCAAGTCTGAGCTTTAAAAGACACTGATGGAAGAGGAAGGATTTGCTGCTTGTTAAAGAGGCATTTAAAGAAAAGAGTTACAGTCGGCGAACAGGTTATAAAGAAACAGGATCAGACAGACGGATAGAACGAGTGAGAGAAGGGTTGTTAATTTGATGAATGCCATGTCCAGGCTACTGGGATGAAGAAGAGACACACTAATCTCTGGCATTTGGTTCACTCTCTCTCTCCTTGCATTGCCTATTCCCTTAGTTATTGTCGTTGACTGAGGAATTTTCTGGGTTCTTTACAACATCATGTCTATTGACCTCATCTGTGGAATGCTGATGATTACCACACAATTATTTTGATTCATCCCTCGATATAAATTTTACAAGTTTATATCAAATTATTACAGTTTGTTTCTAAATGAATCTGCTTTTTAAACTAATCGTGTGAACCAATGATTCAATGGCCCGTTCATAAAGAGAGTCATTTACGTGAATCCTGAATGAATCAGCCATTTAAACCTTAAAAGTATTTAACCTATAAAGGATTTAATATACAGTAAGCACTTAAAAAGAAATGGGCAATTTTTACATTTCTGAAAAAGACTTCCTTTGTAAAAGCCAGCTGTAAATTTGCATCCACTATTTACAAACCAAAATTATTATCTGTGGTAAACAACAGCATGTCACGGGTGCATACTATAGACATTAGACAATAAATAACCTGACATTTTCTTTTAAGGTAGAAAAATATGTCTGTGGATGTTTAAAGCTATTGTTTTTGGCCATTCCCCATTATTAATAAAAATACATTTCCAACAGAGTAGAAGAGCTGCAGTAGATATGATTCTCTCAATGAATGTTGAAGGCAAATAGGGAAAATGATTTTGTGCGCAGACAAGCGCTTATATTCAAATTTGTCCGTTATGTTTCCATAATTGTAAAGGATAATGAGGTGCTCTGTGACTGTGTGGCTTTTATTGTTAGCATGATTAGCGTGTTAGCCTGATGTTTTCGATTTGTGTTTGAAACTCTACAAAGCGGCTGCATCTTTCACATGCTCGTTTTGCTCCATGTCAGATCTCTCTTCTCTCTTTCATCCCCTCATCACACCCTGCCCTGTCAACGATTGGTGGTTGATGGAAATTGGAAGAAGGTTAAGTAAACAAGCAACCCAGCTGTGTTCTGATTGGACCCGCATGTGGGGTAACCTCACACGATTGGCCGTCACCTCTGAACTTTTGAGAAAATCTGTGTTGATGAGCGAAAGTCACAGAAGAACTCCGTATTTACCGCTTGGGCTCTTTCTTTTGTCTCCCACCTCTGCTCCGGCGTTCCTATTTTCTTTTCATTTAAGTTCAATAAAGTGCTGCACGGATCCGTTCAGTCAACAAACCATGTCGCCCCCAGCCCTGGCTCTTATAGTCTCTCTGTCACTCTGTCGGTAAAGAGCGGCTTTATACTGATCTGTTCAAAGCACACAGTGATTAATTTAAAGACAGATAGAGAGACAGACAGTGACTGACACAGACATCAAAAGACGAGTGCAGCTGAACTGACGGAGTGGATGCCAACTTCAGAATCAATGCTCAAAAAAAAATAAAAGGAAAAGAGAGAGAGAAAGTGTCCCTGTTTCTCCCTCAGCTTGCTTTTCTGATGTATCTGTCTTCATGAAGCAAGGAGGCTGGTTTTAATCTTCTGACGGTGGTATGAAATTATGAAACGGGTGTGTGTTTGAGAGAGAGCGGGGGTGGCGGGGTCTTTTGGTGTTTTCTGAATGATTAGGTTTTATTGAAGTTGCTCTGGCTTGTGGAGAGATTGTCACTGCTCTTTGTGCTTATGTCTGTGCGTGTGTGCAGTTGGTTTTTGGTTATTGCAAATGAATGGCTGTGATAGTAATGATTTTATGCATATACAACGGTTACTTCTGGTCCTCTAATCTGATTGGCTAAAAGATCTTTCCAGCCATGTGATATTCTAACAGTATCACTATGGGAACCGTTTTACCATCTATATCAGTCCGCTTGCAACATTTCTCACAGTAAGCGTCATGGTGGACGATCATATATATCAGTACAATTTTACAAATTCTACTCTTGTGGTGTCATGGAATGTAGTTTTAAGAGGGTTTAATTCATATTTATTTATTTATTAGCTGAGAATGTACTTGTTCAAACTTCAAATATGCAGTTTGTTAATAATGTTAATTCTTTAAATTTGCCTCAGCGTTTTCGGAGATGTGAGTTCCAGGGCGTCAGCGGCCATTCAGCGCTCATGAACCTGCCGAGAGAGCAGCCTTACCTCAGCCAGATCTTCTAGAAATTTGCCGCTGGCTCTGATGTCTCTACAGTGATTAAACATGAGATGTAATTCATCTTGGGTAAATTTAACAGGCAGTCTTTGCTCTCATTAATCTGTTATTTTTTTCCAGAGCAAATAGTTTTGACTGCGGGCAAAGATTCATAACTTAATTTTTTGTATATACAGTATATAAACGCTACGCTATCAGATGATGACAAGAGACTTTTTTTTTTGAGTGAGTCAGTAGCAAAGACTTTTATATTGAAAGAGACTAAATCAGGGTTGTAAACAAGGTCATTATTTTTATTTTCAGCAACACCTTGTAACCAGCAAATCCATTGATAGTCATTTACATTTACATTTATGCATTTAGCAGACGCATTCATCCAAAGCGACTTACATTGCATTCAAGTTACAGTTTATACATTTTTATCAACTCTTGCTTTCCCTGGGAATCGAACCCATGATCTTAGCGTTGCTAGTGCCATGCTCTACTATTTGAGCTACAGGAGTCATCATGGGAAATCCATTTAACAGATGAAAGGATAGTTTGACAAAGATATTGCTTTCCTCAGTGGACATCCAAACTAATGTTTTATTGTGAATATGAGATTGAGCTGAAGAACAAATGCTGTATCAGATGCAGGTAATCACACTCACTCAGTCCATCTCTCTCTCATAATACTCTACATAATACAGTAAGCTTTTAACTTCCAGCGATACTTCGTTACTAGTACTAAAATGACATTTTCAAATTAGTAACGGAGGTTTGGGCTCAGCTGTTAAAGGGTCCACTTGAGATTTGAATCTGTGGCAGAAGGTAGTAGTTCTGCACATATTTTTTAAGCAGAGTGTCTATTTACACTAATTGTAAATAGCCCGCCTTGTTGTTTACACTAACTCCGCCCACCCAACGTGTGATTGGGCTAGTCAACATTACAAAAGATGTTTTTTTTTTTGTTGTCCGTTCCAGTGGCACAGATGGTAAAACGCGTGTTGCACTAATTTTGAGCTATCGACCAGTGTTCGAATCCACCTTTTGGCAAACTTTTTTTCTCCAATTTCAAAATTCAAATCACATCAGAAAAGCATTTATTATTAAGGAAATAATCAAAAATTTGAAAATAAATTATCGGGTAGGGTTGGGGTATGTGTAGGGAGGGCTTTTGTTCCAATAAGGTGGTATCCATTTAATAATTTGAATTAAAATTAAAATTTACACTCAATAAGTTATTATTGCATACTGTTTTATAATGTAGGTGCAAATAATTGCCACTATTTGCAATAAGTAGTAGGCTATAAATAGCAGAAAATACTACTATTTTAACATAGAGTAAATATAATCTATAGCTATTTTCACTTAGTGTAAATAGGAAATCACTAAAATGCTATTTTCACTTTAGAATCCATTGATATTTGCACTTTTAAATAGCATCCATCGCTACAAAAATATGCTATTTTCACTTAGTGTATCTATTGCTATTTACACTTAGTGCAAATAGCCCCTGCCATGGTTGTTTCTTATTTAATTACATGCTAGTGCCATCAAACTGTCGTATAAACATACATACGTGAGTGAGTGAAGTGACATGTGGCCAAGTATGGTGACCCATACTCGGAATTTGTGTTCTGTATTTAACCCGTGCACACACACAGCAGTGAACAAGCACCATGACCACACCGTGAACACACACCCAGAGCAGTGGGCAGCTGCGGCGTAGTTGGGGGCTCAAGTCTCACCAAGTCATGGTATTGAGGTGGAGAGACCATTGGTCATCCCTGCTGGACCTGAGAGTGTGTGTGTGTGTGTGTGTGTGTGTGTGTGTGTGTAATGTCTCAATGGTCCTACACCATCATCTAAGCAAAGTATAACTTGTTTTTTGAGATGAAATATGTGTTCTTGACAATATATCTGAACAATCTATCTAACTGTCTGAGGCCAGGACTGCTTAATGTTAAAGGGTCATGAAACCCTACAACTTTTTTTTTTTTTTTAACACATGTACAAGTTGCACATTAGTGAAAACAAATATAACGCTCATTATGTCTACTATCAAGGGAAAAAAGGTTATTTTTTGAAAATTTTGGAGCCATTTCATTCTTCGAGTTCAAAAATCAATTAATGAATCAATGACTAAATCTAGAAGTATATAGAAATACAGAACAAAAAGCTGTAGACTACAGTTTTAACATGCTTGTACCTTGACTGTATGTTTCTTTCTATTTTGCTCTTGCTTTTCATTGTCTGCGATGCATTTAAACAGAGTCACCAGCAGATTCACAGTGCAAAAACAGTGAGCGAGAGAGAAAATAGGGTCTTTTAAGTGATTTATGTGTCTTGCGTGTACCCAAAAGTACTCAGTGACCTGAAACGCTGCTCAGTGACATTTCTCTCTGATGAGCCAAAAGAAGAAGGGCATATCAGGACCTAGCTTTCTGCTCGGCCGTGTTCATGTGCAATAGAAACGATCCAAAAAAAAAAATACTGTAACAATTTGAAGCAATGAAGCTGTGCTACACTAAATGGTTGTTAGGGGTTAGAAAGTTGGTTGCTAGGGTTTCTGAGCGGTTGTCAGGTGGTAAGTCTTTATGATATCCTTGTCCCTAGACATGTAACTCCAGTCTCTCAGTCAAACCACTTTTTGAGCCCGCTGAAAACATATAGAAATGTTTCAGTAATTCGCTGATGAATCAATGCCAGGTGTCTGTACTCAAATTAAAATGCCAGGTAACAGATTAAAAGACATGAAAATTGAACTCATAAAATTAAATTTTTTCCATGCAGCCAGCTCATTAGTCCAGACAGATCTGTCTTTATGTCATCAGGCCCTCTCACAGACCGAAAAAAAATGGAGAATATGCAAAGAGAGAGGCTGAACACTCACTTTTAATGGACATTTAAAGGGTAAGTCAAAGACCTGCAGAAATTACAAGCGTTTCTGAGAGGTCGCTCCCATTGGCGTCGCTCCAGACACTAGAAAAAAAATGGTTAATGAAACGAACATTAACAGTATCTCTGAAATGTTTCCTTTCAAAACACTCCATTCTGCTTGTCATTTCCTCAGCTAATACCTTTCTGAATTAAAACAGCCGAAAGGTTATCGTAATCCAATTTCAAAGACAATAGCCTTCCGGGACCCCTTGGAGCAACGCGGGAACCATCGGCTTTCGTATCAGGATTGCTTCCCGTGCTTGCCGAGTGTAGATTACAACAGAGTGGGAAATAATTATGTCTTTGCATGAGAGGGAGACAGAAATACCTCTTTGACTTATTGAAGATGGCAGTGCAGAATTTGCTTTCATATACGCAGAGAGTCTGCGTCTTGAAGCAGTAAACAAGGAGGAATCTTTTTGTCCGTCTTCTCTGTCTAATGCAATATCGCAGTGGTAAACAGAAGCCACAGTCTTTAATGAAGTCGTAGCTTTTGGTCTCAGCTGACGGAGGAGGATACGGATGCTGGTATTGTGCTGATTAAACCGCAGGCCTTGGGTGCGAAAATTAAGCCGGGATGAAAATTCGGTTCACAGAGAGACGTTTTCTCGCATCTTGCTTCTTAAGGGTATGAAATGAGTTGTGTAACACAGATACGTGATATTTTTACATACAAAAGGCACATGCTGAAGTATTCTTTCATTATACTCTGTTCCTTTTCTTAGTGAGCTAACTCACTGTCCGCTATCTACCAAATAATTAATCGCCCATGCCTCGGAACCTCATATGTGAATGGTTACCCCACACCACACACGGAACATGGGAAACCAAGCTGGAACATCTAAGCATGCCATTATCTGTTAAACTAGTCATTAGCTGGCTTACTTGTGCCAAAACCCAGCCTGATTAATTTCACCCAAAAATTAAAATTCTGTCATTAATTACTCACTCTCATGTTGTTCCACACCTGAAAAGACTGAGACAGAAGAGAAGAAATTGTTGAATAACAATTGTTGTTATTTTTGCCGCCTTTGTACTATAAAATGTATTCTTGTAGCTTCCTAACATTAAGGTTGAACCACTGATGTAACATGGACTATTTTAATGATGTCCTTGCTAACTTTCTGGGTCTTGAACGTGTCAGTTGCATTATGCAGGGTCAGAAAGCTCCGATTTCATCAAAAATATCTTAACTTTCTGAAGATGAACGGTCAGATGAAAGGTCTTACGGGTTTAGAAGGACATGGGGGTGAGTAAATTTTAATTTTTTGGTGAACTATCCCTTTAAGCTGGTATTACCAGTTGGTTGCCATTTTGTTGTTAGTCTAAGGTGATTTACCATTTTCTTTGAAGGCTGCAAACGTCGAACCGAGCATTGTTACATGGCGCTAGCAACTGTGACAGCTGCTATTGATAAGCTGCAGTAATGTTTGTACTGATTTTTAAAATATTTTATTATTATAATTTTTTTATGTATCTAATTGTTAAAACAAAACAGCATTCACAAATATGTTCACTTTGGTCTATTTATGTACATGAAAAAATAAAAAAATAAAAAGTTCATTTTTTTTTTACGCTATAAAGTTTTAAGCAAATACAAAACGTTTTATGTAGAAAATAAAAAAAAAGGGAGGGGGGGGGAGTTTATACTTCATGGCCCGGAAAATTAATAATGCATTTAGAGGCCTTCGTTGCACTGCTATGATTCAGTCTTCGAATGCAGACTTCGAAAGATGCAGCCTCTGAATTGAGACACAGCCACAGTTTGAAATTAGCATTTTGCTAAGCTAACAACATGGCATTCTAATAAGCATAAACAAATCATAGTAAATAATGGTTATAATACATTTTTAATTACATTCATTTATATTTATAATTTCCATGTGCGCAATAGCATTCGATATTGCCTTGCTTGCCTATTAGTGTCACGAATCCGGTCTGTGGCCTTCTGCCCGATAGCCACCAGAGGTCGCCCTTCCATCGAATTGACTCTTGCACTACACTACTGTTGCACGTCACCCACGGACTACAATTCCCATCATCTATTGCACTGATGACACACACACAGCTGATTGCACTAATCACACGCTCACCTGAGAACTATTACACATACCATATAAAACACATTCAGTTCCTGATCTAGTTGCCGAGTACTGTTCTGCGTATAGCACTCCCCTAGTGTTAGCTGCTTTACCGAGCCATTCTGTGTTTCTGTTTAGTTCCAGCATTATTCTGCGTTTATTACTTTCCTAGTTTTAGCTGCGATACGGAACCCACTTAGTTGTCTTTGTCTTGCCTTGTCTGTGTTTTGATTCTTGCCCGTGTTTCCCGGATTAACCCTTCGTCTTTCCGTTTGGACTGTTTGCCCCTGCTTGGACTATTGCTCGTGTTCTCGGATTACCTCTCTTGTCTAAACCCTTTGGATATTGTTCGCCGATCGACGACCCACGCATGCCCTCGGAATACTCTTGTGTCTTGTCCTCAAAGTATCTGTTAACTGATGTTTGACCCTGCCTGTGTTTTGACCACGTCTCCGTTTAATAAAAGTTGCAAATGGATCCGTACGCCTCACGTCTCGTTGGCTCCGTTACAATTAGACACATTAACAGCTGTTCACTCAAATAAAAATGCTTATCTCACTGCATTTTTGCACACGATATGTGTGTTGCTGTAAACAGGACTTAAATAGGCAGCTTACTAGATTTTGCTGCAGCGCAATTAACTTCAAATGTGGATAGGGACCACTATCACACACTACAGTATATGTGTGTTTGGGGCGGGTGGGGGTTTGTGTATGTGATTGTCGCTCATCAGGGTGGCAGCAGTTACGATTATCAGCCCAGGCTAATGGGTGTCCATAGAAAAGCACAGTAATGGGCCACTATGCCAAGAAGCAATGGATCACTTTCCTATCAAAACTAGCCTTTAGGCCTCAGCTTCAATATATCCATCAAACTGTTTGTGTGTGCGCTCGTGTGTGTTGCATCAGATGCACAATGGGAGATAATTGTGATGGTGTGGACACAGCCATGCATCAAAGTCACATGTTGGATTGATGCTCTAGACTGTAATGATCTCACATTGAAATGACAAATATGCACATTTTCTCCGTGTTTCTCTCTCCTTTTCTAGTAACGTGTTTTTAATGTCACTGAGGTTATCGTTTCTTGTTGTTATTTTGTTTTGATCTTTGATAACTGTAAAAAAAAAAAAAGAGCATCTTTTGCATAGATGGTGTAGTTGTGACATATACCAGCAGGGGCTAAGGGGACCATTCTATTTTAGAGAGAGAGAGAGAGAGAGAGAGTGCGCGAGAGATATCTATACTCATATGTGATAAGGGTACAGCGAACCAGTGTTGCCAGGGTCGCCGTTTTCCCGCACAATTGGGCTATTTTGAAAATACAGTCGCGGGAAAAATTACAGAGCCGTGGGTTGCGTTTTTTTGGGCTACTTTTATAAAGTACTGCGGCCGCCCAAAGTGTATATATACACATGTGATCGCAAAAGGAAGTTATTACAAACACTCGATGGTGGTTTGAAATGAGTTCTGAGTAGAAGTGTACTATTAATCTCATAAATTGTCTTTTGTAGCATGATGCTAATGTTAGCTCTAATGCACCTGCAGAACAGTCCAATTCTTCTTCATAATGCATTTTATCATAATGCTTCATGTAAGGTCGCAAGAAAATGTTTTGTTGTATTTATTTAGAAATAGGATACTTTTGATAATAGTTGGGTAAATGTGTACTGGGTATGAAGCGATGTGGCTTGGTAAATGTTTTATTGCCAGTATAAAGGCTGATAATGGCTGAATAAAAACAAAAGAATAATGATAAAAGAATGATAAGGATTGTCTCATTCCTGGCGGTGATGTGAAATATTCTGTTTCCTTAAACTAGCTTGTCATGCATTTCTTTATTTCAACACAATTCCAGGTAAATTTGCGATTAATCGTGATTAATCACAGTCCATGACTGTGATTAACGCGGTTACATTTTTTAATCGATTGACAGCACTGATATATTCAAACCTGGCTAAAAAATATGTATATGTCCTGTATCCATAATATTGCTTTCTCCAGTGGAAAAAAATAAATAAAAAATTGTCTGAATCAGAAGAGAAATATGCACAGGTCAAGCAACTTTTACATGTGAAAACAGTGCAGAATAATTCTAAACAAATATGTTGTTGGATTTTGTGGATTATAGTGATGTTTTTTATCAGCTGTTTCTGCTCTTATTCTGACAGCACCCATTCACTCCATTGATGAGCAAGTGATGAAATAATGCTAAATTTCATCAAGTTTGTTCCATTGAAGAAACCAACTCATCTACATCTTAGATGGACTGAGGGTAATTTGAGTAAATTGTCAGTATATTTTCATTTTGGGATGAACTATTCATATAAGAATGTTTAGATATACAAACTGAAAATTATTGTTATTAATATTATTATTTTATTTAATTAGCATGTTGCTTTTCATTAGAGCTCACATACAGCACATTCAAATGCACTCATGTAAATATTTATTTTTCTATACCTTGATTCTGCATGCACATTATCACACCCCCAAACCACTCTGTACAGTCACTTCTTTCAAAAATGATTTGTTTTAATAAGCCTCCAGAACAGAAGCTTCCACTGAGTTTAAACTGAATAAATAATGCAGAATTCAAGAAACTACAAGACACAAAACTCCTGTTTCCTGTGGAAATGACTCAGATATGAAAGTCTACAAACCTGAGTTTGTACTGTATTTTTGATAAGGTCACATACGCATTGTTCTCAAAGCCAAACGCAGACTGCAAGACTTATACTCATTGCCCTTTTACGTTTTAAGTATGTGAGTAGTCTGCGACAAAAAACACCATATCATAGCCAGCATGCAATGTGCCTTGGTCTTGCAGCAGATGATCCTAGTCTGCAAGAAGTGCACCATGACGACAAAGAAAAAAAAAAAAGAACAAAAATAACGACCCTGAAATCTTTAAATAAATCCTTAAATTTGCTGGGCGACAGTAGTTAGCTTAAGGTAAACCTAACTAGATGTGTTTTTGCATCCATCTGGCATGGTTTTCTCAATATCAAGCATTTTAGTAGTCAATTTTTCAGGTTCTGATAGGTATGCCTATATTATGTTACATAATTTGCATGTGCAACTCACAACTTGCATGTGCAAAAAAGTTTTTCTTTGCTAAGGTAATGCATTGTATATGCTGCAAGTTGCTTAGTCTTAAATACGTTTCATATTTTAATTAGAAGTACATTTAATCTAATAATCAATCTGTAATCTACTAATAGGTGGGCTCATATTTGCCCCATACTGTAGGGATGGATGGATGGATGGATGGATATATTTATTACTATTTATGTATTTTATTCATTTATTTAGCATAAACCCATCACATCAAGTACTACCATACTGTGGATACAGATGCATACTAATCTTTTAAAAATTTATTTGCAGATTTCAAATCCCATTGTGTATTTTACATATTTAAATTAAAATATGTAATTTTATTTATTTATTTGGCTGTGGTTAAATGTAAATTTTGTTTAATGCAAAAGAGCTGTTCAAAAATTAGTCTTTTGTGCTCCACAAAATAATAACAGCAAAGGGGTGAGTAAGTATTTTTGGGTGAATTACTCCTTTAATATTTCAACCAAAATCAGCAATGATAGTTTGACTGATGTTTGCAATACCTGTTGTATTTATTACAATGTGACAACCACATACAGCATAAAAAAAGCTTGCATGGCTTGAATTAAATAATTGACCTTTTTCTCTCCTCGGGCTATTCTACAGGCGGCTTGCTGAGTTATATCTTTTATTATATTCATGCCTTTGTGTGTCTTTGGCCCCGAGCAGATCTAATGATCTCGCAGATGCACCATTTCATAATCTATAACCAGCCAGCAGAGCCCAGGTGCTTTGATTCTCCACGATTGCCCACGCTCGGCCCCAATCAGGTGGCCCGGATTTAACCAAATGGCCTTGCCGCTGTTGTTTAGCTCTTTAAATGTTTTAAAAGACGACTGAGCTTTAAAGTGGTAGGGTGAGCAGGAAAAAGGCTGCCAATTTAAATGATGGAGAACGCAGGGGCGAAGGAAACTGCTGGGTCGTGGCTTTCATCTACCAGTGCGGAGCCCTGCCGCTTTAATGCCCGGACAGAGAAAAAATAGCAATCATAAATATGGTTTTGATTTTCTTGTCAGCTGCAACAACAAAGTTACAAGCCGAGAATATTAGACGCCATTGATCGCTGTCTGTTTGGGAACATAACAAATGATGACCTTTTTTGTGGGTCTCAGGATATAAAAGTACCAGCCTTTTGGGTGTCTTTTGCGCGGACAGGGGTGCTGGCATTAACACAAATTAGAGCCTACCGTTAAAGGCCCACATCAATTTTCAGGGAATGTGCTTTTGTCATTACTGTGGCAATGGGGTGCTGTAAAGCGTGGCGAGGTTCACATGTTTGAGCCAGGGGAGGCTAGGAAAGCAGACCATTAAATACCTTGATTTATGTTCTCTCTCGCACACACACACACACACGCTGTTAGTCGTACCAATCACGGCCTCATTATTGGCTACACAAACCTACACACACCGTCATTTTCCTCTGAATGTCTGCATAAGCTGCTATGTTCTTCTATTCTTTTATAATTGCTCTTTGCTGAATTCTACACTAAGGAAGTAGACTGTTCCTGTGGGCATACGTATATCAGAAAGGCACATCTCTTCAGGAATATTATGCAACCTTGGCCTTTTTCTATACAGGATGTGTTTTTTTTTTTTTTACGTAAGTGAATTGCGTAATGTTCTTGTAGTGAATATGTGAATCTGAGTCATGCCGGTAGCCTTGAAGCCATTGCTTCAGTGTGTAAACGTCATAATGCTTTGATCGCAATATACGCATTAGACTAATCATGTCTTCCTCTGCAGATGAATGGAGAAGATGAGATAAAATAAAGTGAGTCAATGGTGTCTTATGACATTAAAAACTTCAGAACGTCCCTTGCTTCTTATGGACTTATGGATTGTCACCATTTACATTCCAAACATATACGCATGGAAAAATGTATACAGGTTTTGTGTTTAAAATTTCTATCAGTGAAAAATGAACAGGTCCTATAAGTATTTAGCCAATATTACTCAGAAAACAAAGCAAAAAATCTAATTCTAGCTTAATCTGCTCACACTTTAGTTTAGGGACCAATTCTTCAGGGCCCGGTTGCATGAAAACCCTTAAGTAAGGGTATCCCTGAAGGGGAAAAGATCCCTGAGGCAAGGGATTTCCTTAAGAGAGTTGCAACAAACGTCTTAACCGTCACCCTTACCTAAGTGTTTATATTAAGCGTTTCACTGTAGTTTCTGGCAGCGCACGGCAACGCGAGCTGCGGTTGCCATAGTTACTCTTCCATATCGCACTATAAACATAACGGACCGCAAAAATAACCTTACAACTACCGCTATAAAATATTTTTTTTTTTTTACAAAATATAATTTTTTTGACAAATTGATCTTCATATAGGTGTGGGGCTTGAATTCGCACATGTGTTCCATCTATCACTCCGCGTGGGAAACCAGCAACTGCAAAAAAACGCTCCGCTAATACGTCCTGCTCATCTCTGGAAGGAAATTTGACATATGTGTCAATTCGGCGACAGAGGGCTAAGGCCACTCGATGGACAGCTCTGCAGACAGTGGATTTGTGTACTCTGAAAACGTCGCCAATGACAGACTGAAAAGTACCGCAAGCGAAAAACCTTAAAGCAATCAAAACTTGAAGCAGTGCTGGAACTGGAGTGCACGACTTCGTCGGGTTTGGTGTTGGTGGCTGAAGCGTTGCGGTGACATGAAGGATTGACTGACGATCAAACCTATATTCTCTCAATAACTGCGCATCATTCATAGTCTCCAATGGATTATTTCGATCATTAAAAATGCGCCTAGGTACTTGCTCCTCTTCTATGAACATGAAATCAGCCATCGTGCTAGAGTAAAAGATGACTTAAGGGAGCTATTTTGGTCCCTTAATTTTTTAAGGTGAAACGGTTACTAAGGACTTTGTAGCAACGCATAACAGAACTTAAGGGAACACTTAAGCAATTAAGGGAAATACTTAAGTGACAGCCTTAACTTCCCTTAAGTAAGCCCTTAGGTTTTTTTCTTGCAACCCATGTTTCACTAAGGGTACCCTTAACCTTATAATTAAGGGTTTTCTTATCTTAAGGGTTTTCATGCAACCGGGCCCAGGTCCTTGCACACTGAGTCTGAAATTTTTGTATGAGTTTTGTCGTATTTGTCATCCTTTCCTACTGTTACTATTAACTAACTATTAACAATGATTTTGCCTAATAATGATTTTGCCTAATAAGGCAGTTATGTTTAGGTTGAGGCATCTAAAATATGGTCTTGCAGAATAAGGCATTAATATGTGCTTGTTAAGTACTATATGCTAATAAGATGCATATTAAGTAATTAAATAATGAAAATTGGTACCTTAAATACCAACACCTTATAATGTGGTCCATTAGTTGACATTAGTTAATGTTACTTATTATAATATTTGGTATAGTATTTATTATTCTTAAAAGTTAAAGTTAGTTAATAAAGAATAAAATCATCCAATGTTAGTTCGCATTAGCTCAGATCCATTAAAAATATGAACAGATACAACTTTGATTTTTTTTCAATGTTTACATGGTAACACTTTAACAATAATATCCATTAGTTAACCTTAGTTATGCCAATGAGTTAACATTTACAATGAGGAAATTGAAACTTATTGTAAAGTGTTAACATTTAAATATGCACTGAAATATAGGTGCAAAGAAGCCATGAAAGTGCATAGAAAGCTTTAGAAATTATAAAATCATTTGAAACAAGCTGAATCTTGTTGGTTAAAAATATATATATCAAATCAACCTGCTTTTTTATGAATTCTGTAGAACATTTATACTGTATAGGTACATCTCAAAAAATTAGAATATCGTGAAAAAGTTCATTATTATTTCAAAAAGTGAAACTTTCATATATTTTAGATTCATTACATATAAAGTAAAACATTTCAAAAGTTTTTTTGTTTGAATTTTGATGATTAGAGCTTACAGCTCATGAAAGTCAAAAATCAGTATCTCAAAATATTTGAATATTTATATTTGAGTTTCAATTAATGACCATCCCTACAGTATAAATTCCGGGTATCTCTTTGTCTTTGAAACCACAATAATGGGGAAGACTGCTGACTTGGCAATGATCCAGAAGACGAACATTGATGCCCTCCACAAAGAGGGTAAGTCACAGAGGGTCATTACAGAAAGGTGTGGCTGTTTAACAGAGTGCTGTATCAAAGCATATTAAATGCAAAGTTGACTGGAAGGAAGAATTTGGGTAGGTTGCACATGCAACAGGGATGACCGCAAGCTTGAATACTGTCAAGAAAAGCTGATTCAAACACTTGGGAGAGCTTCACAAGGAGTGGCACAGAATCCATGTTGCTTGAAGTCCAGTGTGAAGTTACATTTACATTTATTCATTTAGCTGACGCTTTTATCCAAAGCGACTTACAATTGCTATATATGTCAGAGGTCGCACGCCTCTGGAGCAACTAGGGGGTTAAGTGTCTTGCTCAGGGTGTCTCACAGTGGATTCGAACCCGGGTCTCTCACACCAAAGGCATGTGTCTTATCCAAAGCCATCACCACCCCCACTGTGAAGTTTCCACAGTCAGTGATGATTTGGGCTGCCATGTCATCTGCTGGTGTTGGTCCACTGTGTTTTCTGAAGTCCACAGTCAACGCAGCCATCTACCAGGAAATTTTAGAGCACTTCATGCTTCCTTCTGCTGACAAGCTTTATGGAGATGCTGTTTCATTTTCCAGCAGGACATGACACCTGCCCACACTGCCAAAGGTACCAAAAGCTGGTTCAATGACCACGGTGTTACTGTGCTTGACTGGCCAGCAAACTCGCCTGACCTGAACCCCATAGAGAATCTATGGGTTATTGTCAAGAGGAAGATGAGAGACACCAGACCCAACAATGCAGATGATCTGAAGGCTGCTATCAAAGCAACCTGGGCTTCCATTACACCTGAGCAGTGCCACAGGCTGATTGCCTCCATGCCACGCCGCATTGATGCAGTAATTCATGCAAAAGGAGGCCCAACCAAGTATTGAGTGCATAGAAATGAACATACTTTTCAGAAGCCTGACATTTCTGTTTAAAATATCCTTTTTTTATTGATCGTATGTAATATTCACGAATTTTGGGTTTTCATGATCTGTAAGCCATAATCATCAAAATTACAAGAAATAAAGGCTTGAAATATTTCACTCTGTGTAATGAATATATATATAATATATGGGTTTCACTTTCTGAAATGAGTGACAAAAAATATTGATCTCTTTCACAATATTCAAATTTTTTGAGATGTACCTGTACATACATACAATGCTTATGCTTTAGACATTAAGGGGGGCAGTCATGGCCTAATGGATAGAGAGTCGGACTTGTAGCCCGAAGGTTGCGGGTTTGAGTCTCAGGTCCGACGATTTAGGGATTGTAGGTGGGGGCAGTGAATAACCAGCACTCTCTCCACCCTCAATGACTGAGGTGAGACCCTTGAGGAAGGCACCGAACCCCCAACTGCTCCCCAGGTGCCACAGCATTGTGTTCACACTATTGTGGTCACTACTTCACTGAAATTGGGTGATTACCATACATCTATGCAAATGAACAAAGACTATGTGTGCTAGAACCACGCTTTATTTATAAATTACATATGATTGTTTAATCTTGGAAAATTCAATAGTTAGTTCTTCCTCGAAAGCCTTCATTGTATCATTCATTGTATCAACAATTTTTCTAGGCAGACTAGAAAAACAAAAAACCTCTATGCCATTACTCCCGGAAGTTGCGTAAAACCAGTGGGCGAATGAAAGACCTGGGACTTTTTCATTGAATTTATAGAAAAAGGAATAAATGGTTCTAGCTCTGCTCTGTTTGATTCCACTGACCAGTTTTCCAGGGGAGTAATTGTGTTCGCTGCCACACTTTTTCACAGTTTTAGTAATAAGAGGAAATGGTTTGTCAGAAGTAACCCTCTAAAAATGTCCTAAAAGACATTTTCAGTGGCGTTTGCCCTGCAGTCTTCTGTTATTATTTCTTAAGTCTACATGAAAACCCCCTGGAGTAAAGAAGAGGGCATGTGGTTTCCATATCAGATCCTCTTTTTCTCCTGGTGAAGGTATCAGGAGGTTTCAGCTGGGTCTAATTCACCCACGCAGACCAATGAGTCAGATTCCACTCAGACTCCCCTTGCTAGAACAGGCATAATGGAGCTTGTTTACTCTTCTTTATAGGCCGCCTTGCTTGTGTAATCGTTTGTGGTGTTGTGCACTTTTGTCACCCATAACCCAACAGATTCTATAACTTAATTTACATTTGGAGCTCAGATATTATATACCTCTATACTTCACAGAATGTGCTGGATAAATACTTCTATTCTGTCAGCGGCATCTGTGTCATGTCGGCTATCACAGAAAAATGTGTTAAAGTGCTTAGAATGAAAGTCTATGGGGAAATGACAGCAATAACTGATTGAAAATATTTTAATTGCATAGTTTTGTTGTAGTTACTCTGTCAGTGTTGTTATTGTTAACTTAAATAGGAAAAAAAGTCATTTTCTTTAACTGGAATAAAGCTAAAATAAAGTTATAGATAATATAACATTAAATGAACCAAAATAAATAAATGAAAACTCAAGTACTAAAATTACAACAAAAAATAATAATAATAATAATTAATAAATGTTTACAAAAAAAAGAAAAGAAAATTACTAAAACTTCCACTAAAATTAAAATGAAAACTAAAAATATAAAAATATGTATAATATAAAATATAAATGATAGCCAAAATAACAATGAGTGGCCCATGTTTGTGTGAATGAAACATTGTTGACATACATTTTTGTAGTAAACAAAATAATATATATATTTTTTTTGCAAACTACATTAGAATATAATTTTATAATGATAGAATCCTACTATAATTTGAATTATTGACTTTTGATTTTTTTGAATTATTGATATGTATACAGATAATTGATTTTTATAAAGGTCTTACATGTATAAATAGAGTGCCCTCCACTAACATTGGCACCCTTGGTAAATATGAGCAAAGGCGGCTGTTAATAAATCTGCATTGCTTATCCTATTGATCTTTCATTCAAAAAATTCACAAAAAGTCTAACCTATCATTGAAGTAAAACAATTGAAAGTGGGGAGAAAATCTCATTGATTTTTTTTTTTTCTCCAATGCATGTTGGCCACAATTATTGGCACCCCTAGAATTTAAAATATAGTAAAATATATCTGAAGAATATTACCAGTGATATTTAAATTTTTTAGCACACTAGGGTGACTAGCAGCATGAAATTGTCCAGCCATGACTTCCTGTTCCACAGGATTATAAATATGAGGAACACAAAGGCCAAATACCCTTATTCATCCACCACAAGGAGTAAAACCTTAGAATATAGTTCTGATGTGCAGAAGAAGATTGTTGAGTTTCACAAAATAGAAAGTGGCTGTAAGAAAAGAGCTAAAGCATTGAAAATCCCCATTTCCACCATCAGAGTAATAATTAAGATATCCCAATCAACTAAAGATGTTACAAATCTGCCTGGAAGAGAATATGTGTCCTAAAGCATGGTAAAGAGGAGAGTTTGAGTGGCCAAAGACTCTCCAAGGACCACAGCTGGAGAATTGCAGAGATTAGTTGAGTCTTGGGGTCAGTAAACCTTACAAAAAATTGTCAAACAGCACCTACATCACCACATGTTGTTCGGGAGGGTTTCAAGAAAAATTCTCCTTTCTCATCCAAAAACAAACTCCAGCATATTCAGTTATCAGACCTGACTGGAACTTCAAATGGCACTGGCATCTACGGTCAGATGAAACTGAATAAAGAGCTTTTTGGCAGCAAACCCACCAGATGGGTTTAGTACAAACAGGGATAAAAAGTACCCAATGTCCACGATTAAATATACTGCTTGATCTTTAATATTGTAGGCCTGTTTTTCTGTTGGAGGTCCTGGACGTCTTGTTCAGATAAATGGCATCATGGATTCTATCAAATACCAATAGATAAAAAAAAAAACTTATAATGTTAGAAATCTTATAATGGGCCGTGGTTGGATCTTCCATCAGGACAATAATCCAGAACAAATATCAAAATCAACACAAAAATGGATCACTGAGCACAAAACAAAGCTTCTGCCATGGCCGTGCCAGTCCTCTGATCTGAACCCTGTATAAAATGAGTGGAGTGAACTAAACAGAAGAAGCACCAACATGGAGCTGTGAATCAGAGGGATCTGGAGAGATTCTGTATGAAGGAATGATCTCTGATCTCTTATCAGGTGTTGTCCAAACTCTTCAGGCATTATAGGAGAAAACTTAGAGCTGCCATCTTGGGAAAAGGATGTTGCAATGATTGGGTGCCAATAATTGTGGCCAACATGCACTTATTTCACAATGAGATTTTCCCCCCACTTTCAGTTGTTTTACTTCAATGATAGGTTAGAATTTAGTGAATTTTTTTAATAAAAGATCAAAAGGATAAACAATGCAGATTTATTTTCACAGCTGCCTTTGCTCATATTTACCAAGGGTGCCGATATTAGTGGAGGGCACAGTATTTTTTCCTCCACCACTTATATTTACAGTAATTCTTCTATGAATGAAAATTAATTTCATAAAATTAAACTTCAATTGATACAAACTATATGACCATTTTATAATGCTTCTTTATTATACATGCAGACTACAGTGTAGTTTTGTACACCAAAATGATTTATTTATAATAATATTCTTCCCCCATCTGCCACTGTTTGGTCAAACAGATCCCACCTTTGGTTGTCCCAGTGTTGGTGTGTTAGACTAGTCAGGATGTTCAAACAAACACAGACCACATAATTAACACTTTTCAAGTAAAATTAACCCACTGGTGTGTTATAGTTGTCTCTGCATATTATGCTGAGTTAGGAGAAAGTATTTTAACATTGAAAAAATATGCACGTCACCATCAACTTTCACCACTGTTTTAGCGTTCACACGGATTATGAATGTTATGCTCTGTGGAGCATATGATAGTTTGGAGTGTCTGTTAAGGCCCCTAGTGCTCAGTGAACTCAGAGATGAGTCAAAACGTCCAGTCATGTCCACCTCACCATGGTAACTGTGAAGAAAGCCTCAACCTTGCCATAGCAACCCTGAGACGCAACGGTTCACCTGCTGCAATTGTCACCACAACAAAAAGACAAAAACATAAACGCATGAGTAACTGAATAACCGGGAGTGTGTGACAGTGTTATTTAAGCATCTATTGCTCAGCCAAGAGTTAGTGTGTAAATGATGTGCTGATTTAGTGTTCCTGATGTAGTGACAACTACAATTTTCCCAAAAGTCTTGGGGATCATCAAGATGTTTTCTGGAAAAACAGACGAGCCTTTATGTTCTTTTTGCTCAGCAGCAGTTTTCGTCTTGGAACTCTGCCATGCAGGCCATTTTTGCCCAGTCTCTTTCTTATGGTGGAGTCATGAACACTGACCTTAACTGAGGCAAGTGAGGCCTGCAGTTCTTTAGATGATGTTGTGTGGTCTTTTGGAGACCTCTTGGATGAGTCGTCGCTGCGCTCTTGGGGTAATTTTGGTCGGCCGGCCACTCCTGGGAAGGTTCACCACTGTTCCATGTTTTCACCATTTGTGGATAATGGCTCTCACTGTAGTTCGCTGGAGTCCCAAAGCTTTAGAAATGGCTTTATAACCTTTTCCAGACTGAGAGATCTCAATTACTTTCTTTCTCATTTGTTCCTGAATTTCTTTGGATCTCAACATGATGTGTAGATTTTGAGGATCTTTTGGTCTACTTCACTTTGTCAGGCAGGTCCTATTTAACCAGTTATTAGGTTTAGGGGGCAAGCACTTTTTCACACAGGGCCATGTGGGTTTGGATTTTGTTTTCCCTTCATAATAAAAAACTTCATTCAAAAACTGCATGTTGCGTTTACTTGTGTTATCTTTGATTAATATTTAAATTAGTTTGATGATCTGAAAGATTTAAGTGTGACAAACATGCAAAAAAATCAGGAAGGGGGCCAACATTTTTCACACCACTGTAGATAGTTGTATCAATTTCGGGGTTTCAAGTATGACAAATTGTATATTAACACATTATTAAGTAAATAAATAAATAGTACTGGTTTAATAATATATTTATATAAATGCATGAATGCTTTATGTATATTAAAATATATGAATGTTTGGTTTAAAATACTAAATTACTAAATATAAATTTTGCAATTTTATAATTTATTAATGTGTAAATAATTACATTTACTGTAAATCTGAAATCTGGGTAATAATAGTAATAATAATTGTACCAATGGGTTTAAAATCAATTTAATTCGGTACAAAATTCCAGTGGTGCAAAAATCTAGTGATATCAGAACTCCAACCATTTCACAGTTTGTATCTGTCATGCTGTAATGAAGAGGAAGCAATCGCGGTTAAAATGAAACAGTTTATTGTAGCGGGATGGAAACACAGACAGAGATGTTGCAGGGCTGAGTGACGCAGGAACCGGATGGGCTAAGCTGGAGGGTGGTGAGGTGAAGAGTCGGGTCCGTGTGGGTGATGAATAATCCAGGCCGACGAGGAACACAGAACAACCAACGCGGGACAACGACAGGAACATCAGACGGCAACGGCGAAGACACGAGAACTGGACCAAAGCAAAGACAGCACGGGAAACATCCACAACGATCTGACAAAGGACAGGAAAAACAGATGAGTATTTAAGCGGTGTGGTGACGAGCTGCAGCTGGCCTCGTAACGAGGCACAGCTGCGTCGCTGATGATCGGTGACAGCTCGACCACACCCACACACAACAAACGCACATGGTACAGGACGAGAAGGAAACAGTGAATGAGCGAACCGTGACAGTACCCCTTCCCCTAAGAACGCCTCCTGGCGTTCCCAGGTTCTCCTACCTGGCGACTGTAATCATCGATCAGGGAGTGATCCAGTATGTCTCTCGCAGGTACCCAACTTCTCTCCTCTGGACCGTAACCCTCCCAGTCCACCAAGTACTGGAATCCGCGTCCCCTCCGTCTTGAGTCCAGTATACGATTTACCGAATAAGTGGGTTCCCCGTCTACGAGTCGCGGCGGGGGGGGAACCGGGACTGGCGGATTAAAAGGTGAATGAAACACGGGTTTGATTTTGGATACATGGAAGGCGGGGTGAATTCTCCTGTACACTGGAGGAAGTTTGAGGCGGACTGTCACCGGACTAATGATCTTGGTGACAGTGAACGGGCCAATGAATTTGGGAGCAAGCTTATTGGAGACGGAGCGGAGAGGAATGTTCTTAGAAGAAAGCCACACTTTTTGACCCACGACGTAGACGGGAGGCTTAGACCGGTGGCGATCGGCTTTAGCCTTGGTGCGCGCTCCCACTTGGAGTAGAGTCTCACGGGCTCTCGTCCAAGTGCGATGACACCTCTGGACAAAGGCGTGAGCGGAGGGAACCGCGACCTCGGATTCCAGACTGGGAAAGATAGGTGGCTGGTAACCTAAACTACACTCAAACGGAGACAGGCCCGTGGATGACACTGGTAATGCATTGTGGGCGTACTCCACCATAGACAGTTGCTGGCTCCAAGAGGAAGGATTCTTGGAGACTAGACATCGCAACACTCTCTCCAAATCTTGGTTGGCTCTCTCGGTCTGGCCATTGCTCTGGGGGTGAAACCCGGAGGAAAGACTGACAGTCGCCCCCAGCAGTCTACAGAACTCTTGCCAAAATTTGGACACAAATTGGGGACCCCTGTCGGAGACCACGTCTATCGGGAGGCCATGTAAGCGAAAGACGTGGTCTACAACAGTTACCGCTGTCTCCTTGGCTGAGGGTAATTTGGGCAAGGGGATGAAATGGGCCGCCTTCGAGAACCGGTCCACCACGGTCAAAACAACCGTGTTGCCCTGAGAGGGCGGGAGGGCGGTAACAAAATCTAGCGCAATGTGGGACCAGGGTCTCGAAGGGACAGGCAGCGGTTGGAGCAACCCATCTGGGGGTCGATTGGAAGTCTTACCGATGGCACAAACCGAGCAAGCCAACACAAAACTGTGAATGTCGCGAGCCATGCGAGGCCACCAGAATCGTTGCTTAACCAAAAAGCTGGTGCGATTAACTCCTGGATGACAAGCCACGTTGGAGCAATGCCCCCACTGGATAACGTCGGACCTTAATTCCTCTGGCACAAATAAACGGTTCGGTGGGCAAGCGGGCGGAGGCGTTACCCCTTCTAGGGCCGTCTTGACCCTCGATTCGACCTCCCATGTGAGTGTGGAGACGAAAAGCGTCTCGGGTAAAATACACTCGGGAGTAGACGGGCGTTCGGAATGGTCAAAAATACGAGATAAAGAGTCGGGTTTGATGTTCTTGGAACCCGGGCGGTACGAGAGAGAAAAATCAAAGCGACCGAAAAAAAGTGCCCACCGAGCCTGCCTGGAATTCAATCTTTTGGCAGTTCTGATATATTCTAAGTTCTTATGATCGGTCCAGACGATAAAGGGTACCCCCGACCCCTCCAACCAGTGACGCCACTCCTCCAACGCTAACTTGACTGCCAACAACTCTCTGTTACCAATGTCATAATTGCGTTCGGCTGGCGATAAACGATGGGAAAAAAACGCGCAGGGATGCATCTTGTCGTCTGCGGAAGAACGCTGGGACAGAACTGCGCCTACCCCCACCTCTGATGCGTCGACCTCCACCACAAACTGATGTGAGGGATCAGGGGCTATAAGGATGGGGGCTGAAACAAAGCGGCCCTTCAGTTTGGTAAACGCTGCCTCGGCAGCGTTAGACCACCTGAACGTAGTTCTGGGGGAGGTCAAAGCTGTCAGAGGCGCGGCTAGTTGGCTGAAATTGCGAATGAAACGCCGGTAGAAGTTGGCGAAGCCCAGAAACCTCTGTAGGGCCTTACGGGAATCTGGATTTGGCCACTCCACCACAGCCTTAACCTTGTCAGGGTCCATGCGCACTCCCTCGGACGACACAATGTACCCTAGAAACGGAACAGACTGTGCATGAAACGCGCATTTCTCCGCCTTGACAAAAAGCCCATTCTCTAGCAACCTCTGAAGCACTCGCCGGACGTGCTGCACGTGCTCCTGGAGAGATGAAGAAAAAATCAATATGTCATCCAGGTAAACATATATGAACTGATCAACCATATCTCGCAGCACGTCATTGACGAGTGCCTGGAAGACTGCTGGGGAGTTGGACAGCCCGAAGGGCATGACCAAGTATTCAAAGTGCCCCCTAGGGGTGTTAAAAGCAGTCTTCCACTCATCCCCCTTCCTGATGTGGACCAAATGATAAGCATTACGTAAATCCAATTTCGTGAAGACAGACGCTCCCTGCAACCTCTCGAAGGCTGAAGACATCAACGGCAAAGGATAGGTATTCTTTACCGTGATGTTGTTCAGCCCTCGGTAATCAATGCAAGGGCGCAGGGATCCGTCCTTCTTCCCCACAAAAAAGAATCCCGCCCCCGCTGGAGAAGAGGAAGGGCGGATGAATCCGGAAGCTAGGGAATCAGAAATATATTTCTCCATAGCCTCCCTTTCTGGGACAGAAAGCGAATATAATTTGCCCTTAGGCGGAGACATACCTGGCAGTAAATCTATAGCACAGTCGTAGGGACGATGCGGAGGAAGAGAAGCTGCTCGAGACTTACTGAACACTTCCCTCAGGTCCTGATACTCCGAAGGCACGTTTGACAAATCCACTGCCTCCTCCTGAAAAACAGAAACAGACACAGACGGACAGGCAGACACAAGACAGGACTTATGACAATGATCACTCCAGGCTAAAATGGTGTTTAAGTTCCAGTCAATCTTGGGGTTATGGGAAATGAGCCAGGGGTGTCCGAGGACGATGGGGGCAAGAGGGGAGTCCATGATCATGAAAGAAATGCTTTCAGTGTGATTGCCTGAAGTGATTAACGTGACAGGTTCAGTGACAGTGGTAATGGTGGGCAGTTCCTGGCCACTGAGGGCGTGAACGGAAATACTGTGAGTGAGGGGTCTTGTGGGGATCTGAAGCTTGTGTGCAAGTGCAATGTCCAAAAAGTTACCCTCAGCCCCGGAATCCAGAAGAGCTTGACAGTTGAAAAAATGGGTAGCCCATCTCAGTCTTACCGGGAGGAGGGTAGATGACGTGGATGAGGTCTTTCCTGCGGAGATCCCACCCGATAGTAGCCTCACACTTACTATCGGGCTTGGTCTTTTACCGGGCATCTGTTCAAGAAGTGTCCTGCCCTACCACAATACAGACATAGTCCCTGGGATCTCCGCCTTTCCTTCTCCTCCCGGGAAAGCCGAGCCCGCCCTACCTGCATGGGTTCGTGATCGTAGACGGGACTGACCGCGTCCCCGTCGCTACCCTGCTGACTCTCCGACCCACCAGGGACTCGGGTGGCCTGGACGCGTCGTTCGACCCTGGCGAGCCGTGCGTCCACCCTTAAGGCCAGGTTGATAAGTCCGTCGAGCGTGGTGGGGAGGTCCAGGGCGTAGATCTCTTTCTGGACGCGGTCAGCCAGCCCATGCAGGAACATGTCCCACTGCGCCTCCTCGTTCCAGCGGCACTCCGCCGCCAGGGTGCGGAACTCGATAGAATAGTCAGACACAGATGATTCACCCTGGCGGAGATCGGCGAGCATTCTGGCCGCCTCTCTACCGGCGACGGCACGATCGAATACTCGCTTCATTTCCTCCGATAGTGCCTGGAACGAGGTGCAGCACGGATCTTGATTCTCCCACACCGCCGTTCCCCAGAGTGCCGCCCTTCCCGTAAGCAGAGCCAACACAAAAGCCACCTTGCTCCTCTCCGTGCAATAGGTGCGTGGCTGGAGGGCGAAGTGCATCGAGCACCGATTCAGAAAGGCTCTGCAAAACCTGGGTTCACCACCGTAATGTTCGGGAACGGGCAGGCGGGGCTCTGGTTGGAGGGGAACCTCCACAGGGATGAGGGGAACTGACGGTGTGGGTGACGCAGTGGGAACTCGTAGCTGCTGGAGTTGCTGGGTGAGCTCGGACACCTGCGTCACTAGAACCTGAATAGCGCAACCCACACTATTCAGGCTCGCCTCCTGTGAATCCATCCGCTCACTGCTCCTGGCGATGAAGCTCTCCAGCGCCGTGGCAGTGGCACCCGCTGCTTCCATGGGGAGGTCAGATCGTTCTGTCATGCTGTAATGAAGAGGAAGCAATCGCGGTTAAAATGAAACAGTTTATTGTAGCAGGATGGAAACACAGACAGAGATGTTGCAGGGCTGAGTGACGCAGGAACCGGATGGGCTAAGCTGGAGGGTGGTGAGGTGAAGAGTCGGGTCCGTGTGGGTGATGAATAATCCAGGCCGACGAGGAACACAGAACAACCAACGCGGGACAACGACAGGAACATCAGACGGCAACGGCGAAGACACGAGAACTGGACCAAAGCAAAGACAGCACGGGAAACATCCACAACGATCTGACAAAGGACAGGAAAAACAGATGAGTATTTAAGCGGTGTGGTGACGAGCTGCAGCTGGCCTCGTAACGAGGCACAGCTGCGTCGCTGATGATCGGTGACAGCTCGACCACACCCACACACACACACAACAAACGCACATGGTACAGGACGAGAAGGAAACAGTGAATGAGCGAACCGTGACAGTATCAGTTTTATAAATAATAGCCTAATATTTTTTTAAATAGTTTTTTTCTTTTCTTTTTTTTTTTTTTTTTAGGTGAGAATGTAGTAGTTTAGACTTCAATTACGCAATTTGGTAATAAAGATAATGTTTATTTGAAAATTTGCTTCAACGTTTTTGGAGCTCCAGGGAGTGAGCGGCCGCTCAGCGCTCATGAACCCGCTGAGAGCAGCCTGAACTCGGCCAGATCTTCTGGAATTTGCTGCTGACTCTGATGCCTCTATTGTGGTTAAACAAGATATAATTTGTTTTGGGTAAATCTAACGGGCAATCTTTGGTTACGTTAATCTATTATTTGTTCCAGAGCAAATAGTTTTGGCTGAGGGCAAAATCTCATCACATTATTTTTTATATAAATTCAATGCTGTATATCAGAGTGCTGCCTTTGTACTTTTGACTGAATTGCCTAGCAACTTGATGGCTGTTGTTGTTGTTTATTGAATATTATTATTTATATTTTTATTATAATATTTTATGTAAATAACAGTAGTATTTAATAATAGTATATAGTATTGAGATATGTGTGTTATTTTTAACCCTCTGGGGTCGACAAATGCGGATATGCGCTTTGTGGCATCTTCTCCTGATAACGCCGAAAATAACTTAAATTACACTTTCAGTTTTAATCGTACATATAAGTGTAATACATCAGTCGAATCTGTAAAGGGTCTACTTTTATTTGTATACACACATAATAACAACAAACTTTGTGCATTTATGAAATAAAGAAAATAAACAGGGTGCGCTGTCTTGCACTTTGGTCTGTGTGACATTTATTTAGAAACACGTCATTAAAATTAACCTAAACGCAGCAAATACTCCACAGAGAGACACAAGCTTGAATTGACTTCTAAATTCTACTTTTAAATGAAGTCATATAGAAAACAAATATTCTGTGATTAAGTAATCCGTATGAAACCAACACGATGTTCAGTCTTTCCCGTCTAACTCATGCAATCCTGCCCCATCGCAGCTCGCGCCGCTCATATGTAAATATCCACGTGAGACGCCCGCATGTGTAAACGCCCAACGCAAACAAAGCGTGAGGAGATTGTTCATCACGTCTACTGTTCGTTTCTGGAAGAAGACGTGCTGAGTAATTGAGATTTCCCTCAAAAGAAGAACAAGATTTCATCCACTAGAGGAGATCAATCTGATGAGTAAGTAATGTTTCTTTTATGCATTAACGTGTTATTGTGGCATAAACTTGAACACATTTACTAGTTGGGTTGTTCCCAAACTACAACATGATGAATGCTACGCATCTAACAATGTTTAGACCATGTTTATTATTAATACTCTGTTCACAAATAGATTTTAAAACCATGCTAAACAATAATAATTAGTTTCTCAGATATAAAATATCATTTTTTTATAGTACAAAGTACATCCTTTTATAGTACAAAGTATGCGTGAGTCTGTGGCTACAGAATCATATCATAGGCTACTATAAAATCATACATACTAGGCTATATGACTACAAAATCATAGTTGGGTTTTCCCAAATTATAATTCCTGACTACAATGTTTGAAATTGAGTAAAACATTTTGAATATGATATGCAATTCATTGTATTTAAATTTCTTACAGCGCGATGATGTTTTCAAGCTCTATATAAAACAAAAGTAATATGAGTGTACATTGTAACATGATCATTGCTACAAGTCTAAGTATGTTTAGAACATGTTTATTAGTAATAGCCTACTCTGTTCAAAAATAGATTTTAATAAAAAGCGCTGTCATCAGGAATCACCTTTAAAGGATTAGTTCACTTTCAAATTAAACTTTCCTTATAATTTACTCACCCCCCATAACATCCAAGATGTTTATGTATTTCTTTCTAAACACAAATGCTTGCCTGTTCTGTGATGCGCGTTCGTGACGTCATGTATGTTGAAAAGGTCACGCTTGACGTAGGCTCCATCTCATCTTCTCCTCCAAGTTCAAAATCGCCCGACATCGTTGTTTTACCTTGTAAACTCGTTGAGTTGAAATCCCTTTTTTTTGTAAATGGCGTTTGGCTTAGTATTTACACATTCAACTTGTAAACACTGACTCGGTGCTTCCGCCTACGTCAAGCGTGACCTTTTCAACGTCATTACGTCATGACTGCGCATCGCAGAACAGGCGAGCATTTATGTTTATAAAGCATATATTTTATTTTTTTAAATGACCGATCGTTTCGCTAGATAAGACCGTTATTCATCGTCTGGGATCGTTTATAGCCCTTTGAAGCTGCACTGAAACTGTAATTTTGACCTTCAACCTTTTGGAGTCCATTGAACTTCACTATATGGAGAAGATTCCTGGAATGTTTTCATCAAAAACCTTAATTTCTTTTCGACTTAAGAAAGAAATACATAAACATCTTGGATGACATGGGGGTGAGTAAATTATCAGGATACTTTAATTTGAAAGTGAACTAATCCTTTAACAGATGAAAGGATAGTACGACAAAGATATGGCTTTCCTGAGCAGAAATTCAAACTAATGTTTTATTGTGAATATGAGATGGAGCTGAAGAATGAATGCTGTATCAGATGCAGGTAATCACAATCACTCAGTCCATCTCTCTCTCATAAGACTTGACTCTACAAAATACAGTGAGCCTTTAATACTGTCACGAATCAGGTCTATGAACTTCCGTTTACTCCCCACCAGAGGTCACTCGCTCACCACATTGACTCTTGCACCACACTACTGTTGCACTTCACCTCAAACTACAATCCCCATAATCCATTGCACTGACGACACAGCTGATTGCACTGATTACACAGCTTACTTAAAAACCATGGACTTCCTCTTCCTCTCTGCCGAGTATTGTATAACGCATATCCTAGCGATAGCTACTCTACAGAGCCCACTCAGTTGTTTTAGTCTTGCCTTGCCTGTTTCCTTGTGTTTTGATATCTGCCCGTGTTTCCTGGATTAACCCTTTTCCTTACCGTTCGGACTCTGTTTGCACCTCGTTTGGATTATTGCTTTATTGGATATTGTTCGCCGATCGTCGACCCACGCTTGCCCTAGGATCACTCTTGTGTCTTGCCCATGCCATATCTGTTTGTCGTTGTTTGACCCTGCCTGTGTATTGACCGTTTATAAATAAAAGCTTACACATGGATCCGCACACCTCATGTCTTGTTCGCCCCCTAACAAATACAGCCTACAATAAGCTTTTGAAGAAGCAACTCAACGTTCGTTCGTTACTAGTTCTAAAGTGATGTTTTTTTGGGGTTTTTTTTAAGTAGCAATGGAGGCTTGGGCTCAGCTGTTAAACTGACAAACTGAGATTTGAATCCGTGAGGGTTCTTACAGGGTTTTTAAAGACACTCTGTTGTTGTTTTTTTATTTTTTTATTTACACACTTGTACCGTCAAACTGTTGAATAAACACAATATCACACTCGTATTTGTGTGATATACAGTATATATACATAGGAAAGGTACTAAATGGCCTAATAATAGTGATGCTCACTTCAGCAAACTCAGCTAACGATGTGCATTTTATTTATGAAAAACGTAACTTTTTCTTGTAAGCCTACATTATGCTTTCTTTATATTACAGTATGTATGTTACAGTGCTCTTAGATTTCAGGTTTTACTTTCTGTTCCTGCGTCTGTGAAAGTGTGTGAATGCTCTGAGGGTTCTTCCTTGGCACCATTTCACAGTGAAACTGATCTGAGAAGAGCATCTGGGGCATTATCAGAGAGATCTGTTCTGCATCCTGGTCCCAGAACAGTGTTTGGGGCCCTTTCAGAGATCTGGGGCCTCTGGAGAGACTCATCTCAGAATGGTTCCTCTCTCTCCATATGCCCACTACAGAATGATCCAACACACTTTTTAAAGAGACTTTAAAAAGTGTGTGTGAGAGAGAGAGAAAAATTAAAGGGAGAAAGAATGCTATGCAGTTTACAGTTTGAAGACATTGAGAAGTCTTTTTGAAATCGTATCTGTTGGCTGGCAAAACGTTTGTGAAAGCCGAGTTTGTTTTGTGAATTAGGACGAATAAGTGAGTAAAGTACACTACTTTTCTTGGTACACAGATGGTACGTGCTCGCAGGGTAATGGCACATGGCATGTGTAAGTGTGTGTGAGATAGTGACGATCATAGATTTGGCTCTATCAGGGTCGGCCGCGTTCCAATCTCCGTGGAGACCCTAGAGCGATGACATCATTAGTGGGGGTGGTTCTAACACATTCTATTTAAATGCAGACGTGCTAATTGGCTTGGCAGTAGCTTCAGTCATTTCTCTATTCCAGCCCCCTGTGACCGCCAAACTATTCAGACATCAGTGTTAACCACCTACACATTATGGTGCGCACCTCTCTTTCTCATTCACCCTTTAATATACCAACAGCAGGCGCGCTTCCAGAGAAATGGCAGATGTTTTCACATGGTTTCCTCCTTAACGTATAGAGAAGATTTTGCTTTATATCTTCACAACATGCAGGAAGAAAAAAAGTGTGCCGCTGTTTTATGATGCAGGTCAAAATGGGATGTCATGGGCAGTTTGTGTGGATGGACAGCCGGATCGGGTATTATGTGTCCCTTAGGGGTCATGGGCTATGTTATTGGGGTCTGGATAATCCGGGGTGGTTGTGCAGACGGGAAAAGGGATAATAATCCATCTTGGAGGTTTTAGGACATGGCTATTGATGTGTCTCTGACAATAATTCCTGAGATGGAAAGAAAGAGACCTCTTTAATAACTCAAGGAAAAGTATTGAAACCCCCACTACATATGAGGGGGGAAAAATATAATGGGGTAAAGCGATGTGTAAAATGAAAGTTTTTGGTTACACACTATTTTGGTTCCACTTCAGACATTCTACTAACTATAAGTAACTTTGTAACTACATGTCAACTAATTCTCATTAATTAGCAGCTACACGTCGACTAACTGTCGACTAGTGTAGAATGTTAGGGTAGGTTTAGGGTTAGTAGAATAAGTTCACATATACTTGTAAAGATTCTCATGTTGTTGTGTTGCTGTGTAAAGATTCTCATGTTGTTGTGGACCCATCAAAATAAAGTGTTAGAAGATATTAAGCAGACAGACTTCTAATACTGTAATGACTGCTAGTTGACATGTAGTTACAAAGTTACTTACTGTTAGTAGAATATCTAAAGTGGACTATCGAAATAAAGTTTTTTTAAGTCAGTGCTTTTAAAATATCAAGGATCCCACAAATGTCAGGACCTTTCTAAAATATAAATATTTGCATTTATATTTTGTAAAATAATAATAAGAAAGAAAGAAAGAAAGAAAGTGTTTTTGGCTGAATCAAATAATTCCCTTTTATAATGTTTTTTTTATTATGAAAATATTAGGACTATAGTAGGTTACACTTTATTTTAAGTTGAAGTTGTTAAAGTGTAATTACACAAATATGTGTATGTGTAAATATACAAATAGTAATATGCAAAATTCAATGCAAAGGTTAGGGTTTGGTTTAGCATTAGTTACTTGCATAATTATGAATACTTTTCTGTTATTACTATAGTAAGTACATGTAACATGTATGTCACCTTAACAAAGAGTTACCAAATATTGATTTTGAAATAAGTGTATTTTTTCCTTCCCATTCCAATTTTCTTTATATCGATTTTTCACATTAAATATCATTTCAGAGCAGTTTTACAGTTTGTGACAGCCCTAAACATTCTAAATAATAATACATTTATTTTAAGGTGTCCTTGTTACAGTGTAATTATACATTTCAGTATTAAGTAACATTAATTAACTACATGTACTTACTATATGGTTAGGGTTAGGATTAGGGTTTGGGTTACTTGAATGTAATTATGAATTGTGCATTGTTATTATAATGAAAAGTACATGTAACGTGTAACAAGGGCACATTAAAATAGTGTTACCAAATTCTCTTCCAGATTTAAAACGAAGCCCCTGGAACCTGCTTGCAACACTTGTACATAAAATCTGCACAGTGTGCCGGAACGGAACAACTAGCTGTTAATGCAGTGACATCACTCTCTCTTGAATATGGACAGCCGGTCAAAGCTGAGATTACTGAATTTCACAGAAACAGGTATGTGTTTTAACTTGAAATTTTGTTACCTGTTTGTCATACCCAAACGTTTTACCACCTATGTTTCTTGAATATAGTCACGTTGCTACATCAGAAGTCGCTATTCCAAGGCCCTAAGTCCAAATTTCATGTCTTAAGTACCTTTTAAAGGTTATCTTGATTTCATAATAATGTAATTACACCCAAAACAAGCAGGTAAGCAAGTAAAAGTATGACCAAACCCACAACTAATGCAATAACATTGATAAAGGTCAGAAGAAGCATATGGTGTCTTATCCACAGCCTTGCAACCCACCCCAAAGCATGTCTCAAGACCACAGACCTCCTTTAGTACCCTTTCTCCATGCTATCCTGACTAACCCTGAAGCTCGACCCATCTGTGGATCTCCCTGCCAGGCCATAGCATAACCCAGAACCCCCTGGCACTACCAGGTGGCACCCAATATGGCAGCCTCCTCCAGCCCACCCAACTGAGCCTCTGGGAATTCAGGCCACAATACTGAGAATGGCGTATATCAGCAATCACATCAAGGTCCCAGTTTTAGCTTGTAATTGATACTTGGGCAAGTGGGGGTTTCAAATGATTTCAGACCATTTTTTTTTTGCGGTTACCATTTTTATTTTGTTGCTTGATTGGTTCTCTGAGATTTTTTGCTGAAAGCATGCAAGCAAGAATCAACCACTATAATGGTATATTTCAGAACAATATCCACAATTCTTGTCGCCCCCACTCTGTTCGCATTTTAATTGCGTCAAAGCATTCTTTCTGTTTCTTTTTCCCTCACACATCTAAAAAAAACATGTCTGTGTGAGGGTGTTGATTAGGAAGGTAAAAATACAACATGTAGGATTTTATGCTAATTAGCCTTTAAACCTTGCTCACGTCAGCGAGAGTTCGTGATTAGCTCGTTTGGAGGGAAGTGGCGAAAAGCTTGGGTGGCGAGATTGGCTGATCTGAATGAAATTAGCAGTGTGAAAATCAAGACGTTTCAATTTTTCCTCCTACCCACACCTGTTTGCTGTGGACAGGAGACGTTTTCCCCACTCAACTGAAAGCTCACAGAACACTTGGAAGGCTCAACATGGGGCTGTTCTTGCAGCTTTCTGCTTGTTTCTTCAACACACCCTCCATATTTTCTTCTTGGTTTGCATGGAGGAAAAAGGCACTGACTATTTCATGCTAAGCCATTTTTGTTCCAGTGTTGCAAATTGTACTTAGCTGCTAATTATGAAGTATGAAGTGCACATGCACTCTTAGTATCTTGATGTCAAATTTGACTTGTTTATTTAAGCATTTCCCTGATGCAAGCAAAGATTTTTGTGACTAAGTCACTGACGCATACAATTAGCAATGTCAGTGTCAATTAGCAAACTGTACTTAGCTGCTAATCACTGTGTGCAGCCATAATGTGTAGTTACATTCAGTATATTAACGTCAGTTTTGACACGTTGGTTTGAGAATCTCCTTAAATAAGCAAAGATTTGTCCTTATATAAGCAAAGTTATTTTTATTGTAGCTTTGAGAAATATCCTTGGCAGCTGTTGATTGGTGATGATGAACCATGATGTAATTGCACGTTACGTGTATCGACATTAAATTATATATATTTTTTTTTTGATTATACTCTTACATAAAGAAAGAAGGATAAAGAAAGAAAGAGAAAAGATTCATACTAGGTAATTTTCTCGCTGTGTTATTAACTGTAACTAGCAGCGAATCGCTAGCCATTTGCAACCATTGTGTAAAATATGACCCTCAGGGCTGCGGAATGAAAACAAATAAAAAATGAGAAACGCAAGATCTAGTGAGGCATTTTTTTTTAAAGTTCTGTCATGTGCAAGACACTGTAAAAGACACAAAACATCAGCTCAAAGGTGTCCTTCTAGCACATGCTTATATTAAAAAAAACAATGAAGAAGCAGTACAGTAGAACGCAGAAACTCATTTTGTGTGAATATCTTAAACTTTTCTTCTTGGTTTGAACATTCCCCTTCAAGTAAAGACTTTTGTGGTTGACAGATGAAAGGATTTCATGCTAGGTCATTTTTTTCATGCGAGGTCAATGTAATAAGTAATGTTACGAAATGTACAGTAGCTAGTTATTAGTCTGCAGTCACGTGCAGTTTTATTTTCATTAACTTGATGTCAAAAATGTGGCTTCTTGAGTCAAACATTCTTTTACAAGGGAATATTTTTCTGATTGATTGATTAATAGGTTTCATGTTAGGTCATTGTTATGGACCTGTTGCGAATTTAGCAGTTAATTATTACGTAATCTGCAGCTATAGCCTTTAGACTTTACTGGTAAATTACTGGTAAATTACCGTTAAGTGTGAACAGGACCTTTTCAAAAATACTGGTAAAATTGTTCCGGCAATATACCGATATGAGAATTGATAACATTACCAGTAAATTCCCAGAATTCCACTGTCTGGGAACGCAGAATGAAAATTACCAGTATGAGCACGTATGAGTTCAGAACGCACTGTCATAAGATGTCTACTCCAGGCCAATCCAGAGCCATTGAAATGCAAACTTCAATGGCTCTGTGCCAATCATAAGATTCTGACGCAGATGACGTATTTACTCCACACGGTGTAGTTCGGTTTGAAGTTGTCTAATATGATGTCTCTGGGTCAAAAGGAGCTGCATCAATGTGAACGTTTGACACAAAAATGAAAACATCAACAAAAACATTAACCGGGTATACCCCTCCATGTTTACACAAACAACCGTTTAGGCAAATCCGTTTAGAGGTCATTTACGTTCAATGATGTCACAGAATTTACCGGTAATTGGTGCTTTACCATGAAAAAAAGACGGAAAAGTAGTTGACTGTGTGAACAGTACATTTTGAATATTCTCTTCATATGGTGAATATATTTGGGATTGAATCAATATTTCATGCTTGGCCAATTGTGTAGCTGTGCAGGAAACTGTACTTAGCAGCCAATTGTTAGCCATCTGCAGATAAAATGTATCCTACAATCTCACATTCAGTTTCTTGACGTCAAATTCAACATCTTTGTTTGAACATTCTATTCATATGGTGAAGATATTTGGGATTGAGTGAATATTTTATGCTTAGCCTTTTTGTTGCTGTGCTGCAGACTGTACTTAGCAGCTAACTGTTAGCCTATACTATAATGTAGCCTACATTTTCACATTCAGTATCTTGATGTCAAATTTGACATCGTTAGGTTTTTTTCTTTTTTCTGATTGACTGATTAAAGAGTTCTATGTTCGATCTTTTTTTTTTCCACCATGTGCCAATGTGGCTAATCGTTAGCCATCTGCAACAATGACGTGTGTTCTCACATTCTGTATCATGACGTCAAGTCTGACTTCTTGGTTTGAACATCCTCTTACAAGTGAAAATATCTGTGATTGAGGGAAGTACTGCATTCTAGGCTATTTGTTGTTGTGTTGTAAGCTAGTTAGCAGCTATTCATTAGCTATCGCTTCTCAGTATTCTCAATATCTTAACGTCAAACAGCTTCTTGTTTCAAACATTCTCCTCACACAAGATTTTCCAGGCATCTCATCACCAAGAATCTATACAATTTCACCTTTTTTTTCCTCCCCCATCCCAGGCTTGTGCTGTGTCTTGTCCTCTTGTCGGATGTGAAGTGTCCACTCTGTCTCCAATTGAACTGTGGTTAGGTGGAGTGTAGTCGGTGCCCAAGAGAGTTACAGTGTGGGCGAATGACGACTGTGGAGAGTATCTGAGCTCAATTTGAGTGAATTTTCTCTCTCTGTCTCGCCATCTCGCTCTCATTTTTTTTTTTCAGATTGTTCTCTTTGTCTCCAGAGGAACCTAATGTAGGATATTTTACCGAACAGAATTGTGGGTTCCCATAGGGCTGGTCTGACAGTACACCCAGACAGGTGCAAATTAAAGAGGGAAGGACAATAGCAGAGGTGAGAGAAAGAGAAAAGGAGAGAGACAGTGGCAGCCTCAATAAAGCATATGGAAAAAAAGATCCACCTACTCCAATGCATCTAGTTATTGCTGAAGACATTTCGTTCTGTGCTGTAGTTTCGTTCCTTTTAGTTCAATTTTACTGCGCTCATTTGCAATGCTGTGGCTGGGAATGTGCATTTTGGTTTTATAGATCGCTTTTGTTGTTCGTCAGAGTGTGTGTGTTAGCCTATAACAGGTGTTTATCTGTTGCTGATGCTGTTGTTTCTGGTCTTTATTTCGGGGAGAGCTGTTGTCTCGCCTGATCATTTGATTTAATTACAGGAGAGAACAGAGAAGCCTGTCGTAATTAGCTGATTTGAGAAAATGCTCTAATCCATGCAGGTGCTTTCTGCCTGTGATAAACACATGCATTCATAAACATTAGGAATGGGGGATATTGCTTGTTTTCTTTTTGATATAAAATTCTAGCAAGGCCATTTATCATGATTTACCTTGTGTAACTGGAGCAGTTTTCTGTATTATATTCAACTTATACAATATATGCCTCTTCATCAATGATCTCATCCAATGATATTTTATTGTGGGTGGGGCAACCTGGCCCAACCTCAAAGAAATCGAAACCAACATGTTTTTATTGCTTGTTTCTTTATTGCATTGAATTGTCCTTTTATCATAATGATTATTCATAACATTCACTTATGTAATGATGCAAATGTTGGTTGGCAAAAGTTTCTGTTGAATGCTTGCTTTGCCCCATATGGCACTTAGGGTTTGAGTTTCATAGATGATCCATCCTTGTGTCCATCCAATTCCGTATATGCATGCAGTTCCGTTTAGAATGGATCAAGTTATATGTGTCCTGAACAATGACTTTCAGCTTTTGAGAGAAAAGAGAACTACATGCACAACTGATCACTAAGAAGTTCATCTTTTTGGTCCCACTTTATATTAAGTGGCTTTAACTACTATATACTTACATTAAAAAATAAATAAAAATAAAAAATAAGTACAGTGTACTTATTGTGTTCATATTGTATTGCGAAACACTTTTGATGCTATTGATGTAGGATACTGGTAAGTTTAGGGACAGGTTTGGTCGTATGGGCAGGTTTAAGTGTATAATTACACTGGGTCAACAGTGTAATTATACATGTAATTAGAAATTAATTACAAATGTAATTAAATGCAGTTTTTTTTATATATTAGTACGATGTAGAAACATGTATGTACACAATAAATGCAGTGTACTAAATGATTAATTTAAATGTAAGTACATAGTAGTTAAGGTCACCTAATAGACAAAAAAAAAAAGATTCTATACAGAATAAGTCCTTTTAAGTGATAATTGATTCTCTTAAAACAGAATTAGCATAAAAATATCAATAATATCTAGAGGAAATATCCATAAAAGACGTGTAAACAAATGCATTTTTGCTCTCATCGTCTCTCTGTAAAGAGGAACCTGTGTGTGTGTTGTGTTAGGGTTACTTGGGGCCAGCGGGGAGCTATTTTATAGATTATCCATCTCTAGAAGCTTATGGTCCAATAACGCAGTCTACAGTAGCCCTGGGCTCGTGTACAATAGGAAGGGGAAATGGTGCCTGACGTGAACAGCCTGTTTCGCACCAGATGGAGGGGTCAGTTACGCAGCTTGAAAAAACCCTGTTTTGCTGTATTGCACTTCCCCAGGGTGTGTGTGTGTGTGCATGAGATCTAATAAATGTGTGTGCAGCCTCTGTGTTTCCAATTAAATGCTTGAAATGAAAGATACCTGCTTCACAGCTGATTTTGTCTGCATGTATGGGTGTGTGTTGAATATTTTGCGTGTGTGTGTGTGTGTGTGCATGCCCTTGGTGTACAAGGTGTACAGTTGTTATTGCGCAAAGAATCCATGAGCTTTATTGATGTGGTCCTTATGGAGTGATTCATTTCACTGCATATGCAAAGCTGTTCACATGAGAAATGATAGTATTAGCATCTATAAAAATCTATAAAGCATGTATTTATATTGTTATACAAGTCATTTTTAATGCATTATATATTTATAATATCTTATATGTATTTGTGATGAGGTCAGTGACACATAAGAGTATACAAGATGAAGGAAAAACATTTTTAAATATTAAAATCTAGTAAAAAAAATCTACAGCTTGTATTTCTATTGGTTTTATGTTTAATTTTAATTTAGTTAATTTATTTTAATTAAAAAAAATTTTGTTATAAAGTGATGTGATGTAGGCTGACCATCAAGTAAAACGTTATTTATTTTCTTTACACTTCAAATATGTTAATGTACATATTTTAATCATTATTGTTAAATAAATCAATAAGAATTATTTCCTAAATATTAGATTTTTGAAGGCTGTACCACATGTAAAAGTCACAGTAAAAGATCATGCCAAACTACTGAAGATTTTCCTTACATGAATGTATAATTTGTAATTAAAATATTGTAAAATCACTGTATACAAGTATTGTAACATCAGTAAGGTGAAATGCATATTCATTGAGCTACAGTTAATTCTAAGGTTTATGGTTTATCACTACAGATTATAACATGATTTATTGACAACACGTTATAATACACTGAGAATTCATTTATAGCATGTTGCATCATTATATATAACATTATAGAAGCAGTATTTCTTTACTACATTAAAATAAACAGTCAAAGAGTGGATGCCAGAGAAAATGTTAAATTAATTTACTTTTACATGAGTTTGTGTGAGCTAGCAAGGATAAGTGTGTGTGTGTGTGTGTGTGTGTGTGTGTATGTGTGTGATGGATTGAAAGGGTCTATGAGAGGATAAGACCCCCTGTAGGTATATTGATCTCCACAGGTCTCTACCTCTGGACCCCCCACGCGGGTCTTTTGACTGACTTCAGGAGTCCAGCTCTGGCTAACAAAGAGCCCTACACCAACCCTAGACACACTGTGACCCTTTTACCCCCCCTGCTGCCCCCACACCAAGAGCCCCACCGCTGAGAGTTAAAAAGCCCCCCGCCAATCACTGACATTTCATTCAGCAGGAATTAGAGAGGTCTGAACTTCCCTTACACACACACACTTATGACAGTGTATTATTTTGCTCTATTACAAGGTGTAGTGTTTTACACTGCAGCACAGACTCTTCCACAGTTTTATTATATCTTTGACTCACTATCATATAGATAGAATGCTTTTATTGTATCATATTGTAATAATATTTATTAGAATGATTTTATTTCATTTATTTTAAATAATAATATAAATAAAAATAATTCTAATAATGTTTTATTTTATTTTATTACATTTGGCTATATATTTTATATTCTCCATTGGATGTTGACATAATTGTATACAATATTATCAACATTTCACACATGCATGGTACGCTAATGTAAAAATAATTATATTTTAACAGTTTAATTACATTATCTGCTTATTTTGACATGCAGTAGACACAGGGAGTGTGTTGTGTAGCTTTTCTCATGCAACACTGTTAAAACCAAGCATTTTCATATACCAGAAAATCTAGTTTTATGTGCTTAAATGTCCAGCGTTCTATTTATAGTGCGCCACTTGACATTTGTCATATCTAGCATTTGTTTATTTGTAGGTTCCCATTTGATTACAGATAATTGCAAAGTTAACATGCCTACATTACGTGTCACCTTTCAGATCACACATTGCTATATGTGTTTTGCATGCGTATTTGTGTATGTGTGTTTTACACCCTCAGATGGCAGCTGACGCATTATTTTCTGTGAGCGTTCTGCTCCGCTCTGTGTTACCATAGAAACAGCTATGAGTCCTATGTTTGGCGAAGTGTCAGTGAATCATCTGCTCTCTTCTGATTGGTCACCATTTCCTAAAGTGATCCTTGCATGGCTGACAAACAAACTCTTTAATTGACTAATCAAAACCAGCTTAGATAGAGATTGCAAGGATAAGAACATGCATTTGAACACAGTCTTGCTTGTGTTTATTGGGCTTTAATGGTTTTTAAAGTTTCCACATCAATTATCTCCAATAATAGATGGTTATAGCCATATGGCAGCATGCTAATAAACAACTACTGAGCCTCAACAACAATGATTTTATTAAAAATCAAATTAAAAATTCTCATAGGGCCTTTCAATAAGAGAGTAATGGCCATTCACACCAAGGATGATAACTATAACCAGTGCTGGGTAGATTATTTAGAAATTGTAGTCCATTATTGATTGCTTTGAGAAAATTGTAGTAAGTAACATAATCTGGATTACACATATTAGGTAATGTAGTCTGACTACTTTTTGATTACTTTTAGATTGCTATTACTATTGACCTAACTTGTTTAGCACATTGAATAGGATTTTAAAAGAGAGAGAGAGAGAGAGGGGATATATTCCGTTCTTTATCAATAAACATGAAAAAAATTACATGGCTAAATTCTTCCAGGTTTCATAAATTCCGACTTCTTAATAATTAGTGAAGTTCACAGGATATGATGAAGACATAGTATTTCACAGCAGTGCATCGGCAGTGTTTAGTAACTTGCAATTATATACAGTTATTAGTCTCATAGTCAAGGCTTAAAACAATATGTACAAAAATGTGTAGCAATTTTTTTTATTTTAGATATGAATGAGTGAAATATATTTGTAGTTGACATTTTTCTCACCTGTCTACTATCTTTGAATTAGATTTTTTTTTTTTCTTCTTTGGTTTCATTGTGGTGCATTTTGGGATAGATTTCTTTGCAAATAATACATGTAATATATTATTAATTAGTTAGGTTCAAAAAACAGGATGATGCCGTTACCTTTTGGAACAGATTATGTCAGGAACTTCTTGTCTAGGTAGGTAGTGCACTAGGTTCTGGAATGGAGCTTAACTATTTGTATTAGCATTATGTAATTTCAGAGTTTTTTTTATAATTCTCTCTCTCTCATACACACACACATTTTCTGAAACTTGTCTGAAACTTCTCGGTCTGTGGTCTTAAGCCCAAAACACACTGCATGATTTTAGCAATCATATAAGATCACTGCATGTCACACTGTGCGACATGGATCTAATAAACTTGGCTACGACGTGTGTAGACTGTACAATTATTAACACCTATTAACTCGTACAATATGATGCACTTTACTATAGAAGAAAAAGAGTATGATAAATCACGCTTTAGCAGTTGTATTTTTTATGTGTGCTGAAAAAAGTGGAAGCGGCGAAAGAGGAAGGAATAAGAGCTTGAGGTAGGCAGTTTTATGTTTCAGCGCCATGTCGTGTTGATTTCATGTTGCATTTTTATTGGTTTCTCAGTAAATGTGGATCGTGCCGGCAAATACACTGTGCGATGATGACCGGTGCGTTCCAAACGGGATATATCGCCCTCCGAAGGGCACTTCGAAGTGAAAACAATCATGGCCGCCATATTGAATGGTTGTTCCAAACAGAAGGGCTCAAAACTGGCCACTTCAAAGGGCCCTTCGGAATGAAGGATTTCGAAGGGGACAACTGATGGACACTTCGGGTCCCCATGATCCTTTGCGCTGATTCTTTCCATGATGATGGAAAGGGTCCCCTATACCCTTCAACCCTTCAAAGCTCTCCCTCCGGAGGGTAAACCCTTTGAAGGGATTAGGGATGAGCCCTTCCGAATGGAACGCAGGGCATGCTGTATCGTAGGCTATCTTTGGTAACAAGAACGTGACAACGGCAGTCTTTGAACCTCTCTCACTGTACGACATAAGAGCACCGATTAGGAGCCACGATCACAGAAATCTCCACGATTGTTTCACAATGTCAATCTTTCGTCTGGGACAGCTGAAAATCATGCAGTGTGTTTAGGGCTTTAGGGAGTGTGAATTCCTGCTGATGATTTGAGATTGTGGAGAATAATGAATTTATGAAAAGGTGTGAGAAATGTGGAGAATTGGTAGTGGCGTTATTGAAAGTTGTTGTCATTCACATTTGATGCCAATAAAATTTGCTTTCTAAAGATACAAGATTTTTCATTGCAAGGGTAAAACTTAAAAGAGACTTTGTTTTTCTGAGAATTCTTTTGGGTTTAAGAGAATATTGAGTATGAGCATATACGCATTTTCTAGAGAAAATTAGAAAAAATAAGAGTCACTCCAAGGACAAGCACGAGTGGACAATGGTAAAGGATGGAGCAAACAATGAATAGAAAATATTAAGTGATGTAGAGAGTCAAATTAGAGCGCTACAGCCCCTTTGACTCCACATAAACAGCACCAAGCCTCACATGTGAAGGATTTTTCATAGAAAATCATCTCTTGCTGTATAATTGTACATTTTGAATAACATATTGTGTCCAAAATAGCAACTTTTGCCTATGTTTGACCTTGAAATTCGTATAAAGTGTATGAATTGCATCAGTGTTATTTAATTGCCATTTGTAAGTAAAGTGTACACATAGTTTTTTGTTGTTGTTTGAATGGACACTGATATATACAATATCAACAGTTTTTAAGAAATGTACATTTTTATTCAGCAAGCATGCATTAAATTGATCAAACGTAACAGTAAAGTCTTTTACATTGCTCCAAAAAAAAAAAGAACTTTATATTAGTCAATAATGACACCAAAAGAAAAAACAATGCACATTAATGGGATAGTTTACCCCAAAAATTAAATATTTCTGTTAATTTACTCACCCTTAGGTCATAAAATATGCAGGTGATTTTATTTTTCTTTAGCAGAACAGCAAATAATAGAGATTCAGAGTGTGATTTTTCATAGTCTATTTGCTGATTTTTTTTTACAATCAAATTGGCCAATTCTGAAACATTTTTTTTTTCTTTTAAGAAACAGACATACAATAATAAAATTAAAAATTTTTAATAATTTAAATTAAAATGCTTATTTGCTTTATTACAAACTGAACTGGATTGTATTATCTGTAGCCATTTTAGTTTAGAGGCAACCACTGCATTTCAATTGCAGTCTAAACAAAGGTGCTACATACATGTAGCATATGCATTTTTAAAGAAAAAAAATTTAATAAAATTGGATTTTATAATTTCGAGACTGATAAAAATGCTAAAAATGTGATTTTACTCTTTGTCAGTAGATGGCGCTTACAGAACAGCAGCAATGTAGCATTTCCTTCCTAAACACTACTTTAAATAGACAATAATATATGAAGGAACAGAAAATGCCATCTAAACTTATCTGATTACAGTTAGTTCTTCATACATAATATTAGATACATTAATCCCCTATCCCGAATTCGGTGTTTCGAATATTCTTCTAAGCAGCACAAACGCTCTGCCTGGTAGCATGTCTCTTCTCTTTGCGTCCATCTTCAGCGTGTCCCGTGTCTGGCCTCTGTTAATGTCCTGTTTACAGACTTCGTAATATTTCTGGTTGATGGTCTGGTGCATCTGTAGCAAAGAAGAATTTAAGCTGAAACCACGGTCCTTGGTGATTCATAAAATGCAAGGCAACGGCCTGTCTACTGTTACTTGAGCTGTACGTTTCTTGGCTAGAGGGTTGAAGGGCCTCTATGACAGTATGTATTTATGTATGTAGTAATGTCTGCATGTGTGACAGTCACAAGTTATTTATAACATCTCTGCATCTAATATATTGGCAGGCAACCCCCCACACACACACACACACACACACAGTCTGACAGATGTGAGACCTACCTTTAAGGTAAATTAGTTATTTTCTCTACATTTCCACCCCTTGATAAGAAATGACAGTGACACCTGCTTTGCCTCAATAAGTATAAACATTTCTGCCACAGAAATCACTTCACCGTCTCTCAGATAAATCACATGTCTCTCCCTGCTCTTCTGTTTAATGGCATTTCCGCTCTGACACAGTAAAAGCGAACATTAACTTGTTTTGTGTGGTCTGAAAGCGCATGAAATGGAGCCGAGCTGTAACCAATCGCACTTTTGGAGTTGCTGCATCGGTGTTGGTTTCCTCACACAGACATGCTTTAGGGCCCAAAGCCGCCCCCGTGCGCTTTAGAAGCATTCATGACCAATGGGGTTGACGCTTTATAAGGCGGTAATGAAACTCACATTTCCACACTTTATGGTGTGTATTCACAATCCCATAAGACATTATTGCCAATGCATCAAAGCGCAGAGATTGGAAGCGATTGAGATCATGGGGGTTTCTGTCTTTTGGATAAGCATGCGTGTACATTCGCTTGCATTCAATTCCACGGTAATATACACAAACCTATGCTGATAATTCAGGACAGTCTATTCTGTTTGCTGTGAAACTTGATAATTTCATCTTTATTTGTTTAGAGCTCAGGTTGTGTATGTATGTATGTGTGTGTGTGTGTGCGCTGATGAGTGTTAGTAGCTGTTTCCATTACAGATTTGTGCAAAACGTTTACAATTATTTGTAAATGTCAATTAAAAAAACTGGCGAAATGGCAGCGTTTACATTAAACGATGTTCTGCGATTAAAACGTAATTTTATCCTCTCGTAATAAGTCATGGCGACGGATGTTGGTAGGTTTGCGTGCATCACAGCCACCGCACTAGCTATTATTTTTAATAGAAGGAGATGAAGGCGTGTATCTTTAGCGAAGCTTTGGCCGCTTTGAATGGCCAAGGCCCGCCTAAGAGGCCATATGACTGACAGGTAAAGCAACCAATCATGTTTCATTTTGTTCCGCGTCATGTTTAGGGGCATGGAAATGTCACCACAATAACAGACCGCTGTGTAAAACTCTCGGACATATTTTAAAGATTCTATGCTGCGAACTTTACATTTTTCACATACTTTTGAAAATTCTGAGTTTAGATCCTGACAAGCGCTCGTCGTCAGTTGTAAACATGACGGCTTTCTTCTTTCGTGAGAGGGTTTGGCGCCACAGCATTTTTGTTTCCAGGTGGAACGTTAAAGAATGTGACAAACACGTCTCCTGGAAATCCTGTATAATTCAACCAATCCAAAGACTTAGAAACTCCTGAAGTGTTTCCAGATAAGTGTGCCATATGCATCAGACGTTTAGCCAAAGTTCCGTGGGTGTGACGTCTGAGGCTGATACTAACCCTGCGTTTCAATCGGAAGGGCTCATCCCTATGCCCTAATCCCTTCAAAGGGTTTACCCTCCGGAGTGAAAGCTTCGAAGGGTTGAAGGGTGTAGGGGACCAAACAACTGTTTCTTGAAGTGCCCATCATCCCGTGTCCACATGGAGGCGCCGTCATCATGCAAAGATTCTGCGCAAAGTATCATGGGGACCCGAAGTGTCCATCAGTTGTACCCTTCAAAATCCTTCATTCTGAAGGGCCATTTGAAGTGGCTAGTTTTGAGCATTTTGGTTTGGAACGACCCTTTAATATGGCGGCCATGATTGTTTTCACTCCGAAGTGCCCTTCGGAGGGCGATATATCCCGTTTAGAATGCACCGTAAGAGTGGCCTTGCCAGTGCCGTATACAGTGTAAATAACAGGTTATCCAAGTATTACTGGCAAGGAAAGCCCCTTATAATTGAGAGTGACTACATATGAGGTGTTTATTGTCAGTTATAGCACATTAAAGAATGTTAATGTGATTTTAACGTAGATCACTTTAGAAATTCTACTAACAGTAAGTAACTTTGCAACTACATGTCAACCAGCAGTCATTAGAGTATTAATAAAGTCTGCTTAATATCATCTAACACTTTACTTTGAAGAGTCCACAACACACAACATACTGACTATGAGAAACCTTGCAAGTATGTCAACTTATTCTACTGACCCTAAACCTACCTTGACAGTCTACTCTGAGAGTTAGTAGACATGTAGATGCAAATTAATGAGAATTAGTTGACATGTAGTTACAAAGTTACATATAGTAGTAGAATGTCTAAAGTGGACTATCAAAATAAAGTGTAACCAAACTTTTGTTCAAGTTTCATGTGATGTCATATCAAAACCTTTTTAATTTTCATATATTGTAACAAGATAATTTTTTAAAAGTTCTTTATGATGTCATGAGAACGTTTTTACGCCCCATATGATCACATAGGAAACATTTTTTAAATTCCATATGATGTCATAGGATATATATTTAAAATTCCGTATGATGTCAGATGAGAACCTTTTTAAGTTTCTTTATGATGCCAGAGAAGAATCTTTCAAATTACCTGAAAGCTCCCTTTTTAAAATTCCTTATAACATAGCAAATAATTTATTTATTTATTTTATTTAGGTTTTTTTTTTACATACTTACATTTTCCTTTATTTTTACTTAATATGATATTGGCATAGGAGCAGTTCCATTCTTCCATTTAAAAAATAAAAATAAAATAACCTAAAAGCAATAAGACCTAAGGCCCCTAGGACCCAAGAACCAAAAAACAATACACTCAGAGCCGATCCTCTCTGTTTGCAAAGTACATAAGCTGCGTAGGGCCCCCTTGCTCTCAAAGATGATCTAATTTTAGTTTCGTTTTTGAATTTAGCCAGCGGTTATGAAAACATTGTTTGTTTCTTTTAATGCGGTGCGCTGTCGCCCTTTCTACGTAAAAAGTCAAATCATGTAACGTGACTCATACAGTCTTTTGCTCGAAATAAAACAAAAACTAATTGAAATCGTACCGAGCCGCGGAAGAGACACTGTTTCTCAAGCACTTTCCGCGAGAGCGATTCGAGACGGAGTGTAACACGGTTAAAGGCGTTTCATTCATTCATAACTCGTCTCCAACCGACCACATACAGTTTTGCGTAGGGCCACCAGAAGTTTAGGATCGGCCCTGAATGCACTGAATAACTTCATGATATAATATCAGTGCATTTCTATTATTAAAATAAATATATTAGAAAACTTAACAGTCTTATACCGAGGAGTGAGAACCAGAAGGCCGTAAGTGACATTTCACCAACTTTACAGGAGAGCCAAAACTAAAATTTTACCATAGTTTGATCTGACTTTGTGTACTGATTTCAATTGTTTATAATACAAATGTGTACACTCATGGATGACAGTACTTTTGCCAGTAGAAAGAGCTCATTAAGAGCTTTCATTTGATGTATATACAGACATGGCCAAAAATATCGGCACCATTGGTAAATATGATCAATGAAGGCTGTGAAAATTAATTTTCATTGTTAACCCTTTTGATCTTTTATTTAAAATTTCACAAAAATGTAACCTTTCATTGGATGATAAGAATTTAAAATGGGGGGAAATATCATTATGAAATAAATATTTTTTTCCCTAATACACATTGGCCACAATTAATTGCACCCTTTTATTCAATACTTTTTAAAACCTCCATTTGACAGTTTAACAGCTATAAATTTTCTCCTATAATGCTGATGAGGTTAGAGAACACCTGACGAGATCAGGGACCATTCCTTCATCCAGAATAACTCCAGACCCTTTAGATTCTCAGCTCCATCTTGGTGCTTCTTCTCTTCAGTTCACCTCACTCATTTTCTACAGGGTTCAGGTCAGAGGACTGGAATGGCCATAGCAGAAGCTTGGTTTTGTGCTCAGTGACCCATTTTTGTGTTGTCTTTGAGGTTTGTGTTTGGATTATTGTACGGTTGGAAGATCCAAACATGGCCCATTATAAGATTTTTAACAGAGTGAGTCACTTGTTGATTTTTTTATCTGTTGGTATTTGATAGAATCCATGATGCCATGTGTCTAAACAAGATGTTGAGGACCTCCAGCAGAAATATAGGCCCACAACATCAAAAATACAGCAGTATATTTCATTGTACACATGGGGTACTTTTTATCCCTGTGTTCACCAAACCCATCTTGAGTGTTTGCTGCTAAAAAGCTGATTTTTAGTTTCATCTGACCATAGAAGCCAGTCCCGTTTGAAGTTCCAGTCGGGTCTGATAAATGAATATGCTGGAGTTTGTTTTTGGAGGAGCTAGGATAATTTTTCTTGAAACCCTCCCACACAACATGTGGTGATGTAGGTGTTGTTTGACTATTTATTTTAAGGTTTTCTGACCCTGAGACTCAACTATTTTCTGCAATTCTCTAGCTGTGGTCCTTGGAGAGTCTTTAGTCACTCAAACTCTCCTCCTCACCGAGCATTAGGACGATGGGGTGGTGATGGCGCAGTGGATAAGACACATGCCTTTGGTGTGAGAGACCCGGGTTCGAATCCACTGTGAGACACCAATGTGTCCCTGAGCAAGACACTTAACCCCCTAGTTGCTCCAGAGGCGTGCGACCTCTGACATATATAGCAATTGTAAGTCGCTTTGGATAAAAGCGTCAGCTAAATGAATAAATGTAAATGTAAATGGATATAGACACATGTCCTCTTCCTGACAGATTCCTAACATTTTCTGTTGATTAGAAATTCTTAATTATTGCCCTGATGGTGGAAATGGGAATTTTCACTGCTCTAGGTCTTTTCTTTAAGTCATTTCACTAATTTGTGAAGCTCAATTATCTTTCGCTGCACATCAGAAATATATTCTTTGATTTCTTGAAATTCTTTATTTTTTCTCATTGTGATGGATGATTAAGGGAATTTGGGATTTGTTTTCCCTCCAATTTATATTTCTGTGAAACAGGAAGCCATGGCTGGATAATTTCATGTTCATAATCACCCTGGAGTTCTCAAAATTGTGACTATGAATGGGAATATACTTCAGATATATTTTACTCATAAGAATTTCTAGGGGTGCCAGTAATTGTGTCCAACGTGTAATTGAGAAAAACATTTATTTCATAATGATATTTCCCCCCATTTTAAATTCTTATTATCCAATGAAAGGTTAGATTTTTGTGATTTTTTTTTTTTTAAATAAAATATTAAAAGGATTATCAGTGCAGATTAATTTTCACAGCCGCCTTTGATCATATTTACCAAGGGTGGTGATATTTTTATACATGACTGTATCTCCATTTCATCAAAAATGTCACTTACGCCCTTCTGGTTCTCACCCCTCGATACAATCTAAATTGATGAGAAGGGTTCTTTTTGCTGCAGGGGGCTGCACCTAAAGAACCTTTACTTTCAAGAGTGTGTGCTGGTGTGTCTGTATATGAATGCATCTTCTTGTTTTCTATGTTGTTCGGTGTGTGTGTTTTGTAAATGCACACGCCACGTGTCTACTGGTGCCATCTCAACGAGCTCATAATGTGACCTGACAGCCTACATCTCCCAGCATGCCGAGCTCAGAGGGGGCGCATACGGGCAGCTGTCAGGGGCGTCACTCACAGTAACCACAGGGGTACAGAGCCATGGCTTCATAACTCCTTTATTTTTGTAAAAGATGGGATGGGGGAAGAAATGAGAGGAGTTTGAGTGACAGTTGAGGGGGGGGGGGGGGTGCGTTAGACGAATGCCAGGTTGTTCTTTCACTTTGTCTGGAGAGACTCAGAAAGTAAACAATAATATGATGTCTAGGCAAGATTAATCAATAGCAGAGCAAACAGAGTCTGATTAAGACAGCTCTCTGCACAAAGACCAGTGTCGGAATCCCTGTGAAATATTTGCTAATAAACATCAGCTTTCCTTTCATTCTCCTCAGCTCTCTCCCTAAACTCCCATTATTTTACCCTCCATCCTTGCTTTTCTTTTAGTATACCTGCTTCCCTTCTCTTTCATCTTCAGGTCTTTTTTTATCTTTTTTTTCTTGGCACATTTCTCTTAGCACCCATCGGCTCAATTATGGATGTGAATTAGATGTGGCGGAGAGCCTTTTTAAGAGTAAAATGTGAAAATGATTGTGCTCACTTGTAATTAGATGAGGAATGGCTACCCAGAATGTACAGTAATTCCTACTGCTGTCTAGGGATGGGTACCGAAACTCGGTATTTAATCGGTCTCGGGGCTAAATTATGAAAGACCGGAGTATCGATAAGCTCTGACGTTATCGGTACTTCTGTCGGTATTGGAGAAGTTAAGAAAACACACATTGTTGCTCTCTCTCTCCCCCTCTCTCTCTCTCTTTCTCTCTCTCTCTCTCTCTCTCTCTCTATATATATATATATAATGTCGCCAGCTGTTTTTATGTGCAATAATATTCAAACATTTGTCTATGATGCATTTTTGCTATGCGCAATTCAGAAGCCAGATCGCGCTCACGCGGGGAACTTCAGCACACGCAACATGAAAGTCCTGTTTAATTATGATAGAAGAGAGAACCAACTATTCAAACATCTGCTCAAACTTTAGGCCTGTGGCTGTTATATTAAGCTAAGTATTTTTTTATTTTTTTTTTCGATTTTGGCTTCCAAGGATTATAGCCGCATTTCTTCTAGCACAACTCCCTCATAGCGGCGCGGATTCGTTCCTCCGAACCAAAACTTAACATCTGAATCAGCTCACTCAGTGATTGTTATAAAATGCCGTCTTTACTGTTGCTACATTGCAGGACATATTTGATAGTAAAACGTTGAAAGTACGATCTACTGTTCCCCAGGCTGAAATGTGTGTGCGCGCGTGTGCCTGCGCGGTGGCGTGCTCCAAAACGGACAAGCAAAGTACACTTTGAGCTTCGGGCGCGTCGAAATAACACACAAAAATATGCCAAAAAATACACACACAATGTGTCAAAATGGCCGGTTATGAGAGTCTTCACTTTTGTTTTAAGTGGACGAGAACAGTTGGGAGAAAATACGATGCGTGTCAGTATATTGTCTTAAAGTGTCAGACTGGAGCTTGAGCCATCAATGTTAATCAAAGAACAAAATGCAAAGAGAAAATCACCCACAGCTCTTAATCTGAACAACCTTATAGCTTTAATAAACATAAATCTATCAGTACATACAGTGAAAACTATGCAGTGCTCATTTACATTTGATTACTTTTGTAACTATTACTTACCTGAACGTTAATATTAGTAGACCTTCATGGAAAAATGAAAGCACTGTTTATTTCATTTTGTTTGTGTGTTTGTTTTATTGTATTTGTCAGTTTGTTTTACTTTGTTTCTTTGTTCATGTTGTTACTGTATCTTATCTTATGTATATAAAACACTAAAAATACCTGCACACTGGTGCATTTACAAATTGATGAAGTGCAGACATTTTTAGTGTTTTATATACATAAGATAAGATACTGTAAGAATATGAACAAAGAAACAAAGTAAAACAAAAAGTACCGATAAGAATACCGTTAAAGTACCGGATCGATAAGCAGTATCGATAAGAGTAGTAATACCGTTAAAACCTTAACGATACCCATCCCTACTGCTGTCTCTCTCGCTCTGTCTCTCTCTGTGACGGCACTTTTAGGATGTGTGTGTGAGCATGTACATGTCTGCTTTGCTTTTTGGAGCATCTCAGTGGTCTAATTGCCATCAACAGGGGGCAAAATTAAAAAGGCTAAGCTAATTCAGAGAGTGAAAGAAAAGGAGGGAGGAAGAGAGTTTTGCCCATTTAGAAATAAATGAGACAAAATGAATAAATATTTTAAGAATGACATGGTGCATACACTTTCGGTATCATTTGGCCACATTTCTTTTTTTTCTCTCTTTTTTTTAGTTAGGGTCAAGGGGCTAAATTGGGCTAAAATAATTAGTGGCAACCATTTCCTTGTTTTTGTAATAGTTAATCTCACATTTTATTTGTTTGTTTGGTTAGTTGCAGTTTATTTAGCAGCATTTCATCTGGCTAATCATAATTGCAAAATGATCCAAAGAAAAGCTTTTGCTTCAGTGAAATCTGACTTTTTGTACAAAGGGGTTCACATACCAGTGCTACAAATTGCTAGCTTATTAAAAAAGTAATCATTTTTATTTTACATAATACAATTTTTTTTCACTTCATATGTTCAGTTTTGATGGCATGTTTTGTTCACAAGTAATATTTCAATTCAATTCAAGTTTATTTGTATAGCGCTTTTTACGATACAAATCGTTGCAAAGCAGCTCTACAGGAATTTAAGTTTCCACAATATATTTATATATTGCAGAACCTTAATATGTTTAACTTAAGGCAAAATTTGGTAATATTTCAGACGTGTTAAGTGACTACTAAAAGCCACTATGTGGCAAATTTCAGACTCGGTGTGGAATGACCAGTGCTGGGTAAGTTACTAAAAAAAAAGTAATCCACTTCAAATTACTAATTACTTCTTTAAAATTGTAATTTGATTACATTACTGATTACTGTATTTAAAAAGTAATCAGATTACTAATTACTTTACTTTCAAGTTTACTTTACTTTTCAAGTTATCAAACCTACAAAATACACTACAAAGAGAAACTGTAAAAATTACTGAAAAAAATATTGACTGAAAAAAATACAAAGTACTGTAGGCCTAGGCCTATTATTTGTATACCCTGATATTGTATACTCCCAATATCTATAAAACTTTTCTCTTTTTTTTGGTTTTGTAAAATAAAGAAAACAAATAGGGTGTGCTTTCTGCATTCTCCATGAATGTTTTCCTGAAACGAGTCACTAAAATGAACAAAATTGACATACAGTATATCTAAAGAAAGCTTGAAGTGTTTATACTTAAATGAAGTAGCCTAAGTCATGTCGAAAACAAATATTCTCTGATAAAGTAATTCGTATGAAACCAACACGAGGTACAGTCTTTCCTGTCTGAGCTCACCTATAAAATGTGATCATACCCACGCACATCGCGCGCTATAAGATAATCATCCACGCGAAGCTTGAGATGCGCGAACATGTAAACGCTCACGTCACCTCTGTAGAAAGATTCAAGTTCATCTACTTTTCGTTTTGGAAGACACACTGTGAGGAATAAGCCTTGAATTGTGATGCCGACGTGGTTTAATCCAGCAGTCGATCTCATTCTGATGAGTCTTTTTTTTTTTTTTTTACTTCATTAGTGTTACTGTGACATAAACTGGTACACATTCACTTGTTGAACTTTTCCCAAACTATAATGCCAGACTAAAATATGTAGAGTGTTTTGAAATATGATAGGCAACCGTTCATTGCATCAAATGTTGTAGGACTCGTCTGCTTTTTAGCTCGCATTCTCCGGTGACATACTAACATGCAAAACATGATTTTTACTTCTTTTTTTCTTTTTTTTAACACTGCATCTGTAACTTAAGTAACATAATTTTATTGACTTAAGTAACTGTAATCAAATTACATACATTTAAAATTGTTAACCCTACTGCGTTACCAGGAAAAGTAATTAGATTACAGTAACGCGCTACCGTGTAACGCATTATACCCAACTTTGGCAATGACCTTTAGTCTCATCTAGATTTAAGTTAGAATTCGGCTACGTCATCACCATGTGCACTTTTGCATTATACAGAAACACCTCTGCTGTCTTTGAAAATCACACAGAACAGGACAAAAAAAGTCAAATTGTGTAATTGCGTTAATGACGTTACATACAATTGCTGATTTCATGCATATTTTATAACATTCTAAGTTAACGTGTTAACTTCAGCAGTCCTAATTCAGTTTTCAAAGCTTTCGTCTTTGCCAAATACTCTTACACACTTGCACTGTGACGGACGCTGTTGTTAAACATAGCACCATTCCTCAGTCCAGGATCTTTTCTACAGTCTTACACAAGCAAGCAATGAGGAGACTCTAAAGACTGCAACATATTCATAAATAAAGAATAAGGCAAAAGATACAAAGTGAGACAAAAAGAAACACTGAGGCAAAGGCGGGAATAAAAATGAAATAACTTTCAACTTTGTCTAGTATTTTCAGGCATTGTTCAAGTCTCTATTCTCAGCCCCTCAGCTGATGAACAAATGTTTTCATAACATATTCTAGTGCTGGTTCTCAAGATATGCACATATTAAGCGGGACTGCAATGAAATTGTTGCTATATGCTCTGACAAGCCATGCTACATCTCAACTTTTTAACAATAATACTGTGAAAACAGATTATATACAGGGCTTTAGTGGAGAGAAGCTGTGAAGTTACATTTTTGACCTTCAGGAGAGTCATTTTTGGAAAAGAAATAGCAATATCTAATTTCAACCCCTACAAAATGTGACCTCGCTGTGTCTAGCCAAAAGTGGATCCTAGTTTAGACTGTCTTTACCTCTTATAATGGGCTTTTAGCTTTTAAATGAGTCTCAAAATGACTGAAAAATAAAAATAAAAAAATCCAGCAAGGTTTTCAACCACTTTTGAAGATATGAATTTAAGTTAGAGTCACTCAGGTGAAGCATGATCTGCCAACTTTGAACAAAACTACACTTTACAATCTTCATATGCATTTTATTTTAATTGCAGCACAGTTATTGCTCTTTGGTATTTACATTAACCTCCTACTTTTTTTACCTAATAACACAGTGTATGGTGACCTTATACTGCTAGGAAATTAATGTACCTTAGCAAATATCAGTCAAATATAAAAAACACAGAAATAGTGTCAGATTACCTTGTCACCTTCATAATAAATTCATTTTAAAAATGTAATTAAATCATTTAAAATGAAGTATAAAGGGACTGAATGGAAGCAAAAAATATTAACTTTAATTTTAATTTTAATTTAATAAAGTTAAAAAAACAAAAATCATTAATCATTTTATTCTAAGAAAGTAATTAATCAGATAATCTTCATTAAATACAAACTTTGCATGCAGTTTGACAGTAGCTGGCTAATTCCATCAAACAACTAATAATTGGGAAGCAAAACACATGAGCACACAGAATGCATTCCAGTTTTGACTGAAGTCAAGTTGTGTTTGGGTCCAGATATTCCATGTTAGTGTGTGCATTATGTTCAATTTTATATACATAGAAAGCTTATTAAATGCAAGTAAAGTTTCTACTTCAAATGACTTTTATGTCAATGTCAAAATATGGGTGAAATCTTTGAGCGTAATTTATATATTTAAGTAAAAATTAAACAACATACTTATTCTGTCCTGAACTTATTAAAATATATAAAGAAAAAAATGACCATGCTAAATTTTATTACAATTGAAATTATTTAAAACATCTTGTTCAAAAAAGGTTGTTTGAAGGATAGTGGCAAAAATGGGTAAATATTTAATAACCAGTGCCGATCCTAGACTTCTTGGTGTCACAGTGCACACACGAGGATGAACAAGATGTCTTCTTTAATGAAGACATCAAGGCAGGGCAAGACAAGGCAAGGCTGACACAGACAGGAACACCGGGGAGTAACGAGTAGACCAGACGAAATCTAACTGAATAGACAGGACTATAAATACACAGGATAATTATAGATAATGAGACAAACACAGCTGGACAAGAATTAACTAATAATCACACTAGACGAGGACAGGAAACAAACCAAATAAGGAAGGAATGAGGTGGGAAAACATGACACACACGACAGAGGACTGACACTTGGGGCCCTATGTAAAATTTGTTGGCTGGGGTGGAGGGGGGGTGGTTAGGCTGGTGTATGAGTGGTTATGAACAAATGAATGAAACGCATTTGTCCATGTTTCGCTCCGTCTCGAATCGCGCTCGCGGAAAGCGCTCGAGAAAAAGCGCCTCTTCTGCAGCTCGGTACACTTTCAACTCGTTTTTTTAGTCTCGAGCAAGAGACTGTACGACATTCACGTTATATGATTTGACTGATTTTGCATTGGAGTCTTTTAATGCCATCTAATGATTTTTGTTCTAAAAATGGCTGACAAGATTTTAGGTATATGAACTATTTTCAGACTGAATGACATTTTAGTGGCTCCCATCTGTAAATCATGGTAAAAAAAAATAATAAAAATCTAATGTACATAGATTTATGTTGTAGAACAAAACTTGAAAGTCTCTTTTAAAGTAATGTTAATCACAAGCCATATTTTACTCATAAATTGGAAATAACTATATAAAAGCCCATTAGAAATTCTTTACAGAGCGTAATGGCTCAAAATGCTAATTCTCTTCCACATTTTAAGGATACAAACTGAACAGCCCTATTGATAAAGCATTAATCCTCTCTGGTCTCATCAAAATATGACTTATATATATATACACCAGTGGTGTGTGGTGGACTTCAGAAATGAAGAGACAAAGGCTTCTCTTTATGTTTTGATTTTGTTTTAATTTAATGTATATCCATGGTGCACTCATTAAAAAACAAAACAAAAAAAAAACTCATTGATGTCATTATGATCATAAACTTCGTTCAAAAGCGCTAAGTGCTCACTAAACACCGACTCATTCAGACCATTTGAAGTCAATTTAATTTTAATTAGGGCCGGGACTTTAACGCGTTAATTTAGATTAATTAATTACACAAAAATAACACGTTAAATTTTTTTAACGCATTTTAATCGCACTTATTTTTGCACCGCGGAACGTTTCTCACTGGATGAGTTTCGGCGGACCGATTATACTGGAGCACCAACTAGCGTTCAGACAAAAACAAACCACAGTGAACATGGACAAAGAAGCTGATGAGACCGCTTTGGTTGGCCCTGTGGATGGGAAATTTTGTTATAAAAAAACGAATGGATGGAAGCGTCGACAAGAGCATGGCTGTGTGCAAGCTATGCAACAAGGAATGTGCATATCACCGCAGCACATCGAGCCTCAAGTATCACCTCAATGCTAAACATATAGCAAAGTCTGTTATGGCCTCTGAAGCAACAGAGATGTTGTCTACAGTAATAGTCAGGGTTTCCGATGTTCTGAATGTACTTGAAAGTATTGCGTTTTACTTAAAAAACAGTTTACAGAAGGTATACCTACCTATAGGGTACCTGAATGTCTGAAATGTAGGCTACTATATTTCTAAATATCCTATTGCTACACTTAATGGCAATATTGCACTGGTCTGTTGGACTTGGTTGAACAAAAATAAACAATATTTTGTTGCTTAAGCTTATGTATTCAGTCATTATTCAATGGTATACTAAAAATCCATATGAAAAAACTTACTTCTCACTGTTCTCAGGTCAAATATTTATATGCGATTAAAATGCGATTAATTTCGATTAATTAATTACAAAGCCTCTAATTAATTAGATTTTTTTTTTTTATCGAGTCCCGGCCCTAATTTTAATTCAAACTGAACATGAACTAAAATGGTGACATCTAAATGGGCGAGTAGTTTACTTTTTAATTAGTCTTTTTTCAGCAGTTTGACCAATTTAGAATGATGTACGCAAGCGTGAGATGGTCATTGTCATTAATCTGTAGGTTAATTAGCCAATCATATAGAAGAATAAATATGATTTATGGGACATTGCCAAATTTATGTTTTAACGTGTTTTTAGATGTTCACTTTTTGCAGAGTAGTGGTCATTTTACCCTGAAACATATCTTGAAAATATATGTTGAGGCACCTTTAAGTTAAGATCAGGTTGCATCAATTCAAAAAATTGCTGGCGAAAACAGTGATTTTTTTATTATTATTAAACACAATAGCATGAAGTGCAAAAGACAGTGTATCAATACTAGCAAGTGTTTTTGAAGAGGTTGCACTTCAGATCTCATCCTCCTTTTAGACTCAGAGGATACGGCTGTTTGAGGTGAGTTATGCTTGTAGATCACAGAGAACAAGATATACACTACAGAATCTCCCGTTCCCGGCCCCTTTAAAGGGTTTATGTATTATTAAAGCAGAAATATGGAGCTAGTGTGTGGGGTTTAACAGTCATGTCTGAAGATAGCAGGGGCATAGGCTGGATAGAAATCATCAGACAGTAGTCTAACCACTGTTGAACTTTGAGTTATGGGCCAAACGCCATGAGTGAATGAGAGTCAAACGTAAATGTACATTTATGTTAATTCCTTTAGCAGAGTTTGTTTCTTTTGTTTATTTTAATCAATTAAAATTTTCTTGAGGCACAAAACTGACCACCTGTATAACTGTAACACACATCTTTTATTACCACATGAAAGACTATAATGATTTTGAGATGTGTTATAGACATTGGTGTTGCAAAGTAGAGGCAGAGAACAATTTTGGCTCAAACACTCTTAAAAATAAAGGTTCCAAAAGGTTTTTTTTCACATTGATTCCATAGAAGAACCATTTTGGAGTCCACAAAGAATCTTTTAGTAAACAATTCTTAAAATAATTTTCTTACAGCATTAAGAATTTTAATCATGTGAAGGACCTTTCTCCACCTTAAAGAACCTTTTGTGCAATGGAAAGGTTCCATGGATGTTAAAATTCTTCATGGAACAACATGGAATCATTGTTTTTAGGAGTGAAGGGCATCTACTCTTCTAGATTATTCTTGTATGTCATTCAAACTTTTGTCAATGGAGCCCAATAGTTTCTGTGGCACTCACCAGCAAACTGAATTTTGATTTGATATACAGTAAGTCAGAAAACATCTCCAGGGCAAAATGTAACATGCATGTACATGTCAGTCACATAGGGTGTCATGATTGTCAGTGGATTTGCTTCAGCATTCCTACATTCACATAAGATTAAAAAAACTTGTAATAAAAGCACGTGCGGTGAAACCGGTATCAGCTTTCTATCATTCAGCTAGCGCTCTGTGTCTCTGTGAGTCTTATTTAGTGTTGTCTGTCTGTAAAAAAACAAAAAAAAAATGGCAAAAAGCGAGAGCAAATCACAAAACAAGCAGTGTGTTCCTCCCTGCAAACGCTTTTTGTGTGCAGGTGATACACACAGCTTGTGTGTGGTTTCCTTGGGAGCGAGGTATGCGGAGGCGGCTCTTGAGGGGGATGACTGCCCGCACTGCGAAAGCCTCCCTATGCGTGTGCTTCGCGTCCTAAAGGCCCTCTTCTCCAGCGAGGGTTCTTTCACTAGTGTTCCCCGCAGCACTGGCCCCGCTTCCGCCGAGTTATGCTTTAGGATCTGATGGAGAGATCGGAGACGAGCGGGTCTCTATCTCCGTCCTCACCCGTCCCATGACCGCTCCCCGAGATCGGAAGCCCGCCAGGCGGATACTTCCCCTCGAACAGTGGCCGCGGCTGCTGCGTTTCTCCGGTCTTCCTCCGAGGAGGTTGAAATGGAGAACTTCGAGTACGTTGCGCCCCCTCTTTCACCCCAATATGAGGAGCTTGTGGAGTTGGTCACTTGTGCTGCGGCCAAGTTGAGTCTCGACTGGCCGGCCGAGTGTCCTGTCGAACTGCAGAGAGGCAAATTGGTTGAGCGCTTTCTGCGGTTTAATACTCCACCTCCACATTGGAGCCTGACTTTTTTCCCCGATCTCCACACTGAGGTGTCGAGGTCGTGGGGGAAACCTTTCTCGGCCCGTCTCTTTGTCCCCTCAGATCGTATTACTACGGTAATGTGATGAGGACGAGTGAGTGTGGTTACAGAGCGATGCCGCATGTGGAACAGACAAAAAAAAAAACATGGCAAAGCTATCTGTCTTGCGAGCTATCTGTCCCCTGACGCTGCGTCGTCTCTGAAGGCTCTGACCCTGCCCACCAAGACGGTGGTACGTGGCGGTGTTGCAGGCATACCAGGCTGACCTGCTCAAGGAGTTGGATGAGGGCGAGGGATTTAGTGCGGAGGACATTCGTGAACTCCGCAAAACCGCTGATTTGTCTCTCCGAGCCACCAAAGAGACCGCCCGTGCCATTGGGCGATCTATGGCAGCTCTGGTGGCAGCAGAGAGGCATCTTTGGTTGACCCTGTCGGATATCAAAGACCGCGACAGGGTCTTCCTTCTGGATGCCCCACTATTGCCTTCTAGCCTTTTCGGTGACGCTGTTGACTCCTTTGTCGACAGGTACTAGGAGGCCGGGAGGCAGGCGGCGGCATTCCAGCAGTTTCTCCCTCGCCGCTCTCTAGCTCAGGGGGCTGCTGGGCGAGAGCAGCCCCTGCCGTGTGCTGGCTCCTCGTATAGAGAAACTAAAAAAGAGAGTGTCGCCTCCCGTACTACCCCGCATAAAAATTGGGGCCGTGGCGGTAAGAAGGGGTGGTCGAGGACCACGCAGCTTAAGCCGAATCTGCGGACCGTTCTTCAGACGAAGAAGTGGTGGCCCAGGGCTTATGAGGGTAGCCCCCACTGGGGAAGAGCGGCGATCACCGCAGCGCATGGTGCCTGTCTCGCCCCAGTGCCCTCAGGAGGTCAATCTGCTAACCTTGCCACGTATGGTGTTCCAGGCCGCATCGATCTCCAGCGAGCACATATCTCAGTCTCTTCCGTCCAGAAGCGTAGCGGAGCGGAGATGCTCGCCACCCCTTCGGGGGTGTCTGAAGTAGCTAGTTCGGCCACTCCCTGCCGGTGTGCCGTTCCAGGGTACCACTAGTCACTCTGATTACACCAGAAGCCAGACTGGTTCCCTTAGTAGACTATTTTGCAGCGTGGAAACTACTGCCAAATGTGTGTCAGTGGGTCCTGCGCACTGTAGAGAGAGGCTACAGTATCCAGTTCGGTTCTCGTCCGCCTCAATTCAAAGGGGTGAATTCCACTCTGGTGGGCCCCAAGCAGGCTCTGGTAATGGAACAAGAGGTAGATACTCTCTTAAGGAAGGAGGCCATCGAGGTGGTTCCTCCTCACGAAAGAGAGTCCGGGTTCTACAGCCGGTACTTCATAGTTCCAAAGAAGGATGGAGGGTTGTGTCCCATTTTAGATCTGCGTCAGTTGAACCGCTCAGTCAGCAGACTGAAGTTCAAGATGCTTACACTCAAGCAGGTCATGTCTCAAATCAGGTCCGAGGACTGGTTTGTCGCGATCGATCTAAAAGACTCATATTTCCATGTCTCCATTCTTCCCACTCACAGGAAGTTCCTGAGGTTTGCTTTCGGGGGTAAAGCTTACCAGTATCGGGTTCTTCCCTTCGGTCTAGCACTCTCACCCCGCACTTTCACAAAGTGTGTGGACGCCGTGTTAGCTCCCCTGCGGCTATAGGGCGTCTGCATACTCAATTACATTAACGATTGGTTGATTCTCGCTCAATCAGAGCGGATGGCAGCTCAACATCGAGATGTTGTTCTCGCTCACATGAAAGTGTTGGGGTTAAGACTGAACGCAAAGAAGAGTGTTCTTTCTCCATTACAGAGAACCACTTATCTTGGTGTGGTGTGGGATTCGACCACGATGCAGGCACGTATGTCCCCTGCTCGGATTGAGTCGATCCTCACAGAAGTCAGGAGAGTGAAAGAAGGCAGGTCACTCACTGTCAAGCAGTTTCAGAGACTACTGGGTCTGATGGCAGCTGCGTCCAACGTGATACCTATTGGCCTGCTGTACATGAGACCCCAGTGGTGGCTCAAGACCAAGGGGTTCTGCCTGAGGGGGAAACCCACTTCGCATGATCAAGGTCACGCAGCGGTGACTACGTGCCTTAGACATGTGGAGACAACCTTGGTTCTTGTCTCAGGGTCCGGTGCCTGGAGCTCGGTGTCGCCGCGTAACACTAGCGACGGACGCGCCCCTCACCGTTTGGGGAGCGGTCATGAGTGGCCACCCTGCCCGCGGTCTGTGGAGGGGTCATCATCTTGCTTGGCACATCAACCGGCTGGAGATGCTGGCCGTGTTTCAGGCTCTGAAACACTTTCTCCAGGACCTAAGAGATCACCATGTGTTGGTGGCACCGACAACACAGCGGTGGTCTCTTATATCAACCACCAAGGAGGTCTGCGGTCACGCCCCCTGTACAGGCTGGCGCACCAGATCTTTGTGTGGTCCCAGGGCAACCTCACTCACTAAGAGCAGTGTTTACATCCCTGGGCACCTCAATGTGGGAGCAGACATCCTGTAGAGACAGGGGCCGTGGCCCGGGGAATGGATGCCCCTGAGGGGGCACGGCTCATAGCTTCCGGTCTCTCAACCCAGGTTGTTGAGAACATCCTCCAATCCAGAACTCCCTCAACGAGGAAACTGTACGCCCTGAAGTGGAGACTCTTCACTTCATGCTGCGGAGATCGCCAGCTCGACCCAGTTAACTGCCCTGTTGGTACAGTGCTGGAGTTCCTGTAGGCTCGACTCTCCGCAGGGTTAACCCACTCCACCTTAAAGGTCTTTGTGGCGGCGATTTCGGCCTACCACGCCTCTCTTGGTCAACAGTCAGTGGGTAGACACCCCCTAGTTACACGTTTCCTCCGTGGTGCACTGAGGCTAAGGCCCCTGGCTGTGGTGTTGGATGCTCTCTGTAGGCCTCCCTTCGAGCCAATTGAGGAGATTTCGGATCGCCATCTCACCCTGAAGACTGTGTTTCTTCTCTAAAGAGAGTTGGGGATCTGCAGGCCCAATCAATGGCTCCTACTCACTTGGACTTTGTGCCTGGCATGGCCAAAGCCTTTTTGTACCCTCGTGCAGGGTACATCCCCAAAGTTCCTTCCGTCTTGCCACAGCCTGTCACACTGCAGGCCTTTAGTCCTCTTCCCTTTCGGGAGCCTGACCAGCAAAGGCTTAACTGTATGTGTCCAATGCGAGCACAGAGCTTCCCTGTGGAGAAGGGCGGACCAACTGCTGATTTGCTATGGACCCCCTAAGAGAGGACTCGTTCTCGTTCTCGTTCCCTCGAGGAACTGGGGTTACATACGTAACCTAAAACGTTTTTCAGGATGGCAGAATTTTTTCTAACACCAAAAAGCTGTTGTTGAGCCTCTCTCAGCTCAGATTTGTGGTTTGATCCACACTATCTGTGGCTTTTTGGCCGGTTGAGCATGTTGAATCGGTGTTGGTGAGACTCTGATTGGCTGTTCAGCTTAGTGAACCAGTGCATGAGAAGAAAAGTGAAAGTGATGAAATGATGAGTTCAGAAAGCTGTTCTAACTTGGTCATATTCAAATACGCATGTATTTTCAAAACTGCCATCTAGAATTATGTATAGGCCACAAGCTGATATAAACAGCTATTTTATATGCAAGTGCAGAACATACATTCTAGCTGACCACTGGCTGTAGTTATCACAGTGTGTTCAAGTGCAAATTTTTATCCCATAAGCATGTGAATGAATGAATGAATGAATGAATGGTGCATTTATACATGAGTGTGACATGAGGTAACAACACAGTTGGCTTTCATCGCCGCTAGTTCTTTGTTGTCAGTTTTGTGTGTCACAGCCTTAAGAGGTTTCACAAATCAAACTGATTTGTTGATTGCATGTTTTTTTTTTTATATATCAGTGAGATACCAAGTGATCAAACACTTGACATTGTTGTTGTACTTTTCACCTTGTCTCTACTAGAGCTTTTTGTTGTTAACTTGGATGATGTAGTTATTCTGGAACCTGGCTGGTGAGTGTGATGATGTGTTTACAGGTAGAACAGACTTAATCTAATTGGATTGAAGGCTGACACATTGATTAATATAGTTGATGAATGCCAGCAGCAGGGGTGGTGTGGACACACACACACACACTAGCAGTGAAATTAATCAGGATAATCTTGCATTATCGCTTTGAAATACTACTGTGATTGTGCTCCCTTCTTACATTTAAAAGTCATGAATATAAAAACCTACCTGTGAATTACACTCTTGCATTACTTTTTTTAAAATATATAAACTGAATATTTGCACTCTTACTCAATTGCATTCCTATTCCCAGGGCCAAAATTTATTTTATACTTTTTTGCACCTTTATATAGTTGTATGTATTATATATAGTATGTAGAATATATATATACTATACATTCTATATATAGTATATATTGCTTATAACATTGTTATAAATTATTTATTACAATGTGTTAGTATCACTATGATACAGAAGGCTTCATTGCTCTTTTTATTTGGCTTAATTTCAGTATGTATCCTTTTGAAAGGGTATGTGTTCATGTATGGTTTTATCTCCTAATTAAGTGACACTACACAGACTCCACCTCTAGTCTTTGAGCCCTTGAGAACAGTAGAGAAAGGCTTACGTTATGTAATCGGTTGAAGTGTCATTGGATTTTAGCATTGTGTGTTCTTGCAAGATTTCTTTTTTTATATTTCAGATTTCATTAAATTGTGCAATCTGAGGTGAGAGAATTAGGCAAATATTGGAAAAGAGGGTGTACAGACGGGAGTTTTTTTTACTGCCAATAAAAACATTATGAGGGAATAATTTCACCTGGGAGAAGGTAAATATTCACACACTGCAACCACATAAAGATGGATGGGGGAAGAGATGATAGACTGATCGATTGGGAGATGAATGGATAGACACAGATGAAAGCAGGAGCGAATATGTACAATTGAAGAAGGAGTGGGAGGCATGGATTAGGGATGGAGAGATGAGAGGAAGAGAGAGAAGAGGATGAGGAGGAGAGGTTTGGATGAATGATGAATGTAGGAGGAAAAGGCTGGACTGTGAAATGGAAGAAAGAGAGATATTTAATGTTGGGCAATTCTAAGTTTTAGCAGTTTTCCAGTTTTAAGAGTTCATATGGAAATATATTAAAGGTTTGATTCTATCTATCATATAAACTATTTACGTTTAAAATACTGTAAGTGTTCATTCACTCCTTAACCTCCTGTTGTAGTATTCTAAAGTATGTCTTGTGTGGGTGCATTTCATGAAGCATCTGTGTGTCCTCTTCTGTTTTTTCTGACCTTCCCTCTTTTCCCTACTATCCCAAGTCTGATCTCTCTGTCTGTTCATTTTTTTTTTCGCCTGACTTATAGGACATGCTGGCAGCCCTCCACCCACACCAAAGGAACAAGATGCATCTGTGGTCTTTGACTTTCTATTTCTCTCTCTCACTCTCCTTTTTGTCTCTCATTCTTGTTTTCTGGCTTTGTATATTAAGTTTGAGTACAGGTTTGAAGTTTTAATAAGCTCTTTCATACAGCTGCTTGTTTTAATATAAGTAATACTTCTGAGGCAGTGATGAAACACACACACACACACACACACTGCAGTCATTATTGCTGTTGCTCTCGACTGTCACTCTGTGCAACAGCTCCCTTCACAAAAAATAATAACAATGCTTGTTTGAGGCTTAGAAATATAACTGATGGAAAATTCCATAACTCTGTTTCTTCAGAATGCACACATATGATTCCATATTTGATCTTAATGCCCAGTGTGAATATAATCTCATATAATCTTAATATTTTTAGTTGTTGGTTAAATTTACTGTAATAAAATTTACATACAGAATTAAGAATACAGTCAATTAAAATACATATTAACAATAATAATTATTAGTAATAATAATGCATCAATAAAAATAATATTGTGTTACATAGTAAAAAATGGCATGATCAATACGTTGAAATAGGGCTGGACAATAATGAACGCGATGATCATGCGCATCTCGTCAGTAAAGCCGGTTCTGTGATTAGCGGTAAATCTCCATCACCTGCTTTCAAACGGAGTGGCAATCGCATATGATATATCTCCCCGCCCCCAGTTGAAATGACTTACATAAGTTGATTGTACTTAAAAAATTTACGCTGCAATTTAATTTTTTTTATAGTACCATTGTATGCTAATAAGTAAATACTTTAGACAATACTATAATAGTGTTTAAAACATTGTTTTACTATAGTATCAAAACACATTGATAAACATTTTGTGTTAAAGGGGTTATCGGATGCCCGTTGATATGATTCTTTAGGGCAAGGGTGTCAAACTCAGTTCCTGGAGGGCCGGAGCCCTGCAGTTTTTAGATGCAACCCTAATTAAACACAGCTAATCAAGTCCTTCAGGCTTATTTGAAAACTACATGGTTTGTGTGTTGGAGCAGGGTTCGAACTAAAGTGGCCCTCTAGGAATTGAGTTTGACACCCCTGCTTTAAATTCTAATGGGCTCTGCTTAGGGGTGGGCGATATGGGAAAAATATCATATCACGATTTTTTTTAGAAATATCACGATTCACGATTTTAATCACGATTCTTTGTCATGTTAGTTTTACTATTTTGGTTTTACAAGTTGTCTGAGCATTACAGCCAAACTAGAAAGACAAAGATGCATGGCAGATATTTAGGCCAAAGTGGGCGAAGATAAAAAATCTTTGTCATCATTTTATCTTTCTTATTAAAAAATAAGAACAAAGATACACATTACAAATACACATGATATACAAATAAAACAAACAGTGCTTTATTTTCAGGTACAATAGGTGCATTTAGCAGGAGCATTCAATGAAATTGAATGAACAAATATAAAAATAAAACACTAGATAGACTGATTCGTAAAGCAACTGTATTAAAGTTTTTCAGTCAAGAATAGGGAGTGATTTTTCTCCTTGCGTTTTGTTGTTTTGTTAACGTTAAATGAATAGTTACCGGAAAAATAAATATTCTGTCATCTGTCTGTCAATTCTGTCATAATGTTTTATTTTTATACCATCATTTACTCAAAAGTTGTTTTAAACCTGAATGAGTTTCTTTCTTCTGCTGAACATAAATGCTATTTTGAAGAAGGTGGAAAACCAAACACTTGCTGGTCCTCAGTGACTTCCATAGGATTTTTCTTTTCTACTATCAAAGTCAATGTGGATCAGCAACTGTTTGGTTACCCTCATTCTTCAAAATATCTTCTTTTGGGCTGAGCACAAGAAATTAATAGAGGTTTGGGACAACATGTGAGTAAATAACGCAGAAATTAAATTTTAGGGTGAACTATCCCTTTAATGACAGTCGACATCACGTTTAGTGTCCTGTCCCTTTAAGACCTACACGCATCTAATATACAGGCACGCATCCGGTTCTCTCTTAACTATTTACTTTCATTTTAGAGATAACCAACTCAGTCTGTATGTAAACCTTGTGTGTTTTGACAGTATTAGCGCAAAAGATAAGTTAGTTGAGTAATCCGGCGCTTAGACAGGCTTTTTAGTGCGCGTGCTTCAGGTGTACGTTATATGTGCTCAGAAAAAGCGCACGTCAGACCAGCGCGCGAATTAAACATTTAACCAGCAAGGCTTGTATGCAAATAATGTACTTTTGTGATCGCGAATAAGTGCAGTGTCCTGTCAGAGTAACTCTACTGCTATATGTCCTGTTGTACAGTAAATAGAGACGGAGGCGCCAGAACTGTATTTGGTATAATGTGCGCTGTAGCACGATACTACGATATTTCTTCAAAAGCAGATCGTGGAGACATTTTTATCGCCCACGATCAAAAATCGTCATATCGCACACCCCTAGCTCTGCTCGCCCCGCCCCTCACTTCCATTGAGTGACGAGCTGCAGTGTTTACTTTAGCCGCTAAACTGGCTAACTAGCACATTATTAGGAAAGGCAATTTACAAAGATTCATAAAAAACCCTTATACTCACTTCTTCTGTAGATGAAGCTGGATCACGAATGATTCACACAAACATAGACACATTTAGGTAGATTGGGGATCAGCGCATTAACTTCAAAGCGAAATTAAGGTTAATCCTCTGATGTCGGGAGTAAATGATGACTACTATATTCATTATTAGGGTAGAGTGGGGGAAAACGCCCCCACGGGGTAAAACACCCCCCTACTGTTTTTCCCAAAATAACCACAAGATAAAGTCAAGATAAATTTTTTGACAAGAGTGATGTAGAATTTTCACACTGGTGATGTACTGGAGAGAAAACGGATTTCACAGTAAATGATCTAATGTTCAACAGTAAGAAAAAAGTGTTTTAAAGCTTGTTGTTTTGTAGAACATCACAGTTATATATGATATGAGAACAGTAGGGCCTGTAGATAGGGAGTATGTTATTTAATAAAAATATAATTATTATTTTCAGAATGACATGATTTTTTTTTTCTCAAACTTAGTGTGTGGGGTAAAACGCACACCGTCAGGTGGGGTAAAAATGTCCCCAGGGGGCAAAGGGCAATTACAGTAATTATTCTGTTCTGAACATCAAATCCTCTGTTTTTCCATCAAATGTATTCTAACTAGTTGATTGAATAAAAATATTTGGAATTTATATTTAAAAATGACCTCAAGTTAGCGTCAGGTAGCTATTTAGCTAGCCAGTTATCATCAGCTAACTTTTTTTCTTTTTTCAAATAGACTATTATAATTTTTAATTCATAATTATTGATTTTATTCTTTTTTTATTTTTAAGCTAAAACTTCCTGTACTCTGATTTTGCTGTAAATGTTTAAAGCAAATTGCTTTGTCAGACTGGGGGGCATTTTACCTCACCCATGGGGGCGTTTTGCCCCACAGGTGGGGTGAAACGCCCCCTTGGCACAAATTTATTTTTTGTTAAAAATCTAATAACATGAAAACTCTGGACATTTTTCATACTTGGTTTATAATTGATGCCATTGTGACTAAAACGATGATAACTTTTCTGAACACATTTAACTTTTGTTTCACTGAAAAAAAATCCTTATGGGGGGCGTTTTCCCCCACTCTACCCTACATCCAACACCTCAATTGCTTAATCGAAAGCGTTCTTGTCTTCCCTTGCACCAGAGTCGACACAATGATGGACTGATGACAGCTCACTCAGGGCGGGTCTAAGGTAAGACGGCCTTGTCAATCAACTATCATGGGAGCGGCCTGTGCAGAACTACGTTATTCTGACAGGAATCTCAGAGCAGCTTGATTTGAGAGAGGGGATTTTAAAATAGGGATTTAAAAAAAAACACTGGGTGGATTTTTATCATTATAGGATGGATGTGATTACACACAATACATGGCGCTTTTCCCTCACCATTGTAACGCACTGCTTTTGCAAGGCTCCGTGAAAACGTTTCAACTTCTATTTTCCTTTTACACCCTGAAGAAGATATCACAGGTTCATCAAATTTGTTTAAATTATCCATCCTCGTTCACATTTAGTCAGCTTTGACGAAATTCCTCTCAGCTAGCACATCTTTTCAAAGTGAAAGTAGCCTTGTCACCTGACCTGAAAACAGCGTGCTGATTCGTTAAAATGGACTTATCGGCTTCTGTTAAAAAACAACAAGGGCGCTTGTTGGCTTCTGCGGTAAAACGTGAATTTGCGATGCCTTGGAAGTGGACAATACAGGCTTTTTTGACAAAATGAGTTTAGGGTTCAGATCACGCTATGTGTGGAGTATAATGCACGGCGTGCATTATTGGCGTTTTGCAAATTAACTCTTCATATATTAATGCAGCACTTGCTCTTTTGTTGGTTTTGATTGCTTCTGTTGTCCTCGTTTGTACGTCGCTTTGGATAAAAGCCTCTGCTAAATAACAAAATGTAATCATAATGTAAATAACAAAACTAAAATTGGAATTTTAAAACAAACCCCAAATCAAATAAATAAATAAAATAAATATCTTCATATAAACAAAATAAGGCTTTGTCTGTGCTCTTTCCATTAAAAATTTGAGGATTTTAATCATGATCCAAACAAAGATGCTGCATATATGCAACATGAACAGTTTTTAATCTAAATTAGATTATATAATTTCGAAATTTGAAGCAAAAACTGACTTCAGTTTTGTGAAACTATACATAAAAAAATCTGCATTAAACAGAAACAGCAGACGAGCTGAATGAGACACAGATTCACTCTCTGCTAGCAGGTGGCGCTTCGTTGGTTTCCGCTGTAAACAAAGCAGCGCTGCACTTGTGAATTATATACAGAGACAAGATGAAAAGAAAAAAAGACTTGAACATTATTGGCACATCTTAATATAACTGCATGCAAACTGAGGTTTGTCTTGGATGTTCATAGAACAAATATATTGTAGGAAAAATTAATAATTTTGTGTAAAAGTTTGTTGAACAGTTTTGTTTTTTGAGTGTATTATATTATAACATTGACATACACTCCAAAAAATTATTCTACAACACTGTTCAGTTTATAAAAAAAAAAATATATAAAAATAATAATTTTAATTTTACACCATTGTGCTATAGGTTTCCCATTTAAACAATTGCATTGTGTTAAACTGACTTGAAACTGTTGCATTTTGGCTCAACTCTATATTTTTATTTTGAAAGATAAAAAATAAAATGTAATGTTTGTTCAATTTACTTAAGTAAATGGGGTTAATCCAACACAATTCTTTACAACCAATGTACTTAATTCATTTGAGTTGAGAGTACAGAAATAATTTTATTTGTGTAACTAGGAAGTGGATTTCCCCTTCCCATCATGCTTTGCACAGGGCTGGATAAGGAGAGTAAATGTTGAAATAAAATGTTAATGCATTTTTTATTAAGATGATAAAATTGGGAGACCTGTTAATGTTTAATTATCTTTTATATTTGTATTTAAAACAGCTTCTGGTATGTTAGTGTTTTTGGGGGGTACCATTGTGGTGAAGTGTAGAACACGTCCTTGGGTTGAGGACATGATAACATAGGTTAAAGTTGTTTTAATAATAAAATAAATAACTACTTTGGACATGGATGTAACAAAACCTTATCTTATGTCTAATGCCAAGTTGGTTAATACTTAAGTAAATCCTATGTATCATTCTTTTGAGTGTAGAATGATTTCTGCCTAATAATTTATTTTCCAGTTAAAAGTTTCAGTTTAAGTTCAACAAGCATAAAAAATCGGAGTGTCTATTTACACTAAGTGCAAATAGCCCACCTTGTTATCAAAGGCTATTTTCACTAACTCCGCCCACCAATGTGTGATTGGGATAGTCAAGACTGAAAAAAGACGCTCATTTTGCATCAATTTCCACCTTTTGCCGAACTTTTTTTCTCCCTTTTCAAATCTCATATCGCATCGGAAAGGCATTTATTTTCAATAAAAATGAAGGAAATAATCAAAAAGTTGAAAATAAAGTATCGGGTAGGGTTAGGGTAGGTGTAGGGAAGATTTTATTGTCCCAATCAGGTGGCATCCATTTAATAATTTGAATTAAAACTATAATTTACACTCAATGCGTTATTATTGCTTACTGTTTTATAATGTACTACAATACTGAGGTGCAGGTAATTGCCACTATTTGCAATAAGTAGTATATAAATAGCAGAAAATCTTGCTATTTTAACAGTGTAAATATAATCTATAGCTATTTGCACGTAGTGTAAATAGCATATCGTTAAAAATACTGCTATTTTCACTTGGTGTAAATAGAATCCATTGCTGTTTGCAATTAGTGTAAATAGCATTTTTTTATTTTTTGTTGAGTGACACATCCTGTCAAAGTGTTTGATTTAATATATTCTGTATCTAAAATCAGAGCACTAGTAGTCTGAACATGTAGAGTACTAATGATACTACTGAATAAAGCCAGAGGTTCATAGACACCTATTTTAAACACTCAAACACATAAGCACACGGATGGAGGCGGCTCTCGATTGTTTAGGTCGTGACTTCAAGTGCACAACAGGTCAGCTGCCTTCCACTTCAAAGCTTTTCATGATCAAACTTTCATTCGGGAAATTTTAATTACACTTTAATTACACATTGCTGCTGATGAAAGAAATTATGCAGATGAGGGGAGACAAAAAAAAAAGAATGAGTTGCATACCGCTTGTCTGGATTCAGCCTTTTGGTTACAGCCAAAACTGATATCAAATGATTAAAGCCAAATTAAGTCATAACACAATCAAAACCAGAGCCAAAAGTCATCAAATTATCAATAAAGCAAAATCATGTTATTCCGGGCTCCTTTTTAATTAGCGAGATCTGAAGTAAATTGCCATTACTCCGGAATTCCATCATGTAAAAATTCTTAATTGCATACTTAATTGCTAATAGTAGAAGAACATTTTAAGAGACATTAACTCAAGAGCCTAAATTTGCAATATTACAAAGTTACATGAAATTGATTGCAGGAGGGAGGGGGGGGGGGGGGGGGTAGCAGTGGCAGCGCTGAGGACTTTTGTAAATCTCTGAAATATTAAATCGTAAGATGCTGCTTTGCAGTGTCAACCATGAAGATGTGAGTTTTATTGCTGAAAGAAAATTAATTGGACTTGAAAAGAATGAGGCAACGTCTGAAAGTGCCTCTATAGAAGATTCTAGTTTTCACACTATTGGATTAGGGACCTTTTCAATTGGCGCTTATGAGGAGATAAACAGCATGGTGCACTTTTAAGAAAGCATATTATAGAAGGATTGCTCTCTGGGTCAGTTTTGCTCTTCGGTTTATTAGATTAGAGCAGCAGATCAGAGCGGGTAGACGTTAATCTGACCCTAGATCAGTTTGGATGGGGATTATTGTTATCCTGGGTCAGTTTGGGGTAGGATGCAAGAAGATTTCTGAAAGGCATAACTATTCTTGGCAGAGACAGACAGACAACATGAATTGTGCAAACCTAGCCCATTTTCCTGTACAGAGTCATCCAGGCTAAAATAACTGCTTATGGTAAAAAAGGCAGTTCACCCAAAAATGAAAATTCTGACAAAACCAAAATGCTGGTATGAAGTTCTTCATGAGATCATGATCATGAAGAAGGATCAAGCTACCAAATATCCTCATATTTCATTATGTATCTATACAAATTAAATGTTATGCCTTTTAGTTTGTCAAAAGAATGAAAGAGACATTTTTGAAGAGAACCCACAATTGAATCAAACATCGGGAAAACAGGAGAACAAAAATATCAAAGACAACCTCAGGCATGTTCGTTTACAGCAGTAATTTGACATTAATTTGGTCTCTACTTTGCAGAAGTTTGTACTCCACCACCACGTTTGTTGTGCTAGAAACACACGTTTGACTTCTGTTCTAGTACAGATCTGCTAATGGAACTTGCAGATATATGATAGCAAACTTGTTTGGTATATTTCTTGTGGAAAACATGAAGTAAAACATACAATGATTAATCATTTTAAACCATGAAAAAAAAGAAAAGGGAAAAATTTGCATGTTAACATCTCCTGTCATTGTCCTACATTTACGGGCCATATTCTCAACATTACTAACATTGTGTTAGGTCAGTGTCTTCCTGATAAAAGAGAGGTCTTTTAAATCTTTAATAATCGCCTCGTTTGTTTTGCTCTGCAGGTGATATAAATAAAGTGTTGTGCGAAGTACAATGTAGGATTCAATTCATCCCCCACTCTTAAAGAATAATATGTTTTGACATTTGTTATTTATTCTCTCTGCCTCTCCCCCTCTCCCTCGCTCTCTCTTTCCTCTTCTGTCTCAGTGTATGTGCCTGTCATGTCTTTCTTTCTTCAGAGAAATGCCTGTTTATTCCTTTGTTAATATGACAGATATAATGAGTTTCCTGATTCACCACCAGGCGCAAATTAAGACTCTTTTGAGTTTATACAGTCAAAATCCATTTTTTGCCTCCCTCGTTTTTAATCTTGACGTTAGCTCTTGTCGCATTCTTTTTTCTTTTTTTGCTCTCTCTTTTTTTCTGGGTTCAGTTGTGTGAAGAGATAATCACATCGCCGAGCACTCTCGACCATCTCGTACAACTCTTTCTCTCCTCAATACACACACACAGAGACAGCCACATACTGTGATTGATGGCAAATTTCACATGAATGACATTTTTTTTATTTTATTGCTTGTGTTTATGGTTTATTTCGAAAGACATTTGTCACCCTGAGTGTACAGAGAGGAGAACTGTGTGTGAACACTTGCACACAACAGTATATGTGAGAGTTGCATGATTTTGCCATGAGGGGTAACTGAGTATTTTTCCCCTCTCTCCATCATGAATATAATATGTTAACAGTTCATAATGCAATTACATGTCATCAAGAACTCAGCAATGTTAATAGACTATTAGTCTGAATGAAAGGTGGAGTTATTTGTTATTTATAAACATACAAAGCATTTAGTGAAAAATAATGATAGACGAACATGCGTAAATGCGAGTGAGAGGACAACCGATGATTTGTTTTAGTGGAGAGGAGATTTTTTTACTGTCACAATAGTACACACTAACCAAATTAAATTTATTAAATTTTCTAGCCCCTTTGCCTGCAGAAATGAATGCATAATGTACAGAAATGTACATTAATTCATGTACATTAATGCATTTGGCAGATGCTTTTATCCAAAGCGACTTACATTGTATTAAAGGCAGCTGTAGATTGTATAGTTCTTTAAATACTGTAATACGATTTTACAATTCCACGCTAGAAGTGCAGAAATCACACACTTTACATTTTGTAAACTGTGTTCTTTTTAGCTGCAAATGGCATTGTTTCTTTCTCTTTGCCTCTTCTTCCTTTATTTTGCCATCTTTCTTTCCTCATTTAATTTTTATCTCATGGGCTGTAGCGTGAAACTGACAATGTGTGTAAAATGACGGTTTAACCTCCGGGATGGAGGAGCAGCAGTAAACAGAAGGAGAGATTAAAGAACAATGCCTCGCCTCTCAGGACCACTGCCAGAGGTGTGTGCGTACGTGTTTGATGTGTGTGATAAAGCGTACAGCCGATTATGAGAAAAGGAGGAGACGAGCTCATTAGAAGCTCGCACCCTCAAAAGCGCAGAACGAAGGATCAGAGAGAAGCCACCAACCTCTGCGAACTCCTCCCTCTCATCCCTCCGTTCTTTTGTAGTCCTGTCCCCATCACTTGGCTCTGATCTCCTGCCTTATTCGGTCTTCTTTGCTTCCTTTGGGACAACATGATCTCTTCTCTTCTCTTCTCTTCTCTTCTCTTCTCTTCTCTTCTCTTCTCTTCTCTTCTCTTCTCTTCTCTTCTCTTCTCTTCTCTTCTTCTCATTTTGTCTCTTTTCTTGTTTGTGAGTTAATTTAAATTCTCAGTTAAAAAAATTGTATTGATTCTGATTCTGATTTTGGCTATTATATATGTTGCCATGATGTATTAGATCGGCCCTATTTTTGTCTGCCTTTCCCTTTCCTCCGCTTGTCTTTACTTCCCATAATTCTCCAGAACCACAGCTTTCCTCTGCTCTCATCAGCTCTTCTCTTCTCAATTTATAATTCCTCGGTTCAGTCTCATTCGAGGAAGGTCCGAATTGCGGTAATTAAGTTCTGCTCATACAGTGAAACCTGGCTAGAAGTACTTCTAGCTTCATCTGATCCAGGTGTACTTAATGAATCTGAGGGAGTGTGTTCAGAAAGATGACACCCTGCTGCTTGTGTTCTAGAAATCTGTATCGCTCTGAAATCTCCTCCACATTTTGTATATGGAAATGCTTTTGATGTTTCTGGGTAGTAAGCCTTATAGATATATAGAGCAAGGGAGCCGTTAGCATGAGGTACTAATGACCTGTACAGATCCTCATCTAAAAAGGCAACTAGTTTGAGTTACAGCAAACATAAAACATCAAACTAAGGACATCAAAGCAATGGGGATCCTGGAAAAAATGCCATAAAAATACTACTGCGTAAACATCAACCAGAGACAGAAAATAACAAAGTCAAAAATTCTTGGTACTTGGTAACAAATGTAGCTTGCAGACAAATGTCTACAATACTGAAGAGCTGCAAACAACAACATTTGGTGACCACAGAGACAAAAGCCCACATAGAATGCAGGGAAGCTGAGTTACCTCCAAAGAGCATGTCTGAACAAATAAGAAAGGAACAAATACAAACAGAAAAAGAATAAAACAATAACCAAGTGAAGAAAAAAAAAGTAGAACAACCATAATAGTTACTTCAAACACAAAAGAATGGTGACTATACCCCCCCCCCCCACCACTACCTAATTGAGGGCCTGGTCCTACTACTTGAGCTAAACAAATGAGCAGAACATCCCGTCTTATTCAACAGTTCAAAGATGAAGTCCAGCAACTGACATGGAAGAAAACCCCATTCAAAATATAACAAAGGTTCACACAGAGTATATGAAAGAAGCACATTGGAAAAGAAGCACAGTGGAACTCTGCAACATAAACTCAAATATACACCATTGACAAATGTGGGCATGCTTTGAATAAGCTCAGCACAAAACAGTTCAAAACCATAAAGTAAATTCAACAGTTCACCCAGGCTACTTTGTAGCAGCTGCTGCTGACCAAGCATCTAACCAAAGGTCTGTATCATGCCAACAAGTAGATAAAAAAGCTCAGTAGGATGACAGACACACACCCCTGACTAGTAATTGGCATGTAGTGCACAAGCTTCTCTTAACATTGGGCAAAAATAATAAGTTTAATGCACTGCTAAGCATTCCAGCTCTGAAGACTTTCTGGTGTGTATTGCCCAGCAGCTTTACACTTTCATATTTGACTCCATGTTCTATCATATGCCACAACTTGAACTGATGGTTGTTCCCTTCCTCAACAAAGGGAGTAGTGAAAAAATGGCAAACATGGACAAGTTATTAATTCCCATTCCTTGCCAAGGATATCTAGCAACCAGCAAAAGAGGTGCATGGACCATGGTACAGTTGATCAAAGCCACTGAGCTAGGAGAGCCTGCAATAGCTCCCCAAAGGACTCCCCAGGAAAGAGAGTTCTGTCAGCACCCTGGAGAGCTCTGCAAGACTGACGGAAATCTTTGGGCACACACACAAATGTAACACAACAAAAGGTCTTTTTAAAATGAAGTCTCCAGAGGCAGTCCACAGACCCATAGAAGGTTGACCTCATGGTTCGGCTTTCTCTCAGCTTTATTCATAATGCATTTCTCATCAGTACTCCATCAGGAATGACAACACAGTACATAATAGTCTGGATTGTCTACAGGAAAGCATGAGTCAAACATGAATCTACAAACATGAATACTTGGATGCCTGGTGCTGTACAAGGTCAACAAGAAACAAATACTTTATGAGGAATTCAATAGCACTATAAGCCAACTCAGAGAAGACTGCAAAGTGTACTACTATTATTCACAGGCTTAAACCCCCTGAACCAGATGATCATCATGAGTGGATATTGATGCAGTTACAAGACTGGAGCAAGTGTCTGCCACCAACAATACATGGATGATATCAAGCGGTATTCCAGAAGCATGAGGAACACTGACTCATCAAAGCTACATCAAAGACATTGGATGTAAGAAAGTGCCAAGACTATTTAAATTTTACTGCAATTCTGGATAAGACATCCATGATGACTTCCATATAGCTTCATGGAAAACTGAGAGAACTGGTATAGATGTGGCTGTACAACATCTAAAGGCCCAGGGTGAAGCACCTTAAAGTAGGATAAAAGATGAAAGAAGACCAGAACATCATGCATTGAACAGCTCCATGAATCACCTACACATCGTGCATAGCAGGACTCTTCAACACCAGTCTTGGAGGCCACTGTCCTGAGAAGTTTAACTCTGACTCTAATCAAACACACCTGTTTGTAATTTTCAAGTAATCACGAAGATCTTGATTAGCTTGTTCAGATGCATTTCAAAAGAGTCGCAGAGACAAAGTGCCCCGGTGTATGGGCACATCTCCTTGGAATGTAGTGGAAATGAACGAGGATGGGATTGTTTTGTACCTAAGTTCTAGAGAGACACATGAGTGAAGGCCATCTAACCCTACTACATTGACATGGCTAAGGACAAAGGTGTCCTATCCTACTCCTGGAAGAGTAATTGGGACATTGGCCCTTCAGGAGCAGGTGTATACGGAGCCCCTAAAGGAACATGGTAATGGAAAAAAAAATCGGGGTGGAAGTAAACAGGAAGTGTTTGTCCGAACTCAATTGGTTTTGCGAGAGAACGCAAACGTTTTGCAAGGCAACTCAAATATCTTTGTGAGAGAATGCAAAAGTTTTGCGAGGGAATGCAAAGTTTCTCAAGAAAACACAAAAAAATTAGAAAAAATATTTTTCTTCCCACCCCGGATTTTTTCTACTTACCCTGATTTTTTTCCACCAGCATGTTCCTTGGGGGCTCCATAGGTTTAGATGTCCCTGGCTAAAGAACAGAGACAGCAGAGGAGATAGATTCTATAGTGCCAAATAAGTATCACCCAGTCAGCAGAGTATATGATCCTTGCAAGGAATTTAAAAAGGAAATAGAAAGAGTGACAAGTCAAGGTTAAAATAGTTCTAGGGTTTATCAGGCTGGTCAAAATGCTTCAGCTTGTTGACCCAAAGGGGCACTATTCTGAGAACAACTAGAATACCAAGCTGAATCTATTAGTACCTAGGCTAATAATTGAGAGAATACTGTATGTAAATATACATGTTTACACAGATTGATTACACAGGATTAGACCACTGAATCAAATCCACCAGCTCTGGAGAAATGTGTACAGGAAAAGAGACGTAGTGTCTATTTCAATTCATGTTGTAGTGGTGGTTCATGCTATCACAGTTTCTCACACACTAGAGCATAAGGGTCAGTTATTTTTCCACCACACTGCCCTCATACCGTAGACCTCAACGATCAATAGTAAACAATAACTTTAAAGGGCTCTCAGTGGCCTACCTCTCTGTGTGTGTGGGTTTGTGAGACTGTGAGTGTGAGTGTGAAGGAGAGATTTTGCACCGAGAATACATATTTCTTCTGTTCTGGAGCACTGCAACTTATGGACTCAACACTCATGGACTATATACTCTACAATTATCAATAACCCCCTTTCTTTCTTTCATCTGCTATGTCACAAAATGTAGTACTGAAATCTATCATGTTCTGATACAGTTGTAAATGACAACAATTGATAGATTTTAATATATTTGACCAAAAATATGTACTTTTTTACTCTTACAGAAAAAATTGTGGTACAATGGTACTGTCGTGTTTCAGATGGTAACGGAACTACTGTATGATTTGTACCATGGTATTAAATGATTGCCAAAGCTGCATCAGATAACACAACAGCATATGAGCCAATATTATTCAAGGTCCTACCGGATGAATCCTATGTTGTCACTTTCTATTATAAAACACTGAAGTTACCAAAGGCACTTAGTGTAGGATATGAGATTTTTCTTGAAGTTTCCTGTAGAGATTAATGAATATGTGGAATATAAACATTATTTATACAGCCTCATTGATGTAGATCACTTCGCCTAGTTAATCATTCACCCAGGCCGCAATGCATGTCATTTCCATATATCTTAATTATTAAAGTCACTAATGAATTTTTAAAAGACTTCCCACTAAGGCCTCTGTGATGTCGTGTCCTAGTGACAGTTTCTGAGCTTCCATGTCATCAACCTGCGCCAGCAAACAGGAGTATGAGCCAACGCTCTTCAAAGAGATACTTTATTAAAGACTAATCATCAAAAAGGGAGCAGTAGCGAGGGATTGGGAGGGGACGAGGGCAGTCATAACAAAGCAATCAAAGGCAGTCGAGGAAGTGAGTTGTCGACAGCCCCTTCAGAAAGAGAGGTGCGAGTGATGTGTTTTGAGCTTGTGTATGGATGTGTGTGGGTTTGTGATCTTGGAGGACCTCACACCTTCACGTTCGTTTGATTCTTCGGTACGAGAGCAGGTGACCTGGCATTTCCGTGACTTTTAAAGGTGAGAGCGGCATGACACACTGCTCTCCGCCTCAAACTGCTTTCAGCCCTCAAACTCTCTCTCTCTCACATTTTATATCATATTAGCGGTATATATCGCAATATACCGCTTTATTTCTTTAGTTTGGATTACATTCCTTAATCAAAAGATTTTCTTTGTTTGAATTTACTCCACCCTGAGCATCTGTCTTTAAGATGAACAATTAGCATTCCTCAAGTAATATAGTCCTCCTTGGACACCGTATAGGCTGACATATTTCTACTGTCACACGGTAAAAACTATCGTATTGCTCAGCCCAACTGCTCATTCATTTTCTTTCCTGCTTTCTCTTACCATTTCTTCTCTCACCCACCCAACTTTTTCCCTTCACAGGTTGGTATTTAGACCCAGACAGGGAAGTGTGCAGAGGCAGAATGTGATTTGTTGGTCCTCTCTCCCTTTCATTTCTCTAAAAATAAATACTTTCTTTCCTTTTTCTCTCAGAAAAAAAGAAAGAAAAGTCTCTGCCGCTCTCCCCAGCATTCTCCGAGGCAGACAGCGCTCTGTCCACTGGCATTTTGATCATGCACAGAAAAGAGGAGCCAGCCCAATTATCAGCTCTGCCGGTCTTTATGGAGCTATTGACCTCCATCCTCCGTGTATCTCTGCAATTTAATTTAACCCGCACTACGAGCCAGGCGCTAATTAGATGCATTTCAAAGAAATGCTTCGGGAGCGCACGCAGGAAGTGACGGGAAGGAGGCGAAGGCAGATAGAGAGAATGAGCTTGAGAAAAACAGAGATGAATAGACAAAGACAAGGCAAGAAATTTTTAAATTGAGATCAACAGATGGAGAGAAAGACTGAGTCACAGACTGAGGCCATGAGAGAAACAGATACAGAGAGACGAGCATTATCTTAACGGCTGGAGACTCGACCCTGTCGACACATTTTAAAAGGGATTAAAAATTATAGTGTTTTCTCCCACAGCGCCAGGGTGAGAGAGCAGACTGCTGTTTCCTGCTCTATGATAGAGCTTGTTAGAGTATATAAGAGAATCTGCACGCCTCCCTGTCTTAAACTTTCAGATCTGAATTAGACAAAACTTGAAACTTTTTGTATTATGTGTGTTTGTATTATGAACATGAATGATACCTTAAATCAAATGGTTTGTTGAGGAAAGGGGTGATGTTATTTCTATTTTTCCACAGTTTTGAGTCTTGCTTAGTGGGTAATGAAATTGAACAAAAAAAAAACATTAATCCGAATCATATCTAGGGACCAGAAAATGAGATTGGTACTACTATGAGTACCAGACATTGGGGGGGGGGTGATCCAAAATGATCTGACTGATGATCTGAATTGCGAGAAAAAAAGTTTATAAACCGAATAATAAAACCGTTTATATCTCCGAATTGTGCGTTTATATCTCAGAATTGCGAGTTTATATCTCAGAATTGTGCGTTTATATCTCAGAATTGCGAGTTTATATCTCAGAATTGCGAGAAAAAGTCAAAATTGCGAGTTTATATCTCCGAATTGCGAGTTTATATCTCCGAATTGCGAGTTTATATCTCCGAATTGTGCGTTTATATCTCCGAATTGCGAGTTTATATCTCAGAATTGTGAGATAAAAAGTCGCAATTACCTAGTTTTATTTTTTATTCATTGGCAGAAACGAGCTTCCATATATTACAAAGAACTTCATTTGGACAACTTAATAGCCGATTTTCTCAATATTTATTTATTTTTTTTCACCCTCAGATTTCAGATTTTCAAATAGTTGTATCTCGGCCAAATATTGTCCTGTCCTAACAAACCATACATCAGGGGAAACGTTATTTATTTAATTTATTCCGAAAATGGACCCTTATGACTGGTTTTGTGGTCCAGGGTCACATTTGTAGATATGGCTGACATTGTTGGTCACATGATAATGTGAACTTGGCAGATGTTCGTATTGCATTCATACTATATGCATGCATGCTTATGGACTTGAGTCAATATGCCGTTCAGTGGGCCCAGAAATCAGCAGCGCCCCTGGTTGTAGTTGTAGTCATACAAAGTCATAATTGTCAATGAAGTCAATTCTTACTAAATACATATTCTTACTAAATAGATATACATATACTAAATATCTTACTAAATACACAGTACATATTCTATTAGTGCATGACTTTGGGTGCAGAGTTGGATGCTGACATATCTGGGGACCAGAACATCGTAGAGGCTTGTGGGTGGGTTATTTGGACTTGGTCAGTACACTGTAACAATCACATAGCAACCCCTGGCAACCATCCATGATATTCTTCTACAGAGTTCTCCAGTTCTGCTCCTGGAGGGCCACTATTCTGCAGAGTTTATCTCCAACCCCAGTTCGACACACCTGAACCAAGGTAATCAAGGTCTTCAAGACTGCTAGAAGCTTCCAGGCAGATGTGTTGGGACAAGCTGGAGCTAAATTCTGCAGGACGTAAATTCTTTTAGCCCTACAAAACCAGCATTGGACACTTCTGCTGTAGTATCATGGTGGCAGGTTTTGCACAGACAAACAATATTTTAAGAAAATTTTAAAATCTAGTTATTTTTTGTTAAATTTTCTATCTTTTTTCCTCAGTTTTTTTGTCTTTTGCCATATACAGGGCTCTGGGGTACAGGAAGCCCCTCTTCTGTCTCCCTGAATGTGTATTTGCATGTGTGTGTGTGTGTGTGTGTGTGTGTGTGTGTGTTGTGTGAGCGTCCACACAAGTGTTTGTGAAGCTTGAAGAAACGAGTGAAATGACACAGAAGACTTGGTGACATTATCTGGGTGTAATCATGGGAGGCAGAACATCAAAGCCGAGTACACAACACTCACACACACACACACACACACACACACAAGAAAATGCGTTACTGATGCAGTTGCAGCGGATGTGAGACCTGATCTGGTTGGAAGCTTACGAACAATTCACCATGGGACATGCCACTAAGGGTCTGGAGAGTCACACAGAATGAGAGAAAAAGAGCTTGAAAAAGGAAGTGAGAATGAAAGGTGATGGTGGTCCATAGCATTGTGCAGAAAGCTAGTCATTTTAATCAGTTTCACTGCAAGGAACACAACAGCATAAAAAATTGTGTGTATGTGGGAGTGTGTGTTGTTGTTAGGATTGATCCCGCAACATTTGCTCACTTAAAGAAACACTTACCGTCCAGTCAAGTGCTGCCATTTCTTACAGACACCATTATGATTACAAATACTTCAGGATTCTTCAGGATTCTCTGCATGCCGACACACACTTACGCTGACGTGTGACACTTTTCCTGTAAGCCTCTTAGCACAATGCTGTTTCAATACACTGTGTTTTGGAGTGTGTGTCATTTGCTCTCTCTAAACTGGATTAACAGGGTACAGCCCTTTCACATAGTTCACACACAGAAGCGACTGTTCAGTACCGTAAACAAAAAAAACAATACTTTCATTATGTGAACATGAATTTTTGTGTAATTTGCAAAGCTTAGAAAAAATAAATTAAGACAAATGCCAAGTTTTGTCATGACACTGTAGATGGCGCAGGCTGATGAGTTGTTAATGCAAATTGATGATATTCACAGCGTTAAACTACTTGGAACAAGCTGATTGGTTCACGTTGCATATGCAGCCAATAAGCTCGATGCTTTACATTTAAATGGCTGGTTAGCATTCAGTAAAGCAGTTTGCAGCGTGCTTTTAGAGTTCCTTGAAACCCTCCACCTCCCCCAGCTCCACCTGTATAGATCTGCTACGGGTAATTTTAGATGCTATTTGTGCAGCACCAGTATGACCTAAATGCTCACAGCATTGTATCATCTTATGTATTGACAGTAGCAAGTTCCTCTACTTGCTTTGCAGCAGCAGCAATAATCTACAACAACAGCAATAACCAACAGCAGCAGCAGTGTAACAGATCTATGCCGCCAAGACCAAGGCTTACACATGTATGCAAATGAAGAAGGTAAACGTAGAAGACCGAATTTGCTAATTCCTGCTGCTGTAGCACCCCTTGTGGCAACAATGCAAATGCAGTTTCTTCTTGATTTTTTTTTTCTTGAAGAAAACTTGGCTAACAAGGGGGATAAAGCTAAACATAGCTATAAAAGTGTAACATATGAACCCCTTCAATATTCAAAACAGAGAATTCCTCACTGATTTGAAGTTTTTGCTTTACTTGCAAGTTTTAGTCAATGAAGGGGTTAAAAAAAATAGAGACTAACAATACTGCATATAGAATCTATGGGAACTCTCTGAAAATGAAAATATAATGTAAAAGATGCCCTGTAAAGTTCATAGAGCATAAAAACGTCACAAATAAGATATTCAAGAAGCAAGAAAGGAGAACAAACCACAAACACTCATATGTCGATCATATGTGTGTGTATGTTTGATTGAGCTGTCAGCGCTGTAAGAGTTTGTTATCTGACTGAAAGCATGTGTTCTGCGCTGATGTGTGCATGTGTTTTGTCCCTAATGGTCCTGAGGCACTCTGAGATAATAATGTGATCTAATCACTTCTGCTTTCTCCACTCCACAAGACGAGTCAACAAAATGGCTCCCACAGGAATTTCTTCACTGCCTTTTGTATTCGTTTGTCACTTTGTTACATCAATCTTCTGAAAATGTGTGACTGTGTGAATTAGTTCCTTAGTAAAACTAGGTTTTATTCATTTTTGTAAATTTTTTTTGTGTTTTATTTCACTGTAGATTGTTTAAATTGAGGAGAATTCAAAATGTCTCCATCCTTATTTATTTCTGTATGTGTGATTTAATAGAAAGTGCGTGAGATGTGGCGTGCATTACCACTGTTGTTGCTAACAAGACCATTAGTGAAAAGATATTGCTGTTGCTTTTCCTGCTATATTGAACAAAAAAAAGTCTGCTTATTACCTGCCCACGCACATCTTTCTCTCTGTCGCTCTCTTTTACACAAGACAGATTCCACATTAAAATTTGCCACATTTTTCCTCAAATGTTTATCACACATATCACCTAATACTGTGGTTGCAGAGCATTAATTATATTTAATAAAGAGCGTTGTATCTGACAGATTTGCCAGATATTAAAATGAATTGGTCACCTAAAAATTCAGGCATTATGTATTCACCCTTTTGTCGTTCCAAACCTGTATGATTTTACTGCTTCCGTGGAACACGAAAAGAGATGATGGGCTTTCGAAACTCCAACAAAGACAAAAACAACACATCACATTGTGATTGTTTACAAGAAATAAGTGCAAATCGGTTTTCAGCAAATAATGACTTAAATGTGACATGAGTCATTTTTGGACAACTAGTGGCACTAAATGGAATTGCAGTCTATGTGTTAGTGACCTAGGGGCCAGATTTACTAAACCGGGCAAATTAGCGTTAGAGCGCAATTCCAAAATTGCACCGATGGGAGAGGAAGATTCTACCAACAGTGCAATCTACCAACAGCAGAGAAAATTACCAGCTACTTTAAGAAATACTTTTTGGGCGTTAAATAATGGCGCAAATACCAGTAATTTGACGAGCACAAACATCAGTAAATGTTCATTTGATTCATTTTGAAACTCTCATCCTATAAATTTTGCATATTCAATAAGGTCAGGCGCAACAATAACTGTGTCCACACCTTTTCAGCGTTAATTATTCACGTGCGTATTTAGTAAATCCTTACAGTAATATTTAATGCCAAAAGACGGTTTGCGCTGGCACAAGCTGTTAGTAAATCTGGCCCCTAGGGTTTTCCAAAAGGGTTTACCATTATTATCCAATTATGGTCACAAGTTCCTTTGTTAGCAAAATAGTTCAATGATTCGTTGTTTCCCATAACCATAGTTCCAATTCATGCTATTCAACAACATTGCAAAGTTATGTGATTGGAACTGCAGCATTAAAAGTATAGGTTCTTGTTACTATGACACGTGGACTTTAATTTGTTCTTTAAATTTCATTCTACATATTTTTGTTTGTCAAGAGAATAAAAGTGCAGTGTGTGTGCGACTGTGCTCTGATAACCTGGGTAACCTCAGAGTATGATGTAAGGAACCTGTGATTCAGTCATCTAGAAATAAAGCAAAACAATGGCAAGCAAAAGTAGCAAAGTAATGTTTAGATGCCATGTTCGCTGACTGAATAAATCAGCTTCCATTTTCACTGTAAAGGAAAAGAACAGCATGACATTTTTGGTTAAATTTTCTCTTTTTGCCTTCCATCTTGATACAGGTTTGGAACAACATGAGGCTGAATAAACTACACAATTCAAATTTTGAGGTGAACTACTCTTTTAAAATGTAACTTGACAAAGTTTATTATTTTTTTCTATCAGTTTTTTTATCAGTTTCAGGTTTTCTATCAGGATGGCACATTCATTTAGTTCAGCTTGAGAATCTTTTCAGGTGTTGCATGACTGGATCTGTTTCTCCGACAGTGAAACGTGTATTTGTTTACTGGCTATCTAATTGTCCTCCTTGATGCCTTGCTCTTTATTTACTTCCAATGATTGATTAACAATCAGATATTGAGCACTGGGAAGCTGCCGAAATGACGGTGCATGTGAGAGACAGAGAAAGTGAATGTTGAAGCATGCTGCCAGTCAAAGTGGGCTTGTAATGAAATCCTCCAGCATTCCTGACAGTCTGTCTCAAGCACAAACACATTTACTCAGGGGTTCGCTCTCTCACACATAGTATACATCCATGTACCCGTCTATCTCTTATTTTCCTTCTTTTTGCACTCATATGCCTACCTTCCATCAGCCAGCTCTCCTCTCTTCTACATCTGAAAGTGTTGGGTGTGTTTAATTTAAGTTTACTCAGCCTGTCGTGTTCAATATCTCTGTCCCCTCTCTCCTGCCTCTTTTTCTCTCGTTCTTCTGTCATTCATTGCTTCATTTCATTCTGGATAAACTTGCCTATAGAAATGGAGGCCAGTAGCTGTTAGACTTCAAAGCGTATCAACAGAAAACTCTTCAGTTAGGCCTCACTGGTGTTTACAAAATGGCTGACAGACTCTCAACATTAGCTGAGGCGGTGAAAGTTAAACAACGTTGTTCAATTACACATTTCCTTTGCTGAAAACTGAAAGTCTTGCACTTGTTAAACTTCACACTACGGGATGAGAAGCCAACATTTAGATTTGTTTGCGTTTTATGTGACTAGTTCTGTGACATTCTGGATTTCCAGATACTTGGGATTGATTTTAGCAGGATTTTGTTGTGTGTTGTTTTTTTCTCTTTGTGTGTAAATTTGTTGAGGAAGCTAATTTGAAATCTATCTATCTATCTATCTATCTATCTATCTATCTATCTATCTATCTATCTATCTATCTATCTATCTATCTATCTATCTATCTATCTATCTATCTATCTATCTATCTATCTATCTATCTATCTATCTATCTCTACGTATTGTTATTGTTTATGCTACTGAAAGATTAAGTTAGTTGGCATCGCAAATTTTAATTAGCTACTCCTCAAGACTGCTTATAAGAAAGACCAGCGAGAAGCATTATTATACAGGAGAGTGAATTTTAAACAGATCTGATTGTATATGTATTAGCTTTCATGGGGTAAACTCACAGGCTAAGATTAGATTAGGGCGCGGATTCTTATGTAGAACATTCAGTTCCATTTTTATACACAGGGTTTCAGATTTGAGTATCACTGATTGCAAAGATTTCAAGGAAAGACTTTTCTAAATACACGGTTTACACAATACTTTCTTCAATCACCGACAGTTTTGCCCCTCTTCAATTGAAAATGTCTCGCACATGAAAAGCATTTTTTTTCCTCATAAAAATACAGTAATAAAAACAGTAATGGCAGTGCTTTGATGTCGCTTTGGGCTCAAGCATTTTCGAGTGTGTGTGTGTTTGTGTGTGTACTCTGCTTAAGATACACACTTAATGCATCCTCCGCTTTGATGGCTATAACCGTCTTTTCTTTTTAAAGGTGTCTGCGTGTGTGCTTGTGTGTAGATATGTTCTCGGAAGTCTTTAAGTGAGAGCCAGCAGTCTTTGAATGATGCTCAGTCAAAAGAGTCGAGCCCTGATTGCGGTTATAAGAAGACTCGGAGAGCCCTCTCTGCAAGGCAAGATAAGCAGAGTGTTTGTGGCTGAGTGACAATCCAGCACTGTTAATCATATTAAAGGCAAATAAATGTGAGCTCTACACACTCGCACCTTACTGGAAAAGAAGAAAAAAAGAAGTAAAAATAGAGATGCCTCAAGGGTTGCTTATTATGTTTTTGAATGCTATCATAGGCTCATTTACATTTTCATATATATATATATATATGTGTGTATACATACAGTGGTGTGAAAAAGTGTTGGCCCCCTTCCTGATTTTTTTTGCATGAACCGCCTTCTTAAGTTCATGCCACAGCATCTCAATAGGATTTAGGTCAGGACTTTGACTAGGCCAATTTTGTTTTTCTTCAGCCATTCAGAGGTGGATTTGCTGGTGTGTTTTGGATCATTGTTCTGCTACAGAACCCAGGTTCGCTTCAGCTTGAGGTCACGAACAGATGGCCGGACATTGTCCTTCAGGATTTTTTGGTAGACAGCTGAATTCACGGTTCCATTTATCACAGCAAGTCTTCCAGGTCCTGAAGCAGCAAAACAGCCCCAGACCATCACACTACCACCACCATATTTTACTGTTGGCATGATATTCTTTTTCTGAAATGCTGTGTTACTTTTACGCCAGATGTAATGGGACACACACCTTCCAAAAAGTTCAACTTTTGTCTCGTCAGTCCACAGAGTATTTTCCCAAAAGTCTTGGGGATCATCAAGATGTTTTCTGGCAAAACTGAGATGAGCCTTTATGTTCTTTTTGCTCAGGAGCAGTTTTCGTCTTGGAACTCTGCCATGCAGGCCATTTTTGCCCAGTCTCTTTCTTATGGTGGAGTCATGAACACTGACCTTAACTGAGGCAAGTGAGGTCTGCAGTTCTTTAGATGTTGTTGTGGGGTCTTTTGTGACCTCTTGGATGAGTCGGCGCTGCACTCTTGGGGTAATTTTGGTCAGCCAGCCACTCCTGGGAAGGTTCACCATTGTTCCATGTTTTCGCCATTTGTGGATAATGGCTCTCACTGTAGTTCGCAGGAGTCCCAAAGCTTTAGAAATGGCTTTATAACCTTTTCCAGACTGATAGATCTCAATTACTATCTGTGCAAGCACTTTTTCACACAGGCCCATGTGGGTTTGGATTTTGTTTTCCCTTCATAAAAAACCCTTCATTTAAAAACTGCATGTTGTGTTTACTTGTGTTATCTTTGATTAATATTTAAATTTGTTTGATGATCTGAAACATTAAAGTGTGAAAAAAAAAAAAAAAAAAAAAAAAATCAGGAAGGGGGCCAACACTTTTTCACACCACTGTGTGTGTATATATATATATATATCACACACACACACAAAAACACACTTTTAATAATAAACCTTTTATTATTAAAATAAAGCTTTTTTATTTATTACAAATATTTGATTTATTAATAAAATAAAATAAAATATGTAATTAATAATGGTTGTTTAGTAGATGCCAAGAGATCATTTATAAAAATAAGTTTTAAGATAAAGTTATACTTTCTACACTCGTTTTAGATTTATTTAAACACTTGACAGATAAAATAAAGTTCAGTGTGACATTTCAAAGACTAAATAAAAGAATGAATGAATATTAAATATCTCATTCAATCACCGGCTCTTAAAGGGACAGTTCATTCAAAAATGAAAACTTCATTTTTGGTCAGTTCTCTGTGCAAATCAATTCTATAGATTCCGATAAATAAAAAAAAATGATTACAAATTAAATAAATTATTTAACTATAAATAATAAATTAAATAAACACTGCTTGAACTGATTGCATTTATGATTTTTGAAACTGAATAGTCCCAGTCCCCATATAACTTTCTCAGCTATCAAATGACAGTTTTTCAACATTCTCATTATTTTATGAAAATGTGATTTCTGGATGTTCTTCGGTTGTTCTGAACAGTAGTAACATTAAAAAAAAAAAAGAAAAAAAGCATGGCCATCCAAATAAAATATTTAAGGAAAAAAGTGCCATGGACAATGCTGACCAGATAAATTTGTACAATCTGCTTCCACATATTAAAGTCAGTCATATAGGTTGGAGAGACATGAGGGTGAGCAAATAATAGTGCTGTTTATTTATTTGACTGAACTAAATGTCAAAAGTTATTTTTTGTTTGTTTGTTTTCATCAGTCAATTGAAGCTTACTTATTTCTGATGGAATTCACAGGGTCACATGACCCGTTTACATTGAGAGGTCATGGTAAGTGCAGGTGTTTGTGAAGAGCTAAAGCTTGTTATTTCACCAACTGTCTCCAACGCACGCACGCACGCACACACACACAGACACAGACAGACAGACAGACAGAGAGAAACACACCCAGAGACTCTCATTAAGTAAGCTTCAGCGGTATATCCGCTCATCAAAACACTGTCTGCACTAATTACTGCCTGTGACGAGACACACTCCAGCATATTCATAAGCACACACACATACAAACACTGGCTCCCCACAGTATAATTCATATGCATATAGGCTGTCTCTTTCACATACAAACACACACACACACCTACACATAAGGTTTTTCTTCTTTTTTTCAGAGCTGTATGCAAATGCATTTAATTGGTCTGTCTGCTGATGCCACCCATACTGTCAATCAAATCTATTCAAAGCGCTGTCAGGAAAATAGAGGTAGGATTGTCTCCAAGATCTCTGTGTGCTGCATTGTATGCATGCAAAAATAATTGAAGAACCATCCAAAGAGACATGCAAATGCATTTTATTAATAATCTAAACTATTATACTAACCAAGCATGGTTAAAAAAAATTATATATCTCAACACCCAAAAGAAGTTTGTTGCTCAAATAATGTTTATTATGATTATTATTATGTTGAAAATAGTTTTGCTGCTTATTTTTTGTGGAAACTATGATGTGATTTATTTTATTTTTGCAAGGTGCATTAAATAGATCAAAAGGTGATAGTAAAGACATTTACGCTACTATATACACTATATTGCCAAAAGTATTGGGTCACCACCTTGTAATGAACATGTTTGACTACTTTAGTAATTTCTATGAGTACAAATCTTTATGTAATGTAGCATATAATGATATTCTAGGGAATTTTGTGCTTCTAATTTTATAGCAACATCTAATTTTTATAGGTGTTTGGTGAAGAGTTTTTGGCTCAAGGTCTGCATTTAAAGTCACACCAGAGGTGTTCAGCTGGGACTAGGACTTGGCTTGCTGCAGACCAGTCAAGTTCTTCCACACTGACTGAATCAATCATGTCTTTTTGAACTGTGCCTTATACACATGAGCCAATATTTTATTCACAATAGAACATAGATAGCAAATAAACTGATAAATTTTACAGTTTAATGCACAAAATGAGTACATTTCAAATTTGATGCCTGCTACAGGTCTCAAAATAGTTGGGACGGGGGCATGTTTACCATGGTGTAGCATCTCCTCTTCTTTTCAAAACAGTTTGAAGACGTCTGGGCATCAAGGTTATGAGTTTCTGGAGTTTTGGTGTTGGAATTTGGTCCCATTCTGCTGAAGAGTTCATGGTCATCTTTGACGTATTTTTCATTTAATGATGCACCAAATGTTCTCTATAGGTGAAAGATCTGGACTGTAGACAGGCCAATTCAGCACCCAGACTCTTCTACTACGAAGCCATGCTGTTGAAATAGCTGCAGTATGTGGTTTTGCATTGTCCTGCTGAAATACACAAGGCCTTCCCTGAAATAGACGTCGTCTGGAGGAGAGCATATGTTGCTCTAAAACCTTTATATATCTTTCAGCATTCATAGTGCTTTCCAAAACATGCAAGCTGCGCATACTGTATGAACTTATGCACCCCATACCATCAGATATGCTGGCTTTTGAACTGAACACTGATAACACACTGGAAGGTCTCCCTCTTCTTTAGCCCGGACGACACGGAGTCCGTGATTTCCAACAAGAATGTCAAATTTGGACTCGTCTGACCATAGAACACTTTTCCACTTTGAAACAGTCCATTTTAAGTGAGCCTTGGCCCAAAGGACATGACAACACTTCTGGACCACGTTCACATATGGCTTCTTTTTTGCATGATAGCGCTTTAGTTTTTCATCTGCAGATGGCACGGCAGATTGTGTTTACCGACAGTGGTTTCTGGAAGTATTCCTGGGCCCATTTAGTAATGTCAATGACAGAATCATGCCGATGAGTGATGCAGTGTCGTCTGAGGGCCCAAAGACCATAGGCATCCGACAAAGGTCTTGTCCCTTATGCACAGAGATTTCTCCAGTTTCTCTGAATCTTTTGATGATATTATGCAGAGTAGATGATGAGATTTGCAAAGCCTTTGCAACTTGACATTGAGGAACGTTGTTTTTAAAGTATTCCACAATCTTTTTATGCACTCTTTTACAGACTGGAGAGCCTCTGCCCATCTTTACTCTGCCTCTCTAAGACATCCCTTTTATAGCTAATCATGTTACAGACCTGATGTCAATTAACTTAATTAGTTGCTACATGTTCTCCCAGCTGAATCTTTTCAAATCTTTTTTTCTTGCTTTTTCAGCCCTTTGTTGCCCCCATGCCAACTTTTTTGAGACTTGTAGCAGGCATCAAATTTGAAATGAGCTAATTTAGTGGATAAAAGTGTAAAATTTATCCATTTTAGTGCTATCAGCGTGAATATTTTTTTACGCAAATTAATCGTTTGATAAGGTTTGACCCCAACTTTTTGCCGTTATCGCAGCGCGGAAGATAATATTGCCTGCGTCCCAATATGCACACTATCCATCCTAAATTGTATATTCTATGTGATATTAGTAATGTTCAATACGATTTAGGGCAGATAGGGTGTATAGTATGCACATTGGGATGCAGAGATTGTGTGATTATGAGGCGCCGGGCTAGACGAAAGTGAAGCGAACGTGGAGAGAGAGAGCGAGTGTGTCTGACAGAGAGAGAGAGAGAGACAGAGCGCGAGAGAGAGCGAGTGTGTCCGAGAGAGAGAGAGAGAGAGTACGCGAAGGAGAGGGAGTGTGTCCGAGAGAGAGAGAGAGAGAGAGAGAGTGAGCGAGTGCGCTAGAGATATGTATACTCATATATGATAAGGGTACATAGAACCAATGTTGCCAGGGTCGCGGTTTTCCCACACAATTGGGCTATTTTGAAAATACGGTCGTGGGCAAAATTACAGAGCCGTGGGTTGTGGTTTTTTGAGCTACTTTTATAATGTACCGCGGCCACCCAAAGTGTGTGTGTGTGTGTGTGTATATATATATATATACATATATATATATATATATATATATATATATATATATATATATATATATATATATATATATACATATATATACATATATATATATATATATATATATATATATATATATATATATATATATATATATATATATATATACATGTGATCGCAAAAGGAAGTTATTACAAACACTCGATGGTGGTTTAAAGTGAGTTTTGAGTAAAAGTGTACTATTAATCTCACTAATTGTCTTATGTAGCATGATGCTAATGTTAGCTCTAATGCACCTGCAGAACAGTCCAATTCTTCTTCATGATGCATTTTATCATAATACTTCATAAGGTCACAAGAAAATGTTTTGTTTTATTTATATAGAAATACTTTTGATAATAGTTGGGTAAATGTGTACTGGGATTGAAGCGATGTGGCTTGGTAAACGTTTTATTGTCAGTATAAAGGCTGATAATGGCTGAATTAAAACAAAATAATAATAAGGATTATGTCTCATTCCTGGCGGAGATGTGAAAGGTTCTGTTTCCTTAAACTAGTTTGTCATGCATTCCTTTATTTCAACACATTTACAGGTAAATCCTAGTATTCTAAGTTTGCGATTAATCGTGATTAATCAGTCCAGGACTGTGATACATTTTTTAATCGATTGACAGCACTAATCCATTGAAACATTTGTTATGTTCTATTGGCTCATGTGATTTGAAAGTCTTTTAGTTTTCAACCTTCAATTTTAGATTTCCTTGAATTCAAACTGGATTTTTATTTCCTAACTTCCAACGTAAATTCAGTTAGAATTTAATTGTAATTTAAACATCACTTTTAATTCAGTTGTGAATGGCGTACAACCCTGTAAATAAGAACGGAGAACCAAACCAAAGCCTCACTTTCAGTCACTTGCACATGTGTTGCATTGCTAATGAAAGCCTAGTTAGGATTTTTGTCAGTGCAACACAAAACGAGTTGTATGAAGTGTCGGTAAACTAAGCATGAAATGGTGGTGATGCAATATTTCCTCAAGAGAGTGTGTGTGGTTGTGTGTATAGTCTTGATGAGAATGTGTTTTATGTGTGGGAGGGACCTTCTGGATTGGATTGAACTCTCTCTCTCTCTCACTCTCTCTCTCTCTCTGTGTGTCTTTTTCTTTCCTCTCTTCTCAAATTCAGTGTGAATCTCTCCTCCTTCTGTTCTCACACACCTCCCACTCACACACACACACACACACACACACATTCTTTTCCGGTCTTCCTTGTTCTCCTTTCATATCATCAGCATCGTTCAGCTGCTTTGCCTGTTTCTTCTTTCCTGCATGTCTGTTAGCACCCGCACATCTCTTTTTCGCATCATTTTTTCTTCATGTTTTCATTTAGTTCTCGCTTCATTCTTTCTATAGTATTTCATGCATGCCATATTTGGCCTGTGCTATTAATATTATTTAAAAATTATTTCACTCTTTTTAATTTTAGCACAGATTTTTTTATGATTTTATTTTTATATTATTTATTTTAAATCATTTATATTTTACTATTGTTTACATACCCACATTGTGGGACAGTTTTATTTTGGTGGCTACCACACATTTTGGCAAATTTAGTTCTAGTTTGGAACATTTACATATTGTATTCAGTGCATATATTATATACTGTAGAGATAAGAAATAAGAAGAGTATTGTGCCCAACGTAGCCTCTAAGTAATAACTGCCATGTTTTTTTGCATCTCTTTGTTGACAGATTATTTGATCTGCCTGCCAAATTCTTCAAAATCATGCTGCTGTAGTTTGTTTCTCTGTTGTAATGCGCAAAATCAAATCCTGCTATATTTCCATGTAATACACATATGTTTGTATGTGTTTGTGTGCATGTAGCTATGTGAACGCAGCGTGAGGTTAAATAGCCGAGAGAAGAAAAACCTTTACAGAAGCGTGTTCATAACTATTAACACTGCAAGCAGAAAATCACTTGCATTGGTGCATATGTTTCACAGTGTGTATGTGTGTGTGTGTGTGTGTGTCATTTTAAATAAATGCTGTTGTTTTGAACTTTCCATTCATCAAAGACAAAAATGTTTGTATCAAGAAATGGCTTACAAAAATTAGTTTTGCCATCACATTAATAAATTACATTTTAAAAGACACCAAAATAAAAATTAGTTATTTAAATTATAATAATATTTGAAGCCAGCCTTGGTGAAAATTAATGAAGGGATGAATGAATGATTGATCCTGACTGTTTATTAGTTAGGATTCATTCATTCATTCATTCATTTTCCCATTTCATTTAATTTAATTTCTAAAATGCTTACTTTTTTCCCATTCAGGATTTAGTGTTCTTATAATTAGCATAATATAAATCCAGAAGAAGTCTGTTATGGTATGTCCTTAGTGTGTGTGTTTTTTTTTATGTGTGTGTGTGTGTGTGTGTGTGTGTGTGTTTATGTGGTTTAGTATGGAGAGAGAATTGTGTCTTTATTACATGCGCGAAAATAAATGATCCGAGAGAAAAAAAAAAGTTTGAGAGAAAAAGTTATCACACTGATAGCAAAAAAGCATTTCATGAGAGAAAAACAAATATTTGAGAGAAAAGGTTTTCATACCAATAGCAAAAAATAATAATATTTGAGACTAAAAAAAGTTTTGAGAGAAAGTATTTTCTCATAGAACATAAAAAAATATACATTTGAATTTTTTTTCATTATTTCTGAGAAATAAAATCTCTCTCAAAATACTTTGAAAAAAACTCTCAAATATATATTTTTTGCTATCAGTGTGAAATCATTTTCTCTAAAAAAAAAAAAAGTGTTTTTCTCAAAACGCTTTTCTTTGCTCTCGATGCAATTTCTTGCTCTCGTGTCAGATTTTGCTTTCACTGTGAGAATTGTGTCATGGGCGGGGCCACGTTCCTATTGGCCAGTCGGGTGAGCATCGTCTTGTCTTGGGAGTCGAACTGAATCATTACACCATTGCTCGGTTCACCTGCATGATACCGCCTCTGCCTTATGGCTAGTTTAGTTGAGCACGGACACTCCAATGTTTGGGTAAGATGATGACACACAGCTGGCTTAGCAAGTTCAGCATCACTGAAGATTAAACATTAAAAAATAGCACTCATATTCAGGAATGAATGTGTATTATATTATTTGCTTGCTAATCGCTAGTAAAGCTAACCAGCCATCATGCTAGGTAAACTTGCAAACTCACCTGGTTTATATACTATTTTTAAATCAAATGCCAAATGAATGTTTTGATTTATGGCTAGTTCAAGACACAATTCTCTCTCCATAGTTTATGAGGACACAAATTTGTATAATGACATGGGTATGACAGAGGTATTACAATATGAAGGTGGTTTATGAGGACACTGCCTATGTCCCCGTAATTCAAAAGGCTTAAAAAAATTTTTTTTTGAAAATGCACAAAGTCTCCTGTGAGGGCTAAGTTTAGGTGTAGGGTTGGTGTAGGGCAATAGCACACACAGTTTGTTCAGTATAAAAACCATTACGCCTATGGAGAGTCCCCATAAACCACAAAAACCAACATGTGTGTGTGTGTGTGTGTGTGTGTGTGTGTGTGTATGTGTGTGTGGACTATCCTGTCCTCTTTTATAATCCTCTTTAAGACTTTGCTTCAAAAGCCTCACTTGTTTAGTTATGAAAAAATAACTAATTCTATAAACAGTGTATTTTAATTTCTGATCTCCAGACACATCACAGAGGTCACATATTCCCAGTCCACTGTGTGTATGAGTGAATGTTTGAAAATAAATCCATGTTACCGATTAAAGAACTTCACCTGCTAACCCTGCTCTCCATCTCCACGTGTGTGTGTGTGTGTGTGTGTGTGTGAGGCAGTGGTGTGTAGCGTATGTGCAGCACGTTGTCAGTTTGATAGGGGTTGTGGGATTGGCTGAGCACTGATCCGTAAGCCCACTTATTATACAGCCCAGATCAGCGCTGCAGCGACTTCAGCCCTTCTCTGAGCATCTCCATATATCTGTCCATTCATCTTAATATATCCTCTTTTCTTCATTCCAGTACTTTTTTCTACTATTTTAATTTTTTCTTAATTGACCGCTCAATGCACTTCCATTCCTGTACTGCTGTATTTCTTTATGGTCTAGCCTTTGAAGTGTGTGTATGTGTATATGTATATGTATACATATAACTTTATATAGCTTTCTTTTGTTCCCCTTTCGTTTCATGTTCACTGCAAATGAGTGATGTATTGACCAAACACTAACAAAAAATAAGAAATACAGTGTTTAACAGCTTAGTAATAATAATAATAATAATCATCATTTTGTTCACATTTACTTCCATTTTTTTACACATTTTTCTCCACATCCAGGTTCACACTTTCTTTCACGTGTACAGTTCACCGTGCTCCTCCCCGAAAATCTCTCTTTCTCGAATTCATTTCAATTCTCTCCTCTGATTCAAGTTCCCTTCATTCTCCGCATCACCCGCCACGTCTTGCCACTTTATTGCCCATTTCTCTATCACTCCTCCTCTCTCAGCTCTTCCATTTTTCCTGTCACTCACACAGGGGTTGGTCGCATCTGACTGTGTCTGCAACACTTTGGCAATGGTGGGCACACCACAGGACATGGCAAAGTTCAAATACTCTGGTTTAAAATGACAGGTTGCCTTGATAGAGCAAAATCTTGCCAAGCAAAATCACAAACATATTTTGGCACTTGCTATCAGCTGAAGGATAGACACCCCTTATTATGAAGAAATACTCCTTTTGTTGCAACTTGACCAGCAAAAATGAAAGGACATCTCCTAAAAAACAACAACAGGGTTTTCTTTGGTTTTCATTCTTTCTGTTTTCATTGTATGTTTATTTGTTCGCTCATTCGTTCATGAATGAATGAATGAACGAATGAATGTGGTCTGACAGTAGATCCTAATACTACCCCTGAAGCATTTTTCTTTTTGTTAAATAATATTTATTTCCATAAATTTGCATACAATTTAAAAATGTAATTAAATGCTGCTATTCATAAACAGTTCATTCAGATTAATTTGTCACAAGTGTACACTTATTAACATAAGACAACACACTCTTCCATATCCACACCCATTCGGTATTAAACAGCTTCACCCACTCTGATGAACAACACTGAATTGTATGTATGTCATTGCACAGAGTTTAGCTATTAATAACAGAGGTCATTTGCATTAAGATATCTTAAAGGTGCAGTAGCAAAATAGCCTGTTTAATTTTATGGATCAGGTTTGTCAAGGAAAACAAATACAATTCTATGGAAGTTGTAAAATGCATCTTTATTAATACATCATTAAGAATTGCATCTCTGTTCTGTAATGGATTCACGTAACATAACAAACACCACATTAGAAATTTAAACTGTACAGTTATTGAAAATCATTTATGTAATTTTGTATATGGTTTCTTGATTGAACAAATGTAATGATTAGCACACGCTCAGGTTGGTGATTAGTATGTACTCTGTAGGTGGTTTAAGATGCTTAATAAGGAAATATGTATTACAATCTAAATTAATGAATTAAATAGCATATATTAAGGCTAATTATACAATTTTTAATCTACTTGATTCAGTACTCCTGGTCTTACTATACATTATTAGTCTGCTTCTAAACAGCTGGTCTAAGAATAATGATAAGCACAAAAATAAATAGTTGAATAAAATAAATAAATTAGATAAAAAATATTCAATAATTCGGGCGCAAGAAATAATGTAACACTTTTGTTTTTTACTAAAGATCTCATTTATTGAATTTGATTTTGATTAATTGATTTATTTCATTGATTGCATACAAAGATTGACAGTACAGGCAACAATTTTTCACATTTCAACACCATTGATGCAATAACAAGTAAAACCATAAATTAATAATAAATAAATAACTTACTGTATATCACGTGTAAAATCATTTTAGTTTTTGATATTGTTGTTTTTCTTTAAAAGTAAAAGATCTGACACAAATGGAATTGTAATAACATCCGTTTTCAAATTGTTCTACAAACACTTCCGCATCTGCCATTGGTTGGGCAAACGGATTGCCCCGCCTCAAAATAACACCATTGGTTGAGTGAATGTTGCCGTGTTGAACTGGTTGGATTGCTCAAATAAAACAAAAAAGGTTTTGAAAATTCCACTTTTCAGGGAAATCAACCAATAAATGGCTATCAAATAGTTGCTAAATATATGCATATTAAGATACAAGAAACTATTTTAACATTAAAATGAATCAATCTATCAATCAATCACACTTCCCCTTGAAGTTTGAAAATCTCCCTAATCTTACATTAACATTGTTTAAATTTTTTGAAACTGAAATGTGATTGGTCTCTCAGTCAGTCATTTGCGTGCTGAATTGTGATTGGTCTTTCTTGTATTTGTATTCAGACATGGGTATTTTAACGGGTGATGCCGAGCATTTCATCAGTACAGCAGTTAGCGTGCACTTTGGGCTTTCTTCCACATTGCTTTAATTTAATCCTCCTTCCATTATTTTTACTAAATTCTATATGTCTCTCTCTTTCTGTGATGGTGTGGGATTAGTCAAGGGGATTTGGGGTTCTTGGGCTGTCATCTCTCTTATGTATGTGTGTGCGAGTGCAATAGTTTCCTTGTGGCATGAAAGTGTTGCATCATTCGCCTGTGTGTCATTGGCACTTCTGTGGGATATGTTCTAACCAGCTCTGCAGTATGATGCTGCCTGTGCTTGCATTTACAATTTGCTTAGCTATCACTCTGTGTCATCAATACTCCAGGGTTACGTTGCCATGCATGCTGTCATTTAGAAAAATATGACACATGGAGTGGCTGTTTTGGTGTAAGGGTGGAAGTTTTGGTCATTTTTTGTATTTGAGTAGGTTGTGGGATTCTATCTCTGATTTCTATCTGTCTGTCTGTCTGTCTGTCTGTCTGTCTGTCTGTATGTATGACTTACTTTCACCATTCACTTGCTATGATTCACTTGCCACCATTCACCATTCCTTACATCGATTTGTGTCTTCCACAGAAGAAAGAAAATCAAATAGTTTGAAAACAATATAAGAATGAGGAAATGATGACACAAATAAAATATGCTATTTAACATGTAAAAAAAAAACAAAAAAACAATACAGTTAAGTTTAGTATTAGTATAAATTATATATTCAAAGTTTTCAAATAAACAAATATTTAAAATGTAAAGAAAATAATAATAAATTAATAAAATAAATAAACAAAAAAAAATAACAAAAAATGGAGATTGTGTAAAAATATATTTGTATGATTCAGATTTTAAATATAAGTTTGCAATTATTTACAGACATCTGTGATTCATTATTGTTGTTGCTATTGTTTTTTTGAATAATAATTATTATTATTTTAGCAATTGACAGCCCTAATATGGAAATTTATACTACTAGTAGTATACTTTAACTTTTTGTACAAAAATAAAGCGAATGCACAGAAAAAAAATAAATAAAAATGAAGTAACTTGTCAGTCAGAATGTGAATATGTATTTATGTATAATACAATACCCTGAATAGTCTATCATGCATGGGAAATGTTAAAATGTATGGTTAAAAAGAGCTTAGGACCATTTTCATATTTTTCATTTTATGTTGATAAGTCTTCGATTTGATTCTTACATTTTATGTTTAAAAGTTTGATTTGACATTTTCATAATTTTGTGCATGTATAATCTGAATATAATATCTAAAGAACAGTTTCATAAAAAGACAAAAAAAATTATAACGATTAATTCTTATTTTTATTACAAAAAAAAAATCTTTGAAGTAATTGAGTACAGTGTTGACACACTGCATAATTCAAACAATTATGAATAAAGTTCCTCTTTATAGCCCAGATGACCCACCATACAGCAATAGGTGCATCTGCCTTTTTGGCACATATCCATATAGTTATTACTGGATTTCAATTTGTGTAAAATGATTTGATTTCAAATGTTAGAATTTCATAAAAGGTCAAGTAACACAGATACTGTTGAAGATCAATCATTGTTGTCATTTCAAAGTACTCAGGCACTCATGTGCCTCCAGCATATACAGTAGGCCTCTGTATTTCTTGCTATTTCAATCTCTTTCTCTCCGGTTTGATCGGCTGATACAGATCTGTATTGTTTAGTTTGAAGTAAAACAGGTATTTTAGTGGGACATTAAGCACTTTTAAGCCCCCCCGCCAGCTAGAGGATGCTTGTATCGACCACAGACCGAGAGATGACACACCACTGTTCAATAAGTGCACGCACATACAGAGACAGGCAGACAAAAAATTATAAAAATGTACATGTTCCATTGAGAAGTAACCAGAATTCAGGACACACATACCACTGACCTGTTTTCCATGCTAAACACATCCATCACACATACACAAATGAATTGATAGGCTGGCACTCTGTGTCAAATACGATCCTGTCCTTTAAATATATTGAGTGTGGGATTAGTGTGTGTGTGTGTGTGTGTGTGTGTGCCATCACCTCATCAGATCCAGTCCTGGTGTGTGGCAGCTATTTTTCGGCTGATCGCTTCTCACATATCCATTTCGGTGCTTGGTAGATACACACACACACATCGAATTGAGGAGGTTGATGAGAAGATGCTGTTTGATAGAAGGACAGAGCAAAGGATGAAGTCTGGACTTCACTTAAAGTGTCACAGTTTCTGTGTATATTACATATGCAAAATGTACTGCAAAATGTGAGAAATTATTTTACCAGCAATGTATGTCTGCTGAATAGACATTGTTCTCTTATCAGTGTCTAATAAATCCTTAACCCAGACTGTTTAACCTCAATTTAACTTGACATAAATGAAAATGAGGTGTAAGGGATGGATGTACAGTCAGTTCGGGTTGGCTTTTGAAAATTCAGATGGCACACTTTCGAGATATATATATATATATATATATATATATATATATATATATATATATATATATATATATATATATATATATATAAATAAATAAATAAATAAATAAATATGTGCTCTGAGATCTTGAGGCAATACAGCGTGTATTCAGCAAAACATTCTTCTATCAATTACAGCCTCATTTTCATTCACATAAAGTTCAATATCGCGTCTATGACTAAACCTTGACTGAACATGAACATTTATACTAATAGTATAATAAAAACACGCAACAATTGGTGCGTTTTGCAGAGACCAATTTAATAATAATAATAATAATGATAATAATAATAATTATTATTATTATTGTTGTTGTTGTTGTTGCATTAATTAGTTTAAAATAAAAACATTTATTATTTTAAATAATTTTAAATGAATACATTTTTAAACCATGAATTCATTTGTTAGAATAATTGTTGCATTTTTTCATTCATTTAAAGTTTAACATTTATTATTTTAAATCTATTTAAATTAATACATTTTTATTAAACCATTATTTAATGATAATGAATTTATTAGATGATATATCAATATATATGTCAGTCACATTTGATACTGTTTTCACAAATTAATTGTCAGGGTGTTTATGTTGTTGCTAAGGTGTTTAATGTGTTACTGTGCAATTTCTGTGGTTTTCTGGGTGGTTCTTGTAATTGTGAATTTTATATCACTATAAGTGTATATAGCAATAGAAGCTATTTAAACGAAGTATAAGTAGCATATTTTCTTAGCAATAGATTATATTTACACTAATTGTAAATAGCGATGCATTCTATTTACAGTCTGATTTATTTACTTTCTCAGAATTGTGAAATATAAACTCACTATTGTGAGATGCAAAGTCAGAATGGCAGGATATAAGCTTGCAATTGCTGAAAAAAAAAGGATTGTGAGATATAAACTCATGGAAAATCACGTAAATTAATAAAATTTTTAAACTACATTAACATTTGTAAAATGATTATAGATTTTCTAGGTATGCCAAGTGTTAAAATATTGTAATGCACTAATAGAGAAAATAATTGCTATTAGTAGTAGCAGTAAAATTATTATTCTTTTTATTAACCCTTATCCTTTTCCAGTAAATAATGAATGACTGGAAGAGTCTTGGGATTTTGAATATTGCTGTGGACATTAGTGGGTCTTGCAGTCAAAAAGTTAAGCAAGTTGATAACCCCTGATATTCTGATTTCAAGATAAAGCTTGTGTAAGTCTAAGTCAGTGTAAGTCTACAGGATATTTCCATCCAGTTTATTGCCCACCAGATGAAAATCATCAGTCTTATCACTTAGAAAACTAGCACACTCTCTTCGGTAAACCACTTTTGAGGTTTCATTCACGTCTGTAGCACAGACGATGCTGGATGCATTAAACGCTGAAGTTAAATAGTGAAGGTTAAGGGTTTTGAAAAGCCTTTGCAAAACAACTTGTTATAATAATTTTACAAAGATTTCCACTTTCAAAGCTGTCCCACATTGAGGTAATTGAGTTTATTCTCTTACACACGGCATTACTTTGCATATGAAAACAAAACACATTAGCGTTATCAGAAGCACTGACGAGAGCAGAAGGTCTGAACGAGCAGCTATTAGCTTATTAGCCCTTTTGTGTGAAAATCGTTTCCTTTGAAGCGATCATGGCCTAGTACATGTTGCTTTGTAATGCTGTTGTTGCAGTGCAGTGCTAGCATTACAGCTAAGACACAGTACTGTTCTTTATGACTACACAAAAACCTTCACAAGCTCCCTCCCACAGGCCGCTGTTTCTGTTGGTGTTTAAGACAGTTGTAAGCGAAGCACTTTATTGATTTGTCATTTAGAAAACCTTACCCGCTCTTATTTGTCTCATGAGCAACACACAGAGAGAAGCAATTATAGCAGCGCTCTCTCAGTGGAAACAGAGGAGCTGAGAAAGAATCAGGAAATCCATCTACAGTAGCAATCAACCAAATATTACCATTCTATCCCTCTATCCATCTGTGTTCTGTCTTTCTGCATGTCTTGTTAAATATCTATCTATCTGTCTGTCTGTCCATCCGTCTCCATGTCTTGTTAACTGTCTCTTATTAAATATATATCTGTTTATATATCTATTTTTCTGTCTATCTGTCTGTCTGTCCGTTCATCCATCTCCATGACTTGTTAATTGTCTGTCATGTTAAATATCTGTCTGTCTGTCCTACTGTCTTCCTCCATGTCTTGTTAATTGTCTGTCTTGTTAAATATCTATCTATCTATCTATCTATCTATCTATCTATCTATCTATCTATCTATCTATCTATCTATCTATCTATCTATCTATCTATCTATCTATCTATCTATCTATCTGTCTGTCTGTCTGTCTGTCTGGCTGGCTGTCTGTCTGTCTGTCTGTCTGTCTGTCTGTCTGTCTGTCTGTCTGTCTGTCTGTCTGTCTGTCTGTCTGTCTGTCTGTCTGTCTGTCTAAGCCTGATATACAGGTTGAAAACCTGAGCTTTTTGGAAGATATTGTCATGATTACAACTCCATCTTTGAGCTTGGTAAGTTGTTGCCATGCAATTGCTATGGTACTGATTGGCGGAGTGTTTGGGGTATATCTTATGGCAGAGAGAGAGACAGATGAGCATAATTAGAAAAAGTTATATAGATAGATAGTTTTACACACAGTCAGAAAGGTGAGAAGGCCAATAGAGAGATAAAGCTTTAATGGATAGTTACAAACTTGGAAAGTGAGAAAGATGCCTACATATGTTTACTCTGATGACATGGGAATCAAGATACAATGCATTGCCCCCCTCCCTATTGTGCAGTGATCTAGTTCCTTTAAAGATCACACACACCTACACACGTGTATACGCCACTGGGTGAGTCGAGTATTGGTGGGTGTTATCTGAGACTGCCTTAAAGGAAGAGAGAACGGAAGAAATCAATAAACAACACAAATACACACTTGTCTCCCAGCACCACCTCCAGCCCACAAACACACCCACACACTGCCATGTGGGCGCTAGCAGCGTTTATTTCTACAAAAATTGTGTTGATATATGTGTTCACTAACAAGGCTTAGCTTTTTAAATACCCCAGACAGCTTGGCCAAGACTGGACACACAAACACACACATACAGTCATGACTGGTAACGCATGTGATAGACACACAGGTGCTCTGTCTCTTGGCGTGCGGTTTGATGTCTGATTCAGTTGACAGGAGGTTGTAATTAATTGCCCACGCACTCTCTGCTCAGCCGAGATTGGCCATTTTTCTAAAATGGTGCAAGAGCCGCCGCCCACAAGTACACTCAGCTGTCACCGTGGTTACTTGTCCTCCATGCCTTGTTAGCTACCTCTCACCTGAGATGTAACTAATTACAGTCACACACACACATTGACGCCCAGAGTGAGAAAGGCTCAAGACACCTGTCAAGGCCTTTCTCACTTTATTTTTCTTTTTTTTTTTTACCATTTCTCTCCTTCTGTCACTTTTCCTTGTTCTATTTGTTACTCGGTAAGAACAACAAATAAGAGACAGCCATCGCCCCCCTTCCCTCCTCCTCTTTTATAGTCTCGCCTTGTCTCTTTTCTTTCTCTCTCTGATGTGTTTTGACAGTGAGGGATGCAACACATATATGTATTGTCAGAACAAACTCAAGAAAACAGTATGGTAGTTAAAGTCAACGAGAATAAAGTCAATGAGAAATGCAATTCACAAGCCATTTACTTCCAAAACGTAAATCATTTTCGAATTTAAAAGGGTGGGAATTACAAGCTCTGGGGACGTATAGTCACAAAAAAGACCGAAACAAGCATTATACATGTAAGTCGCCCATTATACATGTAGAACCAATTAAAATGAGTGATGCTTTCTACAATAGTTTGTGGCATGAAGAGTCAAGTAGCTGGCGTTAAACTGATGCCTCGTTCAATTTTTGATTTACCACATATTTTTGATGCAGATGATGCTACAGATGATGCTATCCCTGGAACAACATATAAACGACCAAATTTTGCTTAATCGCAACATTTAATCACAATCGCTAAGTTTAGTCGCATCATATAATCATTGCAGTTAAAAGTGCTGTTTGATTACATGTAATTTGTAACTAACTGTTTGATTTTTACTGGACATTTCTGCTATAGTCACTACTAATAATCTACTCCTAAATATAATGTAGAAACTTTTTCTGAAATTTTCTGTAAAGCTTCTTTGCCACGATTTGTATCGCTATAAAAAATAAACTTGAATTGGATTGAAATGACATTTTATTACTTCTTTCAAAAATAATGTAAAATACTGGTAAATAAAAGAAAAAAAAATGTTTACAGACATTATATACACTGTAAACATGTATTTTCTCCCACTCCACATCAAATACACACACAGTACAATAACGAGAATGAAAAATAGTTTAAACAAACATAAATTAACAGCATTAATTAAACAACATTTATTATAAATGGCAAGCTTAAGTGTATTTAAAGCAAAACTTGATTTGATTATATTATATTATTACATTTTATAAGTAGTTCTGGCACATCAGTTGCAGCATGCTTCAGATGTAAAAAAAAAAAAAAATGTGCATTTTATCCTTGAAAAAAAATGGTACTTACGCACTTGTGCTACTACCGACAACAGGGCTAATGGATTTGTAATGTTCACTTTGACATATCCTGAAGCTGTTGCAGAGCGACAATGGTCAAATCTAGTGTAGATCATATTCTGTAACCTTATAAACTCAAATTCGTCTAGCTATATTAGCTTGATTTTGAACTGTTTACATGAAATATTTCAGAATGCTATTTGCAAGTATACTTTTAGTGAAAATGTCCATTAGTGGTCTTCTTTCTTTCTTTCATATCAGTTATTGTCTTTATGGAACAACAGTTTTCAGAGAATCTTGCTAAACAAGTTAGTTAAAATGTTAGCATATTTATTGGTAGCTACCTGAATAATAAAACATCTGGTTTAATATTATTTGAAGATGCCTTTATTGCTCCTTTAAATACTGGGGTTTGTTAGTGCCATATGAATTCTTTATTTTAAGGTGTCATAATACAGAGTAAATACCTAATTAAGTACTTAGTAGTAGCTGTTGTACTTACTTGAAACAAAATGTACTTACCATGTAACTTAAGTTATGGAACAGTCTGTACTTACAGGTTGTAATTATGTAGTAATGTAATAGGCAGCTACTGTTACACACATGTAACAGGCTGAGTCTGTTACACAGTTACTTGTACACTTAAGTACAATCGTGATACACTTTATTTTAAGTATATTATGCCGGTGTAATATTCTGTAATTTTAATGTAATTATAAAGTTATTACCTGTATTTAAGCTGTGTAATGGTGGGTTAAATCAAACTAAGGTGCAGCTGGATAAGGTGTACAGTATAGATACACATGAAGTACACTTAAGTACAATCTTGATTCACTTTATTTTAAGTAGCTTGTGTCTGTGTATTTACATTTATAAATACATTGTATAAAGTCTGTAACAGATATGTAGCAATCTTTTGGTTGCATAAGTAGTTGTGTAACAGACTTGGTCTGTTACATATGTGTAACAGTAGCTGCCTATTACATCTACATAATTACAAACAGTAAGAACAGACTGTTCCATAACTTAGTTACATGGGAAGTACATTTTATTTTATGTAAGTACAAAAGCTACTACGAAGTACTTAACTACTTAATTACTATGTATTATGGACACCTTAAAATAAAGTGTTACCCACTTTTTTAAGGTGTCCTTGTCACAGTGTAATTTTACATTTAAGAACTTAGTAATATTAATTAACTACATGTACTTGCTATATGGTTAAGGTTAGGATTGCGTTTTGGCTTAGGGTTACATGCATGTAATTATCGATAATTTATTGTTATTATAATAGTAAGTACAAGTAACATGTAACAAGGACACCTTAAAATAAAGTGATGCCAAAATCTCTAATGTACTATACACTTGCAATACATTGACCTGAGTGTTATAGTTTGTGTCAGCTTAGAACATGTTTCTAGCCTGACACACACAAACACAGAGCTATTGAGTTTTAAAACACATTAAATAAACATTAAAAATGTTCTGCCTCTAGTTAAAAGAAATTTACAAAGATTATGAAGAAAATGAAAAAGGAAATTGAGTTAGTGTGCAGTCGTAGATGGTGACACTAGCTTTAAAAAGAGTCATTGAGCGCTTGGTGTGCCTTTAAAGAATAAAGGTTTCTCTGTCTGCTCTATTAGTCATTTAAAATTCATTAACATTCTGACGCCCTCCTTCAGGGGACAAATGTGCAGAGACGGAACGGAAGAGCAGGGAAATAAAGCAAAGAAGAAAGTGAAACAGACAGCGGAGTATATTTGCTGGTCCAAATGTGAGACTAAATGCCTTCAAAGTGTGTGTGTGTGTGTGAGAGAGAGAGATCTGTGCAATTGTATTTGAAATCTCAGGATGTGTGTGAAGGATGGATGTTGCGGTGTGAAATGGACTGTGATCTTACAGACGGAGGTGAGTGTAGTTTGCTGTCAGCAGCTGACAGGCCTTTGTGTTGTGTGTGAATCCACACACTCATGCCGATTGTCTACACTGAAAGCAACTGGCAATGTATTGCATCGTGCCGCGACGTTTTAATAGTCACTGCAATTCGCAGTCTGTGAGTTGCCAAAGTGTCCGAAGCAATTAATTTTCCACGAGAGTTGGCGTTAGCAACAAGCAACCATTAGCAACGTGATGCAGGTGCATTCAGCTACATAGCAAAATTGGGAAAATTCTACTTTTGCCATTTTTAGCATTAACAAAACTGCTTTTATTCTCAAAAAGTTATTGTAATGTTATTTTAACAGCAGTACATCAGCAGATTAGTGACATGCAATTTTGATTTAAGTTAAAAAAGAAAGGGACCAGAATCATCACGAGCTGGTCTTGATGTAATGGCCATGATGGATTTAATTTAGTTAAATTGCATTGTCTTTATGGTTTGATAAATAGTGGGTCTCATTCACTAATAATTGCATGGACGTTTTGTATATGTACGCACAGGAGAACTACTGTCTAATTCACAACACCTGCATACGCACATGAATTTGTTCTTAACCTCATTATAATGTCAATGAATTTGGAGTTTTCTAAATGAGCGACAGTGTGCCCAAGCTTAGTAATTTGCATAACATTCCCAACCTTCTCCATATAAGGGCTTTCCATACGTCCTGTTTTTTACAACCTTTCATCACTCTCAGCAAATAATATGACGTTCTGTAGACACTTTCTTGCTTGAGAAGCAAGTGCAGCAAGATACTTGAGCAATAGCAAGTCATTAGCATTCATTAGCCAGCTCTAGATACGCACATCTGCATTTTTATGCACAGGGATCTCGCAAATGCAAGTGGGTTCAGTTCCTCTTCAGGAACTCGAGCTGCATCCGAAAACGCTAGGCGTTCCCCTAGCGTTTTCGGACGCAGCGTCTCGTTCCCTCGAGGAACTAGGGTTACATACATAACCTAGAGACGTTTTTTTTTCTCCATTTTTTTGTAAATTTACAATATAGTTTTGTACAAAAGTTTGATAAATCATGTTTCGTACATAAAGTCCGAGATCGAATACTATGTAGTAGGTACTACATTTGGTTTGGAACTTGCTTTGCGACCATTAAAAAAGTATATGGTATGAATGTGGGAAGTATGAAAGATGTTTGTACCACATCCATCTTGTTGTTACTGTCATGTGACATACAGTACTGCATAAGTTGGATTGCTTCACTACCAGTCTCAAATCCTCTTCCTTCCGTGCCCTCAATGTGTCCACTGGTTGCACACTTTAGAATTACACCGGAAGTGGATAGTTCTTTACTGTTTTACGAATACCATGAATTCGGACATGCTACTCAGCTCGCATACTGTTTTTCGCCTGCTATATAGTATGGAAGTAGGAATATTCAGATTTTCCTTTTTTTTTCACTTTGTTTTGTTGAAATGAGTTTGGAATGTTATGAGGGATGAGTAAATAATGGCATACTTTTCTTTTTCCTAGTTTTCCCTAGAAAAATCCACTTCTCTTAATCCATAGTGTGAGTATCAGTACATTCTACTTTTTCATCTTTTTGTCTAATTGTTTCCTGTTGTACTATATTTCCTCAATCCTTTTTCTGTTTTCTTTGTTTCATGCCACTTTTTTCTCACTATCGTTCTTTCTCCTTGTTTCATTCAGGTCTTCTCAGGAACTCTTGGATTAGTAGCTAAAGCTAATGAAATGTAATTACTGAGTTTGTCGATAAGAATCGATCCTACGTGTATGTGTGTGTGTGTGTGTGTCTCAGATAGGCCTTATTTTCTGCTGGCTGTCCGCTGAGATGCCTGATAACATTGACCTGGCGGCTGAGGTCTCAGGTAGGCCTGTCTGACTCTTATCAAATCAGTCAGATTACACACACAAACTTGCCAGCTCACACACATACAAAAAGAACTCCATCAGGGCTACTGATAACGTGATAGATTTTCCTGTATATCTGTGTGTGGGTCAGTGTCAGCTCAAGGCTCATATACTGTATTTTAATGGTTATGTATCGCTTTATATTTCAGGGAAATATTGCTTTGTGTCTTGCTGAAAATTTCAAATGCAGTTTGTGAGTTTTGCTTTTAATCCCTTCTGTTCCTGCCAGTGCATCCATGTGACTCTTGTTTTAGAAAACTTGGCTTGTGTCTACTTGTTTTTGACAGATTCTATTCGACAGCTCTCACGTTGCTCGATATGCCAGTCTGTTCCAAAAAATATTGAATGCACTGCTCTTGCGTCTTCCTCTCCATTACTGTTCATCCAGACGCTCTTGGCTCGGATCTGAGTTTGCGTGATTACAATTATAGACTTCAAACCTATAAATATTAAACTGCATTAACATCAGTTGATTAAAAAAGTTAACAGTGAAGTTACTCAATTATTAAAATGACTGATTAAAACTGCCTTTTACGTGCTATCGGAAATGACCTATTTCCCACTTATGAAGTCGTGCTTACGAGCTTGTCGCATTTGTGCTTTGCTGTTGGAAAGAATAAACTGTAGCGTCCCATTGGTTGACAATCACATAAGCATTCACCGCGTAAGATATTCAGTTTGCTGACAATTCTGTAATGTCGGTCAAATGCACTGTTTATAAACATTCAATATGCTTCAAATGACCGTTCATATATAGCCTATAAATACACTACTTTAGCAACAACACAAAGTGATGTAGTTGTTGTAAAAATAGCATTGACAGCAGCAATTGTTGTCCCTTCCAACATGTTTAAAGTTTATGCCAGTTCCTCAGTAGTAAATACGACTTGAGAGGCGTTCTTCCAACAGCACGTGAAGGCAGCATTATTGTTGCACCGCCCACTTTGACTGCCCTGCCTATTCACCGCCAACTTACCATTGCCCTATGCATTCACTTATGCTTTGCTCCACATTCTTACCAGTGTTCTCACCCATGCACTGGCCTTGTGCTCCTCTGTCTCGCCAGTATTTCACCCTTTCATCATTGCTCCTCCCACTCAGTGCTGTGCTCCACCCTCTCACTAATTCCCCCACCCACTTCTCTATTATATAGTACCTGAAAAACAGTATATTAATTGAGTAGAATGTCAGAAATCAGAATTTCCATCTCCAAAGCAGCAGGTAATAATTACCTGGATGACCTATGATGTCAGCAGAGATTCGAAATTGTGCATCTGATGGACACATGAAGCCACGGGAGTGGAGTTGTCAATCGCAATGAATCAACACAAATGTCGCTGTAAGACACATGACAGTGACAATGCGGAGGGTGCAGTACAGCAAGATTTAATTCACACTACACATATTCATACTCTATAGAACATATGTTTTTAACGGCTGTTACGTTTGTTGCTCATCAAATGTGGTACCCACTCAGACAGTGCATGATTTTGGATACACTTCGGATATATTTTACTCAGCTCTCTCACCAGTGTCCCACTCATTATTATGTGCTCCTTTAGTGGTTTCTGTTACACTGTTTGCCATGGCATGATTAATCTCTTCTTATTGGTACTGGCTTGCTATATACACTCTCAATGATTATCTCACTGAAACCAGAATTCAGAATCGTTTGGTCTTTGCAAGTATTTTTTCTCAATCAATCTGACTTTCAGTTGTAAGAGGCACAAAAAGAAAAAGAAAAACATTCTCTCTTTAAACGCCTTTGGTTTGACATCTCCCCATGAAACATCTCTGTCCATCCATTTACTCTCTGACCACCTGACCATAATTCTCAGAGCTCTGCTCAAATGCCATCTCGCCGCTGCGTTCTAGTTTTCTACAAAATGTTATCTCCCACGAGAAATCACAGTAAATTTCTGCCCTTCTGCATCAACCTCTTTTGCTCCCTTATATTTTATTTTTAGTACAAACTGACCTCACCTCTCCGTTTTTGTGTCAATTTATTCCGCAGACTTTGCTGCTTCCTCTTACCCTGAAGAATTAAAACCCTGGTTCCTCTCAATACCTAATGTCTAATACCTAATGACTGGTTTATGCCAAGCAGTGGGTCGTGACCCAAGAGGCCAAATGCAAAAATAAGTATATAAATATGTATATATAAAATGTTGTTGTTAAAACTTTGACGCACTAAGCAAAATGAAGCCACATGCATAATCTGTTGACTAATACTCTCTTTCATGGCTTGTGCCCATTGCATCTCTATTATCCTTTGCTAATTCTGAAATTTTATTCCCCGAGTTACACAATGGCACCAAGTTGTTCCTTAATACACTCAGGCCTTCTTCTCAGAGCAGACACCCATGACAGTTGGAAGACAGTCCCCATTGATGAACCGCTCCAGGCCCTTTCTATCTGAGGGTAACGCTGTTCCTGTACAGACAGTAATGGACCAATTCGGGAGGCTCTGTGACACACCTGTATAAGTTGGAGAGGATGGGGGTTTGGAGACCAGCTCTCACCTTAGGAAGAAGTTAATAAGGATAAGTTCAGTGCCCATGAGAGGTTGTCACTGTCAGTGAATATATATACTCAATGAATATAAAGTTGTGTGTCGTATACTGTTCGCAAGGAGATCATCTAGACGATTCCATAGCCGTCCACCAAAATAGACAGCAATTGAGTGGGGGGAGGTCTTACCTTGGTGGAAGGTTCAAATTTAATTAATGAGTAGACGTGTCAAGCGAGTCAACATGTCAGAGTGGAAAGTTGAGATCTTTCCTGTGATTGTTGAGGCGGAAACTTCCAAGACTCTTTAACTAGAACTATGCAGACCAAATTGTCAGCATGGGTTTGCATGAAATCTACCATCTTTCCATATATGTGATTCTATGATTCATTACCTGGAATAACTATTTGGCCAGATAGCTTCGCAATAATAATCAGCATATATAATGTCATCAGCAATTTTGTCATCATTTACTTACCTTAATGTCGTTCCAAACCTGTCTCTTTCTTATGTTGAACGCAAAAGAAGATATTTTGAAGAATTTTAAAGAACCAAACAGTTGTTGGTCCTCACTGACTTCCATAGTGGGGAAAGAAATACTATGGAAGTCAATGGGGACCATCAACTCTCTGATTACCAGCATCCTTTAAAATATCTTCTTTTATGTTCAACATAAGAAAGAAACTCATACAGGTTTAGAACGACATGAGGGTGAGTGATGAGTTTATATGTACTGGATGAAGCCAATATGCATTCATCTACATCCATTAGTCTTACTCAAAAATTGGCATTGCTTTAGTCAAACTAAAGCACTTATTTTACATTTTTGTAAAAATGTAACTTTTTTAAGTGCATGTTAGTGAACCAATGTTTTGATTGATCTTAAGAATCTTTTTTGTAGACTGAAGGTTACCTTATAGACACAACCTTTTGAAACTAAATGACCTTCGAACAATCGACATGCAGTACTGTGAAACTTCAGCTCACCATATTAAATTTGACAGTATCCTCAATATTAACAGCAATTTTGTTGATATTTATATGCCTTTAAGGTTCATGTAAATGATTAGCATATAGTATGTAATAAAGAAGGAGGTATCTAAGAATGTATATACATTTCTATCATTTTATTTTGGATAAAGGTTTAGAACTTATCTCACTTGTTCTAGCCAGTCTCGCATTGCCCTTATAATCTCAATAGTCCACTAGTAAAATAGTAAGTCCAAGGTCATTGGAGCTTGTGTGTATTCACTTACCCAGTTCTTATCTGGTTTCCTTCCAAAACAGTTTCCACTTTCTGCCATCGTTCCCTCGTTCTCTGGCTTTCCCCTCTCACTCGGAGTATTTTGAGACGTGTGTGTTTCTGCCTCAATGCCATGCTAAACTCTCCACTTCACAGATAACGTTTTCCCAACATTGTCCTATAAATTCCCTGCTGGGATGGCAACGTTCTATCAATATATCAGTAATAGACTCACACAGAGCGGATAACGTTCACACAGCATTGCCATCAGCACCTCCCATGGTGCTGTTTCTCTTTGCTGAGCCTGTTTCATAGGTCTATGGTTTACCTTTTGTGTCCACAGATATGTGCAGACACACTGCTGGGTTTAGGAATTTGAGTGCATTTGTGGTGTTTCTGTTGTGAACGGCTCAGTTTTTGAACAAATCTTTTGAGCAAACAAATCATTTTTGTGATAGCCAATCAGTGCTTTTTCTCTTTGATGATGAGAGATTTAGTTTACGGCTCAGGTGATTGGGTAAAAAACAATTGTGTACAGATCTGATTGCCTAAGAGCAAATATGGTGGATTTAAAATCACATACTTCCAGAGAGTAGCTATAGGGGCTTTTGCACCGTGTAGTTCTAGGAACTAGCCAGCATGGTGGTTCCTAGAGAACCAATTTCCCCCTTGGGCTGTTTTGTTGCATTCGCACTGGCAGCAGGAACTCTGAAGCAGCCAACAGCGACGTCTTTACTCGCGGCATTTACAAACGTTAACAATCAGTGAATGGAGGACGCTGTGATCAGAACAGTGTTTTGTGGGTTTCGTGATAATGGAGATGGAATGTAAACGCACAATTTATGCAATTGAAATTACATGGACATTTGAGTAAATCACCTATGACAACTTGCAGTGTTACATATCATTGAGGCCGTAAAGAACCCAGTGCTGCAGACAACAGGGAGCTAAATGCTGTTATCGCTGTTTTCTGTGTTCGTGGATTAAATGGCTTTTTAAAAATGCCGGGTTGCCTGTGTGTCATATGGCCAACTAGCGTACACTTACGTCACAAGTAGGAGCTAATTTAGTTCCTCCAAATGGAGTTCCTAGAACTAAATACGTTCCTAGTTCCTGTGATATAAACATGCCAAAAACCAGGAACTTCCACCAATAGTTCTAGGAACTATGAATTAGTTCCTCTGGTGTGAAAACTACTTATGATTAAAATGCATGCTAACAGAGAACTTTCTAAAGGTATTATAGACATGCAATTGTAATAAATTATAGTAATATTTCTGATGAAAATACCATAACTTACAGGTTTATGATATACAGTAACTTACATTGAATTCGTGAATGAATCTGAATGAATCTTATTGGTGAACTGATTCAGAAGATTTGAGTCACTGGTATGAATCAAATCTATCTATGGTTGATTCTTTGTCATTATGGCAATCAGTGTGTCTTGTTTTCAGTTGGTTATGCAATAATATAATCTATGAAATCATGACTATTTTTTGTAGTATGCGCAGTATAGTGTTTTGCATTGCCATATGTTGCCATATAAAAAAGTTTTAAATTCAAAAATGTAATTTAGATTTTAACTCTAGCTATAAGCGATATAACTTAAAGAGAAACTAAAATAGGATAAAAAAACTAAAAGAACTAAATCTAAACTGAAAGATAACACAAGACACTGAAAATTCAAAGTAATAATAACCTTGTTGGGGGTGTCCCAAACCCCTGACACCCAAAACACACACACAAAACCTACAGATCTTTCAGAATTGCTGCATACTGTAAACAAACCTGTGGAGATGTAGACTAAAAACAGACTATTTTCTCATACAAATGATCTAGTTCTAAATGAATGAGCAGGCTGTTCACTTGTTGCTTGGTACACACAGATCAAAGAGTGGCTATTACTGCTGTGAAAAACAGACATGGAAATACGTGTCCTGTTTACCCTGTTACAAACAAGCTAAACTAACAAACACTTTCAAAACTATTAATACACATGCAAATATGAAATCCTGAATCTTTAATAACTGATGAAAGGGATTTAATCTTGTAGAGCAACTTTATGTGTGTACAAAACAAATATGGGGTGAAAATTGGGCAAATACAGGTTTAGAAAAAGTAAGAGTAAGTAAATAATGACCAAATTTTCACTTTTCTGTGAACTGTTAGTTTAACAGCAATTCCAGTTTTTTTTTTGTTTGTTTTTTTTTCTCAAATCAAGCACAAAACTTGAAGCACATTTAGAATGTCTAATGCCCGCATTCTCTCTGTCCAGTTCATTTAACTTCATTTTGATATTAGTGCTCATATATATTCTAAAGCAGCATATGTATGTGTATGAGGATATAGGAGAATGTGCAGGATACAGATGATGTGTGTGTTTGTGCGTTAGAGAGCCAAGGCTAAAAGCCTTCCAATTAAGAGACGCTTCACGGGCCTGGCGTCTGGCCCATCTTCACCTATGTTGCCATGGCAACTGTCAGGTGGATTTCCTGGTGGCTCTTGGTTGAAGTTAGTCTCTTTTTTCGTCTCTTTATCTCTGTTCATTTGTTTCTTTTCTTGCTTTTAACTTCATGTATTAACCCTCCATTTTCTAATAATTCCCTGCTGTTTTGTTCTTTTTGAGAGGAAAAAAACTTTAAAAAGAGAGTACTGTGTATTAGGACAGACTGAGCTGCAGATTCATTGTTTCAGAATGCTCAAAATAATGGCTGTAATAACTGTCTTTTATTAGTGTTATTGTTCTGAAGTCATGCTCCACTGATCTATATTTAATGTGGAGATACAGAGAGCATGCCACACGCGCTTCAACCGTTTTGTCAGTTAATGACATTTTGATCTTTGTACAGTATATTTCAAGAAGTGTCTTCCCAGTGGAAAATTGGATGGTTCATAGGTTGCTTTTTCATAGATTAGTAGACTTTTTTTATCTTATGTCGTAAAATTACCTGCCATGGACAGAAACGAGTCAATTGTTGATGTTTAAAGAGAATAGAAAGCTTTAAAATTTATATTACAGTTAGAACTTGTAACATAATGTTTAGTTCAAAATTAGTCCAAAATGAACCCTCCCCATGTGTCAAATGCATGTGAAATTTGGCTTGGGCGAGTACATAAAACTTAGAGTTTCTATTCTGAAACTCTGAAAAATTAAGGCTATAACCCTTCGGAGGGAGCTTGATTGACACACGATCGGACCAAATTGACTTTAACTGAAAATTGAGTGTTTGCTGTTGTCCTTTTGCATTATTACACACTATTTTCCTATTTAATTCGGCAAAGATGCTTTGACACAATCTGTATTGTTAAAAGCGCTATATAAATAAAGGTGACTTGACAATTATAATGGCAAATCTGCCGTTTTGTCCAACAAACAAATCAGACAGAAGAGTAAATTAACTTCGGTGGACTTAAACTTACAAAATGTTGTGTAGTGACATCTTTCCAGGGTGAAAATACCTTCTGATGTTCATTTATGTTTATGTCCTGCTTTAGTAAATATGAAAAGACAATCAGTTCATGTGCCACTTGAACTGAGGCACTACAGTGATCTGTCTTGAGTCCCGACACGTTAAAGATCCAAAAACAGTAGTTGTTTGAATTTCTTGAAAATTTTCAAAAATAAGTTAATTTTAATTTCATATGAAAACGAAACCATGAAAATGAAAATGACAAAAAAAAAAAAAAAAGACTGAGCTACACCCGTTTGAAGTCGACAGAGTCGGCAAACTCAGTTCAGAGAAAAATCGAACTAAAGTTTTCTGAAGGTTCCAAAGCAAAACCATCTTGCAACATTGCATATTTTCCTCCAGTTCATTTCTTAATAATAATTACTATATTAATAAATCAAATATAGCTATATATAGCTTTATTCTTGTTATTAAAAATAAGACTAATGCAAAAAGCAGTCAATATAAGGGGGAAATGTGTGCATTACCTTTTCTATGTTATATCTAAACAAAAGCATTCAAGTAAGAAAAACAAATAATCAAATGTAAAAATCCTTTTAGTGTGTTCATTACAAATATATGTATTATTAAAACTACAAAAGCAGTTCAATCAAGAGCAGTGAGTGATTCCCTCTTTTCTTTTATTGTTTGATTAATATTGAGACAAACGTCCTATATATTAAGACCCACTGTAATGCACAGATCTAATATGTGACCCTGGACCAATCTTAAGTCGCTGAGGTATATTTGTAGCAATAGCCAAAAATACATTGTATATGTCAAAATTATCCTTTTTTTATGCCAAAAATCATTAGGATATTAAGAAAAGATCATGTTCCATGAAGATATTTAGTAAATTTCCTACCGTAAATATATCAAAACTTAATTTTTGATTAGTAATATGCATTGCTAAGAACTTCATTTGGACAAATTTAAAGGCGATTTTCTCAATATTTAGATTTTTTCGCAGCCTCGGATTCCAGATTTTCAAATAGTTGTATCCTGATCAAATATTGTCCTATCCTAACAGACCATACATTAATGGAAAGCGTATTTATTCAGCTTTCAGATGATGTATAGATCTCAATTTTGAAAAATTGACCCTTATGACTGGTTTTGTGGTCCAAAACATGACCACATGTCATTATATGACCCACATATAATGTTACACATTTTTTCGCCAACAGTTCCCCAAACGTTCACTTAAGACATAACTGATTGTTTTTCTAGATTTGTTTTGATCGTGTAAAAAGATTTAAACAAAGAAATCAAGTGCTACACACTTCATTGTGGCCATGACTTGATTGCAAATACAAATACAAAATTTAGACAAGTAAAGAAACCACGGTACTTATTAAAAGAAACCCCTTTATTTAAATATATGAACACAGGAAACTGCTGTTAACAGGTTAATGTTACTTTTCCCATACCATGACGAGTAAAATAATGACTTATAACTTACTATCTGTATAATATTGAACATGGTTCTTCTCGGAGTAGCGTGTCGTCTTCTTGTTTGACAGTTGTCAGTGTTAAGGTGCAATACTGCCACTTCTGGCGCTGGAGTAGGCTTTTTACATGTCGTGTTATCATATAAGTGTCCTGTTCATTTTAAATATTGTGGTTATCGCAAATACCGGTATATCGTCACACCCAAAATTAACACGATGTCGATATTTCATGATTTGAATATCACGGTTATCGTCAGTATATTGTGACACCCTTAGTGTGAATTATTAACGAAGTGTCTATTTACACTAAGTGCAAATAGCCCACCTTGTTGGCAAAGGCTATTTACACTAACTCCGCCCACCAACGTGTGATTGGGTTAGTCAACACTAAAAAAAGATGCTTGTTTCACATAATTTTCAGTGGCATAGATGGTAAGACACATGCTTTTTGACGCGATCGACCCATAGTTCAAACCCGCCTTTTGCCGAACTTTTCAAATCTCATATCGCATAAGAAATGTATTTATTTTCAATAAAAATGAAGGAAATAATCAAAAAGTTGAAAATAAAAGTATCGGGTAGGGTGTGGCTTTATTGTCCCAATAAGGTGGTATCTATTTAAAACTTTGCATTAAATCTATAATTTGCACTCAATACGTTATTATTGCGAACTGTTTTATAATGTACTACAATACTGAAGTGCAGATAATTGCCACTATTTGCAATAAGCATTATAAATATCAGAAAGTCTTGCTATTTTAACATAGTGTAAATAGAATATATAGCTAAATAGCATATCGTTAAAAAATACTGCTATTTTCACTTGGTGTAAATAGAATCCATTGCTATTTTCACCGCTGCCAATTTTTAAATACTGCATTTCTGTGTATATTTATTGGGATCACTAGATGAGGGCTTAATGTATTATTTTTTTGGAAACCTAAATCCGACTTAAAAACAATTAAAAAAATTTTTAATTTTTTTTTTTTACCTGTGGCTCAAAATTAGCCTGTGCATATTACTACTCATTTTGCCAGCATGGGTCACAAATGGCAATTTGAAAGCTAAGGCTTTGTTTCATACCAGAGGTAACCTGCTCTCTCGGCACATTGTCAGTGTCCTCTTTACTCTGCGATGTATTTTTCTCACTGCATGAGAACATGTGTGGTGTGAGAGTGCCATGTCTTTTGCGAAGGGTCAATTACAACCTTTACTTTTAAGAGTCTGTCTTATTTTCTTAGTTTTTAGCTATAAAACTTTTTTCTTCTATATAGTCTGTATAGCTGTTTTTTCAGTGCATAGTTTCTTCTGAATTAAAATGTAATTTTCTATACATACTGTATTCTGTTTTAATGAACGTTAATCTCTCTCAATTCCAATATTTCTCTTTCTCGCATGACCACATGTACATGTCTTGAGTCCTGCTCCCTGTGGTGCTGGCAGCTCTGCTCTGACACAACACCCCCAGAAGGGTCGTCCGTCACCACCTGTCAGATCCCCAGAGTCCCTTGCAGTCTTTCTCTCTGTCTGTCTCATGCCCTTTCTCTTTCTCTCTCTCACACACACTCACTTGCACACACTGTCTCCCTCTCTGGCGTGTCCCTCTTGACAATGTAATTCCGCTTTGTCAGTAAATGTCCACCTTTCTGCTCTCTTTTGTTGGAACTGTCCTTAAGTGTGTTGGATGCACTCTTTGGAGGCACTTTGCGTGCTTTGTGCTTCTTCGGAGCATGTCTTTGTAAAGTCAACATTTACAACCTTAATGCATTTTTCTGACTTTATGTACACTGTTTATGTGCAAATTATTAGAAAACTTTTTTTATTATTAAAATGTGACAACTTGTGGCACTTTTTTACCTGAAGTCATCAAGACTTCATCTAATTCAACCCATCCCCTCCAGCCGTGTAAAACCACATCGCTTTTTACAAATATAATCAATTCCTACACTCTCTCTCTCTCAAAAAAAAAAAAAAAAGGCACAAAGCTGAGGCAGTATCTGGGGTATAAAAAAGTACAAAAGCTAAAAACCAGGGTACAAATGCTAAAAAGCAATACATATTTCCCCATAAATAGTACATATTACTATTTTTAAAGTATGCAATAGCAACTAAAGTGTATGTAATGCCTTTTGTATTACTGACTTTTAATGCATACAATCAACTCACATTATATCCTTTATATTTCTTGTTTAATAGTTTCACCTGAAAATGTGTCACGTTGCAAAAGGTAAATTGGGCTGTGAATCTGTTTGATGTTCTCATTATATGTGACAATGATATTGTAAATTAAATTTATATATAGCCATATTATACAGTATGCAATTTTCTAGGGTCAGTAATTAGATTACACAGACTATTTTAATACATGTTTTTAATTTAATAGTGTTTTATTTAACTTCAACTGATTCTTAAAGCATTTTTTAAGATTCTTTGTTAAAATTATATTGGGAATAAATTGATAAATGGATTATAATAATAATCTTCTTAACAGTCAAATTGGAATGATAATTAAAATGTTTGAAGCACTTTATATAACCTAACAATGAAAACTCTAATAACCAGCAATGTTACTACAGAACGAATCAGATATAATTATTCCAGATTTCTAAAATTCCAGAAATCAGTTCCTGTCTATAAAATATATAAATGTTGGCTTTGATCTATATATAATAAAGCATGTCATATCTTCATGCTGTAATACAGTCAGCTTCATAATTCAGTCACTTGGGCAGTCGTGATGCATCGTGGGTTGTCTTGGCATTAGGTAACTTCCTTTTATAGCTTTCTTTTCATTTCCTTATGATTTCAGTGCTTTCTCTCTGATTTATCTGGTAGGATCATAAACAAACAGAAAAATACATAAATATTTGCTTATGTAACATACAATTTTTCAACTGTTTTGATTCTTTTTTTTTTCCCCTCCAGCTTCTGTTTCTTGACAATTATTGTTATTATTATTATTATTATATGAGTAAAAAAATAGCAGTTGCACTTTATTTTATAGTACATACACTTACATGTATTACAGTGTACCTACCAGTGTTGGGTGTAACGCGTTACTAAGTAACGCGTTACTGTAATTAAATTACTTATCCACTGAAAAAGTAAAGTAAGGGATTACTGTTCATTTTTAGGTAATTTAATTACAGTTACTTATAAAGTACTTGCGTTACATACAGTAAATAATTTCAACAGTTCTAAAAGCAATATTGAATTTGAAATCTAAATTTACCGTCTAAAGATATTGAATGCAGCGGCTTTAACCCTCCGCGTGCGGGTGCGTTCACTTTCAGATTTTCCTGATTCACAGAGAAACCTTAAATACTCAAATCAGGGCCGGCACCAAGAGGGGGCATTCGCGGGCAGAGTTACGGTGCCCCCCACTTTCCATCCTCTCCCCTTCTTGCTGAACGAAAGCGAAAGTGAAACCGGTAAAACAGCGCACATAAGAAAGCGATTGCACGCTTTAGCGAGCGTCAGAAAATGCACGCAATCACAGACTCAGATACATATAAGACTAAAATCAATAGAATCTAAAAATCTTGAAGTGTCTACTTGACACTTGAACGAATTCAAATTAAAAACTAATGTTTCTGATTATGCAATCCGTATGAAACTAAAGCAAGGTACAGTCTTTCCCGTGTCTGAGCTCATTATATGCAGTCACCTGCGCGCATATGCCCTCACCTAGATACAAAAAAAATGTAAAATATTAAGAAAAAAAAAAATCATCTAATATTCATCATTTTTGAAAGAAGACCTGCTATGAGAAATTTACCTCATAAGAACAGCGCGATCTGACATTATGCAGCAGAGAAGATCATTTCTGTAATTTATTCTTTCCTACATTAGTTAACGTGTTATTTTGACATAAACCTGTACAGATTTTACTAGTTGGGCTTTTCCTGAACCTCTTGCCAAACTGAAATGTATTGTTTAACTTTTAAGCCTTTTTGTTATTCAGATATTTTGCAGAGTATTTCTATTTGTTAACCAAAGGTGGTTACATTTTTTTCATAAAAATGTTTAAGTATTACAGTTGTTTTAAAGCTAAAAGGCTAAACTATTCTATGTTTGACTCGAATTGAAAGAATATAGAGTTTAATTTCTATTAAGGTTTATAGGGATTTTAAGATGTAGCCTAATTAGCGATTTGAATAATTAAGTTACTTATTGAGTAGAGTAATTAGTAAAGTAATTTAAATACAATATTGATGAAGTAATTAGTAACTGTAATTAATTACTTTTTGAAAGTAACTTACCCAACACTGGTACCTACCTAAGAAAGTACCTAAGAAAGGTAATTTAGGTTCAGAGTTAGTACCAAGTACATAGTATTTACTTGAGTAACATGACTGTAAAATAAAGTGCTACCAAAATAGCTTTATTGTATAAAATACACCGTGTTTTGGCAAAAGGTTATAAGTTATCTGTGAATGAAACAGTTTTAAACTTACACATTCCTGGTTTCCTCCATCACACTTGTAAGGACGGCATGATGCCTCCCCCGTTGCAGTACGGTTGCCTAGCGACCTCAGAGCACATGAAGTATATGTTATATACTATTTTAAGGCACTGTACAAAAGTTCACTTTGGTAAGTGTTCAGCCTCTCTCTACACTCACCTTAGATTATTATGTGCTGTCAGGCTGTAATTAGATTGAAGATCAATTACCGCAGATGAATTACTTTTGATAATTCTATGGGAGTGTGTGTGAGAGAGAGAGAGTATGTGTGTGGGCAGGTGATGAATAGGACATTTTCAGGTCATCTTGTTAGGTATATTATTACCGTGACCCAAGGTTGGTGCATTTAGATTTGCATTTTGATTGTCACTATATAATAACACTGAAATATTCAAGAGCAGACGCTGAGAGTTCAGTTTTAAGTCGTCCAAAGGGAGTTAGATGTGGCAACATGCACAACAATCAACACACTTCAGTTATTCATGAGAGACCTGCAAAATATAACAGCACAGATGTTAAAAGGCTACTAAAGAAAGAAGCAAGAAATAAGTAATGACTGGCAACCTGCGATTGTTATTTTAAAGTCTGTATTGAATTAAAAATAGTATTGCAGTAAGCAATTAATCCATGCAATTGAATCCACAGGAAAAACAAACAAACCAAAAAAATAAACATTTGTTTTCATAATCTTCAGTCAAAAAAATTTTTTTTTTTTTTGCACTCCCACCCAAAATACACTTACTTTTGGAACTAAAATGTACCTTTAAGGTCATAATATGTATCCTCTAAGGATATTTATGGTACAAATTTATACCTTTTGAGAAGGTACCACCCCAGTTACAGTTTTGGTACTTTTTTTTTTTTTGTCTGATGTATTCTTGAGTGTGGTCACAAGTTCTGGTTCATATGCTGTGGATATGTTTTAGTTTAATACAGTATATACTGTGTACAGATTAAAATTTAACTGTATATATACTGTTCCCTATCGATACTCCACTCGTACTGCGTCTTGCTAAAGACGCTATGGGAAAAAGCCTTTTTTCTCCTTTACTGAAGCCTTATTCAATCACGCAGTGAAACTGCACGATCATTGGTTTGTGCAGTGTGATAAAACGAACCAATGTGTCGGCAGCGGAGCTGCACGAGCCTATGGCGACGGAGCCCGCCAGATCCCGCCAGAATGGGCGGGGTTATCTGGCTATATAATCAGCCGTCTCGCCATAGGATCCTCAGATTTCTTCTCCTTCAGCGACGACATCTCGCCTTCGCTGATCCCAAGAAGCCGCCATCGCCGTTGACACGCCTCGCAGCTGAGCCAGAGACCTCCTGCCTGCTGAGACGACGCTCTTCGCGCTCCAGCCCCGCAGAAGCCCCGGTCTGTTCGCTGCCGCCATCCGGCGAATTCACGCACTCTAAAAGAGCAAATTTAGGCGTTGTTTCAAATGCCTGGCCGACTTTGCGGCTCGTGCAGGGCTCCCCTGCACTCCGATGACGGCCACAGCGAGTGCGTTTCCTGCTTGGGGAAATCCCATGCAGATGCAGCGCTCGCTGACACTGAATGCTCGCACTGCGAGCGTTTCAGTCTCGCCTCTCTGCGCTCGCGGATCGCTTTCTTTTCAGAGAGCGATCCCGCCCCTCGCGCCCTCCCGTTTTCTTCCTCCCAGGCACCTGTGAGGAAAAAGCGGCGGGGCAGAGGATTTCAGTGCTTGGCTGAGAGCGAGCTCACGCCGGCTCGAGTCCCGCGTGCCTCGTTTTCGCCACAGAGAGAGCATTCTCCCGTCCTTTTTTCCCAGCCCGACCAGCGTCCCTCCGCTGCCGCGAGCGATCTGGTCTCGTTCGGAAAAAGTGACGAAGAGCTGGCCGATGACAGCATGTCATTGGCAGCTTCTGATGCGGAGGAGCTGTCGGGCTCTGCTGTAGACTCCGCCCTCCCGCATTCTTCAGCGCCCAGCACCGCTGCAGCTGGGATGGACGCCGAGCTCTTCCGTGTCCTCTCCAGAGCGGTTGAAGAGCTGGGACTGGATTGGTCTCCACCAGAGGAGCCCTCTCGCAGCCGTCTTGATGAGTGGTTCCTGCCGGGGCGCCGTCAGGCCCCTCTACAGCGACCCTCGCCGTTCTTCCCTGAAGTTCACGACGAGCTGACGAAATCGTGGCGCGCCCCCTACTCCGCCCGCCTCCGCACTTCCTCTTCATCCGCCCTCACTACAATTGACGGCGCTGAAGAAAAGGGGTACGGGAAAATGCCTCAACTGGATGAGTCAGTGGCTGCCCATCTCTGCCCACCCACTGCCATCGGCTGGAAGGCTAAAGCCGCCCATCCGTCCAAGCCATGCAGGACCACTTCAGCACTCGCTGGACGCTCCTATGCTTCAGCTGGACAGGCGGCGTCGGCGCTTCACTCTATGGCGGTTCTACAGGTCTATCAGGCCAAACTCCTCGCTGCTATGGACGAGTCTGAACCTGATCCTGCAACTCTCAGGGAGCTGAGAAGTGCGACAGACCTGGCCCTGCGCGCCACCAAGACCACCGCCCAGGCGATTGGACGGTCCATGGCCAGCCTAGTGGTGCTCGAGCGCCACCTGTGGCTCACGCTGACGGAGATCAAGGACGCAGACAAGGTTTCCTTCCTTGATGCACCGATTTCGCCTAGCGGCCTCTTTGGACCTGCGGTGGAGGGTTTTGCTGAACGCTTCACGGAAGCACAGAAGGCGTCGCAAGCCATGCGACACTTCCTGCCCAAGCGATCAAGCTCTTCTGCTGCCGCTAGTCGCCCCAAGCCTGTGCCGACTAAGCAGCCTGCGAAGCCCCCGCCTCCTGCCTCCGCCTCTCAGCCTGCCAAGGCTCCGCAGACGCGAGGGCGTTCTCGATCGGCCAGACGCTACCCCCATCCGCAGCGCCAGGGGCCCCGACCCAGGATTGTGTTGGACCCTGCGCCTCCAGCGTCTTCCTGATCTGCAGGCCAGGAAGAGGAGAGGACCAAGTCCCGCCGCGGCCGGACCGCCCGCCAAGCGGCCTCTCTTAAAAAACCTCTTGTCACTCCGCTCATCGCCGGGTGCAGAGCACATTGTGTCTGTTGCAAACACAGGGCCCGTACAAGCGTCCTTGCAACCGTCCGTTGTTATAATGGGCAAAATAAAACACAAACATTCTCAAAGAGAGAGCAAATTTCCTCTTCCTTCCATCACGAGCGTCCTGCCTCCGTGCAGTCGATCGCTCGTGTTTATCCAACCTCTTGCCACGCGGGCCGAGGCCTGGAAGGCCATCCCCGGAGTGTCAGAATGGGTTGTACGGATAATAGAACGAGGTTACTCACTCCAGTTCGCTCGCAGACCCCCGCGCTTCAGCGGCGTGGTCTCCACTTCTGTAGACGGCAAGAACGCTCACGTTCTACGTTCAGAAGTGATGACGCTGCTGGAAAAGGGAGCCATAGAAATGGTTCCTCCAGCTCAGAGCGAATCAGGCTTTTACAGCCGTTACTTCCTCGTTCCCAAGAAGGACGGCGGCCTCCGGCCCATCCTCGATCTCAGACGCCTGAATCGCGCCCTCATGAGGAGGTCGTTCAGGATGATCACACTGAAGCAGATCCTCTCGCAAATTCGCTCAGAGGACTGGTTCTGTTCCCTGGACCTGAAAGACGCATACTTTCACGTCCAGATAGCCCCCCATCACAGACGATTCTTGAGATTCGCCTTCGAGGGAGTGGCTTATCAGTACATGGTCCTTCCCTTTGGACTGTCCCTGGCTCCACGCACTTTTACGAAGTGCATGGACGCGGCTCTTTCCCCTCTCAGGCAGATGGGAATCCGCATTCTCAATTACCTCGACGACTGGCTCATTCTGGCCCAGTCAGAGGTACAACTACTCTCACACAGAGCCCTCCTCCTCAGCCACTTAGAATGCCTGGGGCTCAGGGTCAATTTTGCCAAGAGCGCACTGTTTCCCAGCCGACGGGTGTCGTTTCTGGGAACAGTTTTGGACTCAGCTCAGATGAGAGCTGTGCTAGCGCCGGAACGCGCTCTGGCCATTCAAAAGCTTGCAGCCTCCTTCCAGAGCGGCACCGCTCGCCCCGTCAAAGCGTTTCAGAGGATGCTGGGCCTCATGGCCGCAGCATCGCCGGTGCTACAGTTGGGCCTGCTTCACATGCGGCCACTTCAGCGCTGGTTGAAACCACGGGTTCCGCCCCACGCATGGCGACACGGTCGCCTACATATCAGGGTGAGCCAGGCCTGTGTAACAGCCCTAGCCCCCTGGAAGGACCCACAATGGTTCAGAAAGGGTGTGACCATAGGGATGGTCTGCAGCAGGAAAGTTGTCACGACAGACGCCTCCAACATGGGTTGGGGGGCGCTGTGCGAAGGCAAACCGACCTTTGGCCTTTGGTCGAAGGCGGAGCAGAACCTCCACATCAACTGCTTAGAGATGCTAGCAGTGTGTCGAGCCTGCCAGTTTTTCCTGCCAGAGCTAAGGGGACGACATGTGCTGATCCGCTCAGACAACATGTCAGTGGTGTCCTACGTAAATCACCAGGGAGGTCTCTCCTCGAAGCGCCTCTTCCTTATGGTAGAGCGACTTCTGGAGTGGGCTCAGCTCAACTTGCGCTCGCTGAGAGCAGCACATTTGCCGGGCAGATTGAACCAAGGAGCGGATATGTTATCACGGAGCAACGTCCCCTCAGAAGAGTGGATGCTCCACCCGCAGACGGTTCGAATGATCTGGAGAATCTTTGGCAAGGCCGAGGTAGACCTTTTCGCCTCCAAAGACAACTCTCACTGCCCAGCCTATTATTCGAAGGTCAAGGACGCGTTGGCCCACGACTGGCCCAACCTCCTCCTCTATGCATTCCCTCCGATCGCTCTGATTCCTCAGGTCATCAGGCGAATCAGGGAACAACGACACAAGGTCTTGTTGGTGGCCCCCCTGTGGGAGAACCAGCCTTGGATGTCAGAGCTGACCCAGCTGCTAACCGCAGCCCCCTGGCCCGTGCCCCTGAGACGAGACCTCCTCTCTCAGGCGAACGGTTTATTGTGGCACCCTCGTCCCGAACTGTGGGCGCTTCACCTCTGGCCGCTCAACGGGAGCCTACCAGCCTCCCAGAGCGAGTGCTAAATACCATTTCTGAGGCTAGAGCCCCGTCTACGAGACGCCTCTATGCCCTTAAATGGGCGGTTTTCTCCGAATGGTGTCTAAACCGCGGTGAGGACCCCCCTACATCTGAGTTGGCGGTGATTCTGTCCTTCCTGCAGGAACTGCTGGATAAAGGACGCTCTCCCTCCACACTCAGGGTGTTCGTATCGGCTATAGCGGCCTTCCACGCCCCTATCGCGGGCCAATCAGTGGGCAGGGACAATGTTATCGTCCGCTTTCTAAGGGGTGCCAAGAGGCTGAATCCGCCTCGGCCCCTTACTGTCCCTACGTGGGACTTACCCACTGTGCTGAGGGCCCTGAGGGGCCCTCCTTTTGAGCCGCTCCAGTCTACGAACCTTCGGTCGCTGTCGCTGAAGACTGCTTTGCTACTAGCACTAGCGTCAGTCAAGCGAGTAGGAGACCTGCAGGCGCTCTCTGTGAGCCCTGCCTGCCTGGAATTTGGGCCAAACGACTCCAAGGTCGTCCTAAAACCAAGGCATGGATACGTACCTAAGGTACTTTCCACTCCGTTCAGAGCTCAGGTCATCACACTCTCCGCGCTTCCTCCCTCTGAGGAGGACCGGGAGTTCATTCTGTTATGCCCTGTTAGAGCCCTACGGATCTACTTTGAGCGTTCCGCCTCCTTCAGGCGCACGGAACAGCTCTTTGTTAGCTTCGGTAACCGCGCCAAGGGGCTTCCGGTCACGAAGCAGAGACTCTCTAAGTGGATAGTGGATGCCGTTACGCTGGCTTACTCTTCCTTGGGCCTTCAATGCCCCATTGGAGTACGAGCCCATTCGACTAGAGGCATTGCCTCGTCGTGGGCCTGGTCTAGCGGTGTGTCCATTACTGACATTTGTGTGGCGGCCGGCTGGGCCTCGCCGTCCACATTTGCAAAGTTTTATAAGTTGGATGTACCGACCTTACAGGCCAAGGTCCTATCTGCTTAGATGAGTATGACTTATGTTGTGGGAACATCCCTAACGGAGATCTCTTGACTGCATGGGCACTCAAGCTCTCTGATGGGTTCCTTACATATCTCAGCCCTGAAAGTGCTGAGTATGCGAGGAATACATGGAATGACCCGGGCCGAGCGTGACCTCTATGGGCTCAGCTCGCTTTAGCCCGAGTATACTATTATACTTCCCTCTGAGCATGTAATGCTTATGGAGGTATTTTACACAGTCGTTCCTCTACTATAGCACGGCGTGATTGAATTGTGTTCCCATAGCGTCTTTAGCAAGACGCAGTACGAGTGGAGTATCGATAGGGAACGTACTCGGTTACTATCGTAACCTCGGTTCCCTGAGATACGGAACGAGTACTGCGTACTTTGCCGTGCCAGGTAGCTGCACGACTCAGTCGTCGCTTCAGTCGAAGTAAACCTGAGGATCCTATGGCGAGACGGCTGATTATATAGCCAGATAACCCCGCCCATTCTGGCGGGATCTGGCGGGCTCCGTCGCCATAGGCTCGTGCAGCTCCGCTGCCGACACATTGGTTCGTTTTATCACACTGCACAAACCAATGATCGTGCAGTTTCACTGCGTGATTGAATAAGGCTTCAGTAAAGGAGAAAAAAGGCTTTTTCCCATAGCGTCTTTAGCAAGACGCAGTACTCGTTCCGTATCTCAGGGAACCGAGGTTACGATAGTAACCGAGTACGTTACTATGACTTAATGTATTCATATTGATTCAGTCATATTAAAAATATATTTTGACTTGGATAAAATCACTTTTGTGAGGCACATTTTAGGTTATTTACCTCATAATACAAGAAAACATTACAAGATTGGAACAATGTGATTTTTTTTCTCTTCTTTTTTGGCTATTCCAAGTACACTTGATTAAATAGCCAAAACACTTTTTTTCATTCCAGATCTGTGCTATTTTATTCCATAAAACACCAAAAGAAAATTTCTGCTCTTCTGTTTTTCATAAAAAGGAAGCGGATGCTGTCATGTTTTGTCAATAGCTTTAGCATATTTAGCATCTTTCCTTCCAGTATGTAGGGTGCATCATCCCAGTACTCAGTGCACAACACATCACTGCATTTTTCAGTGTAAACACACTACTTGCATCGCTACAAAAACACAGGGTAACACTTAAGTATAGGGACCAGTTCTCACTTTTAACTAGTTGCTTATTAGCATGTATATTGTTAACATATTGGCTGTTTATTAGTACCTAAAAAGCACGCTCTGCATGACCAGTTTCTACATTCCTATTACCTAAGCTTAACAACTGCCTCACTAAATATTAATAAGTGGCAAACTAGTTTATTGAGGCAGAACACTCTAAAAAAAATACTGGGTTAAATACAACCCAGCGCTGGGTAAAATATGGACGAACCCAGCGTTTGGGTTGTTTAGACCCAACAGTTGGGTGACTGCCCAGAAGGTTGGGTTAAACATTTAACCCAAATGTTTGTAGAAAACAACCCAGCATGTGTTCTGTCCAATATTTACCCAGCACTGGGTTGTATGTAACCCAGCATTTTTTAGAGTGAAGTCATAGTCAATGGTTTGTTAATAGCGAGAATTGGACCTTAAAATAAAGTGTGAAAAACACTAAAACACAGAACATTGCAATGTATAATAAAGTAATGGTTTTGTTGTTGTTGTTGTGGATGAATATCCTGTATGAGTGCATTTGTTTATTTAGTATATTCCTTCAGTTTCAAAACTGAAATGTCGATTCAACATAATTTACTGATTTTTTCCTTCTGTGTTTGTTGACAGTTATCAGAGAGGGGTGATTCTCCTCTCATTACAGTTATAAATATATATGACAATTCAACAGGCATGGCCTTCCTTAGTGATCATTTTTGCCCCTCTTCAAATAACATGTTTGCGCATGTTTAGACCGTGTTTGAATAACGTTTATTCGCAGGCTCTGAGTGAGCGGCTGTGCGTTCTGAGAGTAACAAGGTCAATAGAAGACTTTTCCATTGTTTCCCTTGCTGTTTAAATCATTTCCTAACTATGTTAACTGGAGAGCTAGCAACAACCTGCATTAAAACAGATGTGTTTTTTTTTGTTCGGTGATGATTGTGACGATTATGAAATGATCAATACTACCTGGTCTCATGGCATTTACGTACCTGGGTGCACTTTTTAGCGAGACACAAAATACATACCAATAACTACATATTACTGCAGTTTCCAAAAGAAACAAACACTAGAGGCAGTCTGACCCAGTTGGGGACACTGGCAGCAGATGGTGACATTTTTATTTAAATGAAACATAACTAAGCAATGAGTAACATGGCCAATTATCTTAAGCAGATAATAATAAGTAGTTGCATTAATACTCTTCTGACTGATTTTTACAATTTCATCCTGTTGCACAGTATATAATAGTGTAATTATTATATAATAGTAATATATAATAGTAATATAATTCGTATTTTTATAGTATATTGTGTCATGTGCAGATGATTTATATGCTAAAGCTATGGGGTATTTGTGATGGGCATTTTTTATATTTTAACTAAATATATGGCAATACTAACATTAAGCAACATCATCATTAGACAGTTTCCACAATCCCTCCTTTTTTTGCGATTTAAATGTATATGCTTTTAAATTCAGTGGCAAATATTGTTGTTGGTAAAAACAATTAATCTCTGTGAATTTAACAGTTTGTGGGCATCATCAGTAGGGGTGGGGGCGATATGACCAAAATCTTTAATCATGATATGAGTAATAGTCACAGTAACGATATATATTACAATTGTCATGAATCCTGTCCGTGGTCTTCCGTCTGCTCGCCACCAGAGGTCGCCTTCCAATTACATTGACTCTCACACTACACAAACTGTTACACGTCACCCTGGACTACATTTCCCATGCTCCCATGCAGCTGATTGCAGTCTCACCTGCAGTATTCAGGGCCGAGTATTGTTTGTGTTTATAGCTCTCCTAGTGGTAGCACTTTAAGAAGCCAGTTTTCTGTCTGAGTTTTGTTTAGTTCCTAGTTCCTTGCTCTAGTCCAGTTTAGTCATGTCAGGTTTTGCCTGATTGTCTGTTTCCTGATTGCCTGCCTGTCTTGGATTTCTCTCTCGTCTTGTCGTTTGGACTCTGTTTGTACCTTACCTGCATTATTGTAGATTATTCGCATGCCTCATCCTTTGGGTTATGTTCGCCATCAATCGACCTACGCCTGTTTACTGGAGTACTCTTCTGTCTTGCCAGTTTGCCATTGTCTGACCCTTGGCTGTTTTGACCATGTTTAAGAATAACATTTTGCAGATGGATCCACACACCTCTTGACTCTTTCACTCTGTAACAACAATAGTTATTTTTACTTTAAATGAGTTTACACTTTATCATATCAAATATTGACACTATAACACTATATTGTCAATATAACAAAAACAAATACTAGCCTGAATTAAAAAAGAATGAATTGATTAAATAAATAACATGTTAATAAATTAACACGAATGACAGACAGCAGGGATATTAGACTGCTGTCACTTTAAGAGCTGCCCAGATCCAATATACTTTTACACATTTGTTTTCATTCTCAGCTGTTTACATTCACTCAAGACCTAAATTACTTGCAAAGACGTACATTTTGACACGTGTGTGTATTTAACCATTCAAGACCTATAAAGCAGCAAAAATAACTCTGTTCAATAGTCCAATGCTCTATGAGCGCTTTCTTCAGACAGCGCATGCATATAGCGAAATGAGTTCTCTTTCGTTGCCGATTGCATTTCAACAGCTTAAAATCAACCGAAATGCTTAAAAACACATTTATTTGTGAAAAAAAGTAATCATGGATTAAAAAAAAAAAGTATCATGGATTTTAACTAAGCATTGACATTGTGATAACATTTTTTTGAATACTTAAAAGGAATTGAATTTAAAGGAATCAATTAGAATTAAAAATTATTTTGAATTGTAAAAATATTTCACAATAAAAATGATTTATCCTGTTCATGACCATTTCCTTTTTCTACCCTTCATAGTTCCTGTCTCTTTCTCCCAGCATCCTTTGTTGGCACCCAAATCCCTGTGCGGGTGGTAACTGGCATTTTCTCTGCAGATCCAGTCGGCTTACCTTCCATTCGCACGGAAGGACCGCGGAAACGAATCGCATCATATCTCAAAGCCCCCGAGGCGGAAACAGACTCTCTTCTCATGCTTGTGCCGCATTCACCACCTATTTACCATACTAAAACCTGTCCACACATACCAATGCACCACTCACCAGCTTCAATGTCCCCAAACACTGCTTGGGAAGGAAAGTCATTTATTATTATTGATGTCAAAATTTGTGTGCATCTCATTTCGGAGGAAGCGGTAAAACACTGGGCGAAACGGGTCCGGGCCACAGGGATTAAGGCAAAGTAGATTAAGCAAACCCTGCCATATTCCAACTCAGCCATGAGCAAAAGGTCTATTCATGGAGCAAGCAACATCTGCAGAGGCTTAGGGATGCATGGAAACCGGTGGAAACAGAAAGAGAGAGAGAGAGCGTTGTTGTGGGAAGTCTATTGGAGAGAGCCGCTGAATGGGAGGCAGAGAAAGAGACCGATAGATTCACAAATGGGTTACGGGGAAAGTGTGGCTGCCGGGATTAAGGAGCGTGTTTAGTAAGCAGTCGCTCTGGGTTCCGATGTTCAGTCGTTAATCCTGTTATGCTTCCTCCTTTTCCTTCGATGACGTCGTTTCAGTCAATACCGGACCTGATGAACTTGCCAATGATGTTTGATTTCTAGTTAAGCAAGCCAGCCCATTATTGTCAGGCCTAAATTGGATCTCGGCTGATCCACCAGGCTATTTAATTTAAAGTCGCTCTCTCTCTCTACTGCTTTTGTAAAACAAAATGTATGTAGAGCATGTTTGGGAGGGATGATCCCAATTTAGTATTCTGTAATTTTGATAGGTCTGTTTAACTCATACTGACGTAATTAGGCCGTGTGTTACAGATGGAGAGGAAATTAGATTTACGCCGCAAAGCTGGGAGATTTCTCACAAAAACAGCTAATACAACCTATTATGTTAAACTGGTTTTTACGTAACTTTTAATCACACTTCATGGACTTGAACACACCATACAAATGTTTCTTATATCAAGTAAATTATGTATTTTTCTTCCTTGATCCCCAAAATAATGCACATGAATGCAGGTTTTTTTATGCTATACAAAGTTTTTCATTCTAGGGAAGAGTGTGTGTAATGAATAATAATGGCGACATTTGACAGTTTAATTAACATTTTTGTTGTTGATTTTATTGTCACATTAAGCTTTTATATTGTGATGTTAGAATCACACCAGTTATTGACTCTTGAGTTGTTGTTGTTGTGATTTGTTTTACCTCTAGTCTTGATGTCTGTACAGGATGTGGCATTTTAAGGTAATTTATGAGTGAGCTATTTTTTATTTGTCAAATGGGTGTTCTTTTGGTGGAATTTTCTTAGAGTTACTTAGTCTAAATTGCTAAATAGGCTAGATTTAAAGTCATGGCAAGCTGATATTTCTTGCTCAGTCAAGACACTTACTTAAACTAATTTAGTAAGTGCATGTCAAAAAGCAATGCAAAATTGTTGCCTTTAATTTCTATGGAACCTTACTGTGTAAATCTCACTCAAGTGTACTTAATATTTCCTGTCAGTGGTGTAACACAAAGCGTCACCAACAAGTGGGATGAAGGATGATTAAGGCCACTATTTTTGAGTTTACAAAAATCCAGTGTACTTGTAACAAATTCATTAATGTATAGGCTTTGTGCACATAAAAAGACCTAATGAAGTAGCTTGATGAGTTTTTGCTGTATGAGTAATGTATGAGTAATTGTTGTGGGAGGAATTTGGAATTGGACATATCAAAAGTGTTTTAGGCATTAGTCACTGATTGTCTTCCTATACCTTCATACTGTTTGTAAAATCTACCTTACTGACTGTAAATAGCAAGTCTAGAGAGTTTAACATATGATCTAGGAGACGTCTTGCCATTGTAAAAGGTATGGCTAAATATTTTGAAGCAGTAATACCATTCGTAATGCTTACCAAAATAGCAGTAGCACAAATTCAGTCAAGACTTTAGGGAAAGTCATATTGGTGAACATATTGACAGATGCCTGTAATGTTTCCTGTTTGATATCTTTTCCCACTTTAATTGGCAAGAATGTATGAAAGTGTTGCAGAGACTTTGGGGCATGGTCTTTATTCCACTTACCCACAAAAAGCATTTTTCCATTTTTATTTGGATAATTTTTTAAAGTGCACATCCCTCTAGCTGCTTGGGCCCTCCTGTAGTGCTTACCCTACGAGCCTCTGGAAGTCCTCTGGTGTTTGTTAAAATATTTTGTATGTTTTAAACTTTTACTAGGTGTTTGAGAGATAAAACAACCATAGGAAAAAAGGAAATGTGTCTTTTAACATGCTTCTTAAATGCAGTTGGATTTTGATGAAATCTGAAGAATTGCTTTAAAGGCCTTCATAGAAGTTCTTCTTCACTCTACGCTCAGGGATAAACTCGAAAAAGCTAAGCAACAGTATACTGTTACAATCACAAGAACATATTCATCTTTTACATGGACTTGAGGAAGGTTTGGCTCCACCTGATGCAGCAGGCTCAGCTTCTTGTGTTTAATTGCCATTTATTTTTCAGAAACATTGAATGTAATCTGAATGCTTCACAAAACTAATTTATCTCAGAAGTTAACTGTCCTGATTATTTCCCATTATTTGGCATTATGGAGTAATCTGAATTAATTTGCATTTTTATTACATTCATTACAAAGAATAAAAAAAACAAGGAGATCAGACATTGATTAATGATTTAATGCAGAATAAGACATAAATATAATCCTAATAAACAGTTGAGCTACGTAACCCAAATGACATAAATTACATACAGAAACCATAAATGAAGTACAGGTATGCATATAGGTACAGTATTGACACACATTGAAAATTTTCAGTTTAAAATATACAAAGAAAATGTATTTAAAAGGGTAAAACATTTTAAATCTTAAACAAGAATTTCAGTTTTATAATTATCAAATTCTTGCATAATTAAAAAAAAGAGTGTTACGCTGAAGGGCACCACAAACCATTTGTATTGAATTAAAAGTGACAGTTTACCCAAGAATGCCTTTACGAACGATTGCACTGAAATTTGTTCCGCTTTTGTTTCATAAATGAGGCCCAATATGAGTGTCTCAATGGCTTTCACTGATTAATGTTTAAAGCATATAGAGTAATTTAGCAACCATTGTCTGGTGATTACATTACACGGACATTGTAGTTGTCCAGCGGGAAGATACGGACACAAAACATATGTACTATATTAAGAGCCTCTTATGGCTTTATCAGTCCTAATGCGTCTAATTCCCCGTGCCATTAAAATCACACTCATCATCTGCCAAATCTAGAGACAAATGTTCTGTCCTCTATCTCTCTTTCATTAGGATTATCCGGCTCCTTTTTCCTAGATATCAGGCAGGCCCCCAACCCCCTTCTGTGCTCTTAAATGTGATGGCATTTGGGAGATGACAAACCGACACACAGGCGGTTAATTCCTCTGCAACGCCAGGTCGTTCCCAAAGCGCCGCGCCATCACAGTGTTTATATGAGAAGAATTCCTCACCCCCTCCCAGCGACCATATCATAACCACAGGGAGCGCAAAGCATCAGCCGGTTGTTAAAGTGAGTGATGTGAGCTCTTAAGACGATAGCTTTGTCTGTGAGACACCCGTGTCTGATGCTGTTCGAGTTATGGAGGTGTTAGAGGCTGGTGGATGAATTATGACAGCCTATCAGACGTGCATAAAGACACAATCTGTTCCTATGCCAGCCTTTTACATGCTGAAGTAGAGCACTGAGTCTGGTGATTTATATAAGCATTTATTCACAATTAGAAAATATGATCATATCAGCGCAAAGCTGATCGGTCTTCATTCGCTCTGGGACTTGTCTGTGTATGTTTGAGAAAGCATATTTCTCTGAATATGAACACAGTGGCTGTGTTCGCAGTGGCATCATAACATACTCTTCTTACAACATATTCTAACTAGGCCTGATGTGACAAGCAATTTGTCTGTCCACAATGAAAGCAAAACTACTGCACAGCATGGCATGATCTCAAGCAATCAGGAAATACTTGATGTTTAATATACAGCCATGTGGAGAGAGATTGAACCAATGGTCTTTCACAGTGGGTGGGGCTACCTCTGTGTTAACATGTAAAACACCTTTAACCGGACATTTGCGTAGTGTATAGGCTAAGCTAGCAGCTAAGTGTAAGTTTACTAAGAAACACAATGGTTTGAATGTATATTATTCATGTAGTATAGTCTAAAATACATTAATGAAGATAACATTAGAAATAGACGGCAGGCAGTATCATGTACACTACTAAGATTAAAGAACTATCGATTAATGCAGTGGTCCCCAATCCCAGTCCTCATGCCCTCCATTTTTTGCATGTCTCTCTTAGTTAACACACCTGAGCCCGTATTCACAAAACATTTTATCTTACCACTAAGAGTTCTCCTAAATAGCAGTAACAGTTTTTGGCTAAGAGTTTTCTCTTAAAACCTATTCACAAAGCTGCTGAGACAAACTCTTAAGCTAAGTCTTAAGCTAAGAGTAAGGGCAGGTTTGACCTCGTTGCTATGGATCATGTCAGCATGCTTACTAACTATGCACACAGTGATTGGCTGATAGGAGAGGGGAGGGGTCTCTGTCAGAGATTTATTCATAGAAATATTGTAGAGCATAATATTATGTTGCCATATCCAAATAAAGGTTTAAAAAATAATGTTAATTGCCACATTCAAATAAAGATTTTAACATGCAGGCTAAGTGTCACTAATTAAACAAATATATGTTCAGCTAATTGTCAGTCTCTTACATATATGTTTCTTGTAGCGGATATTTATATAAACAGCTTTTTAATTAACAGAGTAGAATAATCATGGCTGATAGTAAGACATGCAAACGTAAAAGAAAACCAAACTGGATGCAAGAACATCTGTTACTTCTTGCCAAAATGGTTAATGAAAATGATATAATCAAAGGAAAATTTCGAGTTGGGATAACCTCCAAACCTTAAAGGTGATACCATTTTAAAGGGTCATTCTCGTCAAATGTTTCTAAAATGTTTATATTCTGAGGCAGATTGCCGACAACAGCCATTTTAGGATAGTTGTGAGGTGGTCTTAGTAATTTAGGAGTCCTCTTCACTACTCCTAACGTTTCACAGATTTAGGACCTAGTTTTAGCGCTAAAACGCTTTGTGAACGCTTTTGTTTTTTCGGACTGACACGTCCACTATTTTTAAGATTTTCTCCTAAATCGGCGAGTTAGGAGCTACTTTTAGCCTTAAGATGTTTTGTGAATACGGGCCCAGATTCAGATAACCAGCTTGTTAGAAGAGAGTTACGTGCATGAACTGTGTTCCGATTGATATGATCCCTACACCACGTTCATTGCTCCCTACTCCCTGAGCAGGGGAAATCCGTTGAAGTTTACTTCACTTCGGAACATTCATCCATGGATTTGTGCTGCGACGATGAGTGTGACACCATATACCTCTGTAAATAAATAAAATTTAAATTCACGTCTCACACACTTTAATGCACTTCGAATGGAGCACTCGTTTTGAACTGGAATCATGGCGGAATATTCTGTGATGCCCACTTCGTAGGGCACTTACGTTCAAATAGAACAAACATCATACGTGATAAGAGATACATACAAAATATGCAGAGCGAGGACTGGGATGCATTTCTCCTTTGTATGTATTTCTCCTTTTCAAAGAGCGCCATCTACTGTCAGAAAGTGAATTTGCATTTTCATTCATCCCAGCTGCCGTTTTTGTTCAGAACAATTATATGTGACATAAATAATCATTAATTAGGCCTTTTTGAGCACCCCCGAACACCATACGGGAATTGTTATACTTGACTGTAATTTGCATGCAAATTTATTTAAGAAATTATGGAAAGTGTACAATATGTTATAACTGCTCCACCACAGTGGGAGCAGAAAGAGAAGAAAAGCATTCAAAATGGGTCTTTATTATGGCAGCAGCAGGTATGAAGTACAATTTTAAAATATGTAGTATAATTATAAAGTATAAAGTATAATTATATATAACTATAGTGCATCTATTTTCCTATTTTTAAACAGGAGATTTAAATAATCAAATATAAATAGGATTATATATTATAAAGTATTCTTGGAATAATAAGAATACATTTTACATTATGTATTTTTAAATACATTTTAAACAATAAGAATACATGTGTAAATTAAATTCATTTTATATACAGCAGACGTGACTAGAATTCTATTCTAAAATCAAATTAGATGCATAGATAGTTTATGTAGTATAAAACTAGAGCTAAAGTATAAAACTAAAGTAATTTTTGAATTGAATAAATAATGCAAATTAAAATTATGCACATTGCCATTTAAAATGCAAAATTAGCACATTTATCTCCAAGATGACCTTTTGAAGCAGCTCCTAATTACACATGCAATGCATTGAGGTCATGTGACGTGACAATGTAGCACACTGCTGCATACTGCTTATTGTTTCACTTATTAACAAAAACTATGTATACCGATCAGTTTTCAGTAAGTAGTACGCTAGAATTTTGTGAGCATAGCCAACGTATGCACCTTCATTAATGTGCAAGTGATCTGATTGTGTGATTCATCATTGGTTCAAATCAGCAGTTAAGTGTCATGCGCTGAACCTCAGAGAACAGATCTCTAACATATGATCATTACAGAGAATCACCTCCAATAATCTAGACAGACAGAGATCATTAAAGCCTGATTATACTGCTAACACCTGACAGAGAGAAGGAAAGAGTAGAGTACGTGGGGTGGAAATTGTAAGGATGAGAATAATTTTGGTTTAGATTCAGATTTCACTTCATAGTTTTGGTTGCATAATGATTCTATTGATGATTCCTTAGGTATTTTGAGAATTATTGCTTCTAACTATTTATTTAATTATATGAAATGTATTTGTTTGTTTTTGCTCTAATCAAAACATAGGAATCTTGTAAAATAGTAGCATTTTCTCATTCAGTCGGGTTGGTTTGTTAAAAGATTCGATTCGAAGGGTCGATTTAGAGTAGATCTTATTATAGATCTCACTTTTCTTTCTTTTTTTTTTTTTGCTTAAAACAAGGAAAGAAAAAAAATACTTTTAGAATATATTCTATAAACACAGGTTTCATCACAGTTTTGCTTCTCAAGTAAATTTCTCAGAAAACTAGTCAAAATATATTATGAATATTTTTGCAGCATGGTTCATGATTCCCATTCCAAGAGGAAAGGTATTTTAATGGAGCCAAATGAGTGAAATGGGATTGGTTAAGACACAGAGAAGAAAGGTAGATGACGATGAAGAATGAGGATGAGGAAGAGGAACAGGACGAACCCAGAATGAAAGATAGCTAGTGAACAGAGTGTGAAAGAGTGAGGGAAATACTCCATGGGAAGAGCCAGTTTTATTGTGTAGCAGTAATGTGATCAGAATCTTCACAGCTGACACTAACCTCTCAGAGAGATAATCAATCATAGAAACCAGTGAATTCTGAGGGTCAAAAAAATCATTAGTTTTTTTTAATACAAATTCCGGTTCTAAGATGCCTCCTTTGGTCAAATTCTGAGGCAATCCCACAATGTGCTGTGATAAGCGATAATAAATAAATAGCTAAATAAATCAAGATAGCAGATGATTTGACTTATTTAACTCATTAAAAACCTGTTCAGACACTGTATTCATTCAGTAGGTCCAATCGATGAAATGATTGTTCGAAAGCTGATTTTTAAAAAAAAATACTATTTGCTCATACTATAGTCAATTTCTGAAGGCTGGAGAAACCAAACACTGATTCATTCACAAAATAAACTCTGGTATTAACTCAAACAGTTATAGTACTGCATTAAACACAAGTGTTATGTTAATATGAACATGTTTAAATGTTATGTTGTTGCACTGGTTACTTGCTCAAGATCAAATGATAAAACTGAAACCTGAATATTGATCATTCTGTTATGCACGCTAAACAATATTTCTAGAATCTCATGCTAGTCTGGCTTATGACTGTTTGTGTGAGTGTATGAAGAGACAAAAATAATTTGATACAGCTTTTTTTGATGGTTTACGCCATTAGTTCTGCTCCTCACTAGAACTGAGATCAAATTAGCTGGAGATGCCGAAAACAACGGACCTTTACCCTTCTGCAGCTGTGACCATACGGACACACACACATGGTCTACGTGCTAGGCTCTTGATAAAGTCAATTTCAAGTTTATTTATATAGCACTTTTCCCACTACACATGGTTTTAAAGCAGCTTTACAGAAAATTGTGATGTTATTGTTAATAATTACGTAGCATCTTGCCTTACAGACACATTTAGCAGATTAGAGCTGGACAGTTTATATTTTGCTATGATATAAAAAATTTAGCAGATGAGATTTGCTATATATATATATATATATATATATATATATATATATATATATATATATATATATATATATATATATATATATATATATATATATATATAGTATACTGTATGCATGCATGATGTATTGTACTGTATCTCCAACTTTAAATACAGGCAGTGATATAGTTTACATTTTCTGACAATATAAGCAATCAAACAGTTGAGATTTACTATGTAAAACAATGCTTTATGTGAGTATGCTGTATGTTCATGGATAAAGTTACATACACTTATAAATATGCAACAGTTCTTTCTAATTCTCGAATGTGATTGGCTGAGAGCCTTTTCCAGAGGTGTGATATTTTTTTTTTTTTTTTTTTAGTTTTTCAAGAATTTAGTTGTTTAGACTTCAAATATGTAGTTTGTTAATAAAGATAATGTCTATTTAAAAATTTACCTTAACGTTTTCTGAGATGTGAGCTCCAGGGCGTTCAGTGCTCATGAACCCGTTGAGAGCAGCCTTACCTCGGCCAGACCTTCTGGAATTTGCTGCTGACGCTGATGTCTCTATAGTGGTTAAACATGATATATAATGGTAAATCTCATGGGTAGTTTTTGCTCTCATATTTGTTCCAGAGCAAATAATTTTGGCAGAGGGCAAAATCTCATTACATTATATTTTATATAACTTTAATGCTGTATATCAGAGCACTGCCTTTGTACTTTTAACAGAATCGCATAACGTTTATGATGGTTGTTGCTGTTTATTAATTATTATTATTCAATAAGTAATATTTTATATAAATAATAGTAGTATTTAATAATAGTATTTAGTATTGATTATTGGTGTGTGTGTGTGTTTTCGTTATGGTGATTTTAGTTACGTTATTGCACCATTAGATGGCGACAAGAGACTGTTTTTATGAGTGCATCAGCAGTAAAGACTTATGTTGAAAGAGACTGAAACAGGGTTGTAAACAAGGAAGTTATTTTGACTTTTAACAACACCTTGCAAGACGCAGCCAACAAATGCACTGAGCAGCCTGTCATCAGGAATCACAAGATGAAAGGATAGTACGACAAAGATATTGCTTTCCTCAGCGGACATTCAAACAAATGTTTTATTGTGAATATGAGATTGAGCTGAAGAATGAATGCTGTATCAGATGCAGGTAATCACACTCACTCAGTCAATCTCTCTCATAATACTGTCCTCTACATAATACAGTAAACATTTAATGCGGTAATACAACAAGCTATTCATAAAACAACTCAATATTCCTTTATTACTAGTTCTGAATTGAGATTTTCGAAGTAGTAACAGATGCGGCCTTGTGCCTATGGCCGAATCACAGACATGCTGATATACAGCCATATAGCAATGCTCATATACCTAACTTCATATATAAAGCTGTGCTATAATATATCCTACATTTTGTAACAATTTAAACAATCAAGTAGAAAGAAATTGTTGTATATATTGCTGTATGTAAGTATATGGACAACATTTACAGTTAGAAATATGTGTAAAAATATATGACTATAGTAAACATCCAACTGAATACATCTGTGCGTATGTATAGTTTACATTTTGCAACAATATAAACAATCAAGCAGTTGAGATTTGCTATATAGTATGTTTAACTGTACATGAGTATACAGAATATTTGAGGATAAAGTTTCTAAAGTGTCAATATTAAATATACTGTACTCTAGAGCTTTCCGAAAATATAGTTTATTTTTGTAACCCCTGTGTAACCCTTTTACATCACACGTTTACACTCGCACACCATATTGTGACAAAACCATGTAGATTGACTACTAATTCTCATGACATGTAGCTAGCATGGTGCAGGGTGTTTGTCTGTGTAAGTGTGTGTGTGTGTTAATTAAAGTGTTGCAGAGGTTGACAGGATGTGTCCCCAACTCTCCCAGCACCTGTGGCTCCTCGCCCCCTGCCCAGTACATAATAATTAGTCCTTCCAAAGCCCCACGCACAAATCTTTGCCCACCTGGTGTGCTCCAGCGAAATGCCTCCCCCCCGCCGAGTCCACAGAGCTACAGTTGTGCGAGATCCTGTGCTATAATTGACGCTCCTACTTCATGGCATTTATATGGGTGTAAAAACAGCATAAAGCCCTTTTTCTGCATCACAAGTGTCAAATTTGAGCCCCAACATGACGTGAAATGCAAGGGCAAAGTGGGTTAGATTGACTTGCATAAGTGAATCTAAAGGGGCCACAGTGTAATCACTTAGAAACGTGGAATTGATTGCGTTACAGTCGCTTTTCTGCTTTTTATAAATGAAATCGGTACATATAAGTGCAGTCGTTGGGGGCGTTAACGGCTCAATGCTGGGGGATATTTTTTTTCAAAGCAATGCTGAATAGCTGAGATGATCACACTCACGGTGAGTTACCTTTTCAGCACGGAACACGGTGCAGAAAATGTCAGATTGTCACATTGTATCGATGGGATGCACAAAAAGACGTAGATGCTCGTTCACGCTCACACATACTGTATTTTTTAGCACAAGAATGATGTGTTGTTGTGACGGGGGTCGACAAGGTGCGAGTTCGATGTGAAGATGATAAAGGCCATTAAATTAATTTGCTGGCCGAGAGCGGTATACCTGACGCTGGAGGAAAACAACCCATATCTGAACATGTCTCAGCAGAACGCCCTTGTGAACCCAGATAAATAGCTGTTTAAGGGAGTAGATTTGTGTTTCTGGCTGATAAATCTGATTCGCTTTGTCATCAAGTGTAGCAGCTGTATCAGTTTCAAAGGCGTGATCTCATGTGTGTGCATGTGCATACATTTATAAAGGTGGCTGGCTGAATTAACAGGTCGTTTCATGGGTAAAATATCTCTACCCCGTGACATTTACTCTTCTTTAACAGGACAAGATGTGTTAAATATAACCTGCTGGCATAATCAGTGCAATAAACTACTGTTGGGTCAAAAATTGTAAACCTGTAGGAAAGAAACAACAAAATTGAGGTAGACAGCAATAAGATTAAATGGATACTTTTGTTGAAGTTTCCTGTTTCTCAGATGTTTCTCCTTGTTATTGAGGGAAAAAGTGAGTTTCTAAAATGCTGTTAGCAGAAATTACCCATTCATTGGTCTACTGTATATTTGGTCAGTCACAGACTCCTCAGATCATTTGCATGAAAGAAATATTGCAGTTCAACCAATAGCGAACCGTGACTCTTGAACCTAGACCCTCTCCCCCTATCCTTGTTGGGGGGAAAAACAAGACAAACAATCAGTGTTTATAATAAATAATATTATTGGCACAGCGGACTAGTAAATGTCCTCACTCGCGACCCAGCTGAAGAGGTGGTCTCTGTCTGCTTCCAAACTAACTCTGGTACGGTTGAATGGATGAACCAATGAATGAATGACATTAAGCACACATGTGGTTTTGTTTACAGTTTCTGGTTCACTTGCAAAAAGGGCAGTGAGAAAGCAAACCGCACCAAACAAAACAAAAAAAAATCTACATTGTATTTGGTCAGGACCAAAGCAAGTGAACTAATGGACTTTCCTGGTGTGAATACATCCTAACTGAGGCCTCCATTAATTATTCTGAGCAATGAAGAAAACCCTCTGGAAATTAAGCCCTAAAGAAAAATTAAGAAAAATTAACTAATTTTTAAGTCTAAAAATAACACAAGCTATCCGCTACCTAAACTACTTTTTTCTTCTTCCTTCTCTGGGCTTATCTGAATGTAATGCACTACAATGTTTTGTTTTTTTTGTTTGTTTTTTTTGTTGTGCTGGAAGACTAAGGCTGTTGTTATTTCTGTTGTCATAGATGTAACAGGGACAGACTGGTCTCTCATCAGATTGGTCAGACGGGCCAGATGTGGAGAAAAGCAAAGGGAGACTAAGAAGTTAATGGCAGGTGAGAAGTTTCTCCATAATAGCAAATTTTGGGGGACAGTACCTCAAAGGACCCCTCTGCCAGAATATTTTATTATTATCTTGTTGTCAGTCCCCTGACAGACCTCTTACAGTCTATTCAGGGAATGTGTTTTGCACACAAAACTGGACAGCACTTTCCTCAATGTGGAGAAAATTACATAATTTTGGTTTTTATCCTCACTCTTAGTTTATATTGTATGGAACTCACATGGGAGGGAAAATTATATTTCAATGCTTTTGTGTTTGTTTGCACAACTTTTGCATTCTTGTTTGCTTGCAAAAATTATATGATATAAATAATATGAGGTGGGAGGAAAAACTACATTTCACTGCTTTTGCGAGCAGCACAATAGAAATAGTTTTGTGACAGAATAGAAATGTTGAACACAGTGACATTAAAATATCATTCAAATATACAGTGGTGTGAAAAAGTTTTTGCCCCCTTCCTGTTTTTTTTTTTTTTTTGGTCACGCTTTTAACAAATTTTAATATTACACAAAGATCACACAATGATTTCATTTATTAAGGGAAAAAGCTGTCCAAACAGCCCTAGCTGAAAGCAGCCTCAGACCATCATGTCAATGCGGTGTTTGTTTTACGCCAGATGTAACGGGACACGCACCTTCCAAAAAGTTCAACTTTTGTGTCATCGGTCCACAGAATATTTGCCCAAAAGAGACGAGCCTTTGTGTTCTTTTTGGTCAGCAGTGGCTTTTGCCTTGGAACTCTCCCATAGAAGCCGTTTTTGCCCAGTCTCTTTCTTATTATTGAATCGTGAACACTGACCTTAGTTCTTTAGATGTTGTTCTGGGTTCTTTTATGACCTCCTGGATGAGTCGTTATTGCGCTCTTGGAGTAATTTTGGTAGGCCAGCCACTCCTGGGAAGGTTCACCACTGTTCCAAGTTTTCTCCATTTGTGGATAATTGCTATGACCGTGGTTCGCTGGAGTCCCAAAGCCTTAGAAATGGGGTCATATGATGCAATTTCATATTTTCCTTTGTCTTTGGAGTGTTACAAGCTGTTTATGCATATATACGATCTGTAAAGTTGCAAAGATCAAAGTCTCAAACCCAAAGAGATATTCTTTATAAAAATTAAGACTCTGCCACGCCCACCTAAAATGGATAATTTAAACATGCCCCCACATGTCTACGTCACGGTGTGGGAAGATTTGCATAATACCGCCCAAATGTATATGCAAAGAAAGAAGGCATAACTTTTATTCTCGCTGTAGTATTGTTGTTGCCGCCACCATGTCGTGGAGACTCTGTGTGTTTCATTGTGAAAGCCAAAGTACATTGTTTGGCCTTCCAAAATAGTACACAACTAAAAATCAGTGGTTAATTTATATTTACAACACTGTTCCAGTACAGTACAATGTAAATATTCTGAACCTGGGAGAGAGTAGCCTGCAATTCCAACATCGCAAGGACAGTCTGGTGCTTCTGACTCACAGCCTGTAAGTATGTTTCGATATTTAAAGAATTTGCTACTGACTATTCAAACGCAGTGTAGTTTTGATCACACGCTTGAGGTATTCGACCAATCACAATGCACTGGATAGCTGGCCAATCAGAGCACTCCTCGCTTCTCAGAAAGATGCGCTTTGTAAAAATCGACACGTTTCAGAAAGGCTGGAGCATAGCAAAAATAATATACAGTATGTGGAAAATAATGTTTTTTGAACCTTGAATCACGTAAACACATTGCATTACACCAAACACACAAAATAAAGTTCTTTTTAGCAACATCATATGACCCCTTTAACAGTATAACCCTTTCCAGACTGATACATGTCAACTATTTTGTTTCTCATCTGTTCTTGTATTTCTTTAGATCGCAACATGATGTGTTGCTCTTTAAGCATGCTTCGCTTTGTCAGACAGGTTCTATTTAAGTGATATCTTGATTCAACAGGTCTAGCAGTAATCAGGCCTGGGTGTGCCTAGTGAAATTTAACTCAGCTTTCTAAAATAATGTGGTTAATCGCAGTTCTTTCATGATTTAACAGGAAGGGGCAATTCATTTCTCACGTAGGGCCAGGTGGGTTTGGGAAGCTTTTTCCCTTAATAAATGAAATCATCATTTAAAATCTGCATTTTGTATTTACGTGAATTATCTTTGTGTAATATTAATATTTGTTTGATGATCTGAATCTGAAAAAAAAAGGAAGGGGCAAAAACCTTTTCACGGCACTGTAGATATTTGTGTTGTTTTATTTTGGTGATATGGATTATTTTCTCATAAATTTTTTTGAGGAGGCACTGCCCCACTTGCATTTTTTGGTGGAAACACTGCTGATATATATATGTGTATAACTCTATGTGAAATCAGACATTGAGCACCCCCATATAGCTACTGTATATATAATATATCAGGTTAAAATCATGTTCTCTCACAAAACTCTTGTGTTTGACTTAAAAATCGACATTAACAAGAGTTCTTAAAGTTAAAGAAACACATTTACAAGGTGCCAGGTTGATACTCTGAATGCTTCTTAAGGATGAATTAGTCAGTATATTTGCCAAAATCCAATCCCACACCTAAATGTCAAATAAATCAAAGTCGTCATATTACAACCGTTGCAGCATCCGTGGGAATGTCACATGCTCAAAGTCCAAAGTTTAACAAATAACAAACTACAAATGTTGCTGGGACATTAAATGTCATTACGCCGAACATGTAAACTCATCTGACTGAAAGAGTTGAAATAAGCTTAACTGTGGTGAAGTTAAAGTCATGTGACCATGGTGTATTTCATTTATATCTTACGTTTGGCTTTTTACCTCTGATGATTATATTTATACTTCTTTTGTTGGTCACAGAATTTAGTGTCTGGAATAATCCATGAAAAAAACAATGGAAAATCCTATGCCACACCTAAATGTCAAATAAATCAAAGTGAACTGTGATTGGTCACCTTACTTGCCAATTAGACAATCTCTTAATGTCTAGGTGGATGTTCCTGGCCTAAATAAATTGTGATGTGGCCCAGACTTTAGCCTCGTTAATCCTGTTTTTCTACAGAACACGAGGTAGAGGAAGAGAGAGAACAAGGGGAGGAGGTGGTGCGGGTGGAAATGGCGAGGATTGAACACGGAGTGGGAGTCGGCAACTTTGTTTAGAGCGGGAATGATGAAAGGTTAAAGTCTGATAGATCTTGCGCCGTGTGTATTTGTGTGCGTGTACGTGTGTTCCAATGCTAATAACACGATTCTCTTTTGAAGAGGCACAAAGCGTTCATTCTTCCTACGAGTTCCCAGAACAGAGCCGAGCTGCCTGTGTCAGCTGCAAAACACAGGAGGAAGAACTTCCAAAATGAGAGACAGATATTGAAACATCTGACTTGTCTGGATTCCCCTTTTACAAGTTTGCACTTTTTAGTTATTTCCTAAATGATCATTATATAGCAGGCTATTTCAAACCAAGTCCTCCTTTGACTTGTAAAATGTGGTTTCTAAGTGAACACATTTAGTTTTTTTCTCAATTCATTTTCTTTTTTTTTTTTGTGTATCACTGCATCTTTTATCGACTGCATTAATATGCATGAACATTATGCTACATTGTTACGCATTTGCAGTGAGAATTTCTCAGATCCCATCCTAATAATCATTGAATAATATGAATATTAACAACTGTTATTATTTGTAAAAAAAAAAAAATGCTTAAGTGTGTGTGTGTGGTAAGGTAAAAATGTGTATGTTCATATATTGTTTGCCCAAGTTGTTGTTGTTGTTTTTATCTATACTAAACAGATGGCTGACAAGGTGAGCATACACAAGATGATTCCAATTTCATTTGCTGTATTTATGCAATTTTTAGTAGCACAGTTTATTAAGAATCCACTGGGAAAATTGAAATTTGTCCAAATTTAGATTTTCACACCTATAGATTAAAGTAGTAGCTCACCCTATAATGAAAATTTGCTGTTAATTTACTCATCCTCAAGCCATCCAAGATTTAGGTGACTTTTTGTCTTCAGTAAAACATGGTCTGAAGCTGAAACCATGGTCCTTGGTAATTCATAAAATGCAAGTCAACAACTAGCACCACTGTGAATAAAAAAAGAAGCACATCAGGCAACGCAAAATTAATACCCATGGCTTCTGATGATATATTGAGGTCTTATGAAGTGAAACAATCTGACTTAATGGTCCGTCTGTGCAAGAAACCAAAATGTATGTCACCGAAAAAAAAAAAATAATTATTATTTTGGCTTAATATGTTGAGCTAACAGTAATTTCAAGGTTGTTCATTCACACCTTAAAGGTTATGTGCGTAATACTGTATCTGTTGTGTTTTTGTTGAGGGAAGCAGGGTGATGCTAACTTCCTAAAAACAAAATGTCATCACAGCGGCACAATTTTACTAGGAAAGAAAACAAATGATGCACTTCTCCTTTAAGAATTGTATTTGGGTATTATTTATGCTTTGGTTTTCATTATAGTTCCAGGCGAGAGCGGTGGTATTATCAGTATGAGAGTGTATGTTTTGCCAGTGTGTGCATGCCCCAGGCCTGCTGAAATCTTGTCACATGCTGTCTTCCTCTTCCTTTCCGAAGTCTGTTACACCTCTCTCCTTCCATTCGCCCCCTCTCTCCCTCTCTCTATCTCTCCATCCTATCTCTCTGCCGCTGTGGCAGGACTGATTGTTGCTCAGTGACAAGCACAGCTTTAACAGTTCAGCAGAGAAGAATCAGGTGGCAGTTTCATATACCCCTCTCGCTCTGGGATGTGACACGTTCAGTTTCCCTATACCTGACACTGCTGTTATTCTTTATCCCTCTTTTCTCCATCTCATTCTTGTCTATCTCTCTGTTTCTCAGCCCTGTCTCACATTTCCTGCCTTAATTGGAAGGAGAAAGTTTTACAGAGTCTGACGACATGTATGACGAAGGTAGAGTGAAAACCTATAGAGATTGTTTTTTGCCTTGTTTCCCATTTGAGAAGCAAATTTATGAGAAATTTTAAATTTAAAAACTTTTTTTATTTTTTATCAAATGTAAATTCATGTCCCAGTCACATTGTCTTGGTTAAATATACATTACTTACACTATCAGAAAAAAAAAAAAAACTACATGAACAATGTAATCAATATTCTATTTATTAAAGCCATTTATTAGTTTCATGAAGTTAGTTTTTTTAAGCATTTTACATTTATTCCAAAATAATAACTCAAGGCAGTAATAGTTTAAAGGAACACTCCACTTTTTTTGGAAATAGGCTCATTGTACAACTCCCCAAGAGTTAAACAGTTGAGTTTTACCGTTTTTGAATCCATTCAGCCGATCTCCGGGTCTGGCGGTAGCACTTTTAGCTTAGCTTAGCATAGATTATTGAATCTATGTTAAACTTTGCTGCCGTACTGTGGGTGCAGCAGGTGCAGTGATATGATGCAGCGCCTGAAAGCAGCTATATCATAACTAGTTACCAAGCTGGGGACTACTTTCAGGCGCTGCGCCTGCTGCACCCACGGTACGGCAGCATATTTTCTTGATTATTACGCCGGAACAAGAGTATAGTTCCTAGCCATATCAGCCTAGAAAATCGCAACTTTTCATTTTCCTTCGGTCTTAGTGCACGATGTAACTACAGAAGAGTCAAGTTTTAAATAGGAAAATTATCGAAACTCTTTAGTCATTTTTGATGACAAAATGCTAATAGTCTAATCTGATTCAATGATCTATGCTAAACTAAGCTAAAAGTGCTACCGCCAGACCCCGAGATCGGCTGAATGGATTCAAAAACGGTAAAACTCAACTGTTTATATCTTGGGGAGTTGTAAAATGAGCCTATTTCCAAAAAAGTGGAGTGTTCCTTTAAACAATATATTTCATTTGTTAAATTACATTAAGCTATTCTTTTTAATACTTAACTTTGAACTATTTTTGAATTTTTTGGGGTCATCAGTCATCAAAATTCGGTTAATATTGGTAACAGACACGGAGATTAACTTTAAATTTCACCAAGCTGATTAAAACTAAAACTCCTACAGATCCTGTATTCAGGCCATTTAGTCTTATTTTGACAAATAAAAAAAAAAACAAAGTGGTTATATTTAAGTGTGAGTTGTTGGTTTACTTCTTTTAATTAGTCTTCCCATTAACGCCATTATAGCCTATTGTTCATTCAGACTAATTCGCAATGCAGAATGTGCACAAAAGATGGGATTTATCATATGAATCAATCACAGCTGAACATAACCAGTCATATCCAATCATATCGCGATGGATGTCATATCTCACGTGATTTTCCCCCATTCATTCTCAATTACGCCCCACCAAACTCGCTTTTTTATTCTTAAATAAAAACTTGACCTGAAAATGATTACAAAACTGCTGATTTAGTGTTTAATCCAAAACATTTAGTCACATACACATGCATAAGCTTACATAATATTGCAGTTACCCTGAGGCTGAGTGTTGGGTTTATTCTCAAAGGCCGGGTCAAACGTAGTTTGCCTTAAGGCAGGGTAAGAGCTGTTCTCACATTTTCACTGGTCAGCAATATTCCTGTCATGAACCTCAAGCGAAGCAAAGCAAAGACTAGTGAGACCAATAGTCAAGTCAAGTCACCTTTATTTACATAGCGCTTTTAACAAAGTAAATTGTGTCAAAGCAACACATAGTGTGTTATGTGTAAGCCAGGTTAAAGAAATGTCTTTTATCTAGATTTAAACTGACAGAGTGTGTCTGCCTTCCGAACAGTATTTGGTAGATTGTTCAAGAGTTAGGGTGCTAAATAGGAAAAGGATCTGCCATCCGCAGTCGATTTTGATATTCTAGGTATTATCAAATGGCCAGAGTTTTGAGAACGCAGCAGACGTAGATGACTATAATGTGATTCGAGCTCGCTCAAGTACTGAGGAGCTAAGCCATTCAGGGCTTTATAAGTAATTAACAAGATTTTAAAATCTATACGATGTTTGATCGCAATTTAGATATGTTTTTGAGATGGAAAAATGCAGTTTTACAGATGCTAGAAACGTGGCTTTCAAATGAAAGATTGCTATCAAACAGCACACATGTTATGGGATATGTGGTTGTAGGTAAGATAAGGAAAACGACGATGCATCAACTCACTTTTTTCCCTTTATTTAACGTGTAGACAGGACTATGAAACAAACCAAACAGAGTGCTTATAAAGCAAACGGAAACAAGATAATTAACTCAAGACAGGTGAACCCCAATTTTCTTGGGGAAGTTCCCCTCTGGGAGCCATTGAAGAGGAGCGGGCTCTGTGGGGCGCTCTGGAGGAGAAGGTTCTGTGGGGTACTCTGGAGGAGCGGGCACTTGAGGGCACTCTAGAGGAGCGGGCACTTGAGGGCGCTCTGGAGGAGCGTATTCTTTGGGGCGCTCGGGCAGCGCGGAGCTGGACGGAACCAGCGGAGACATAGGAGAGCTGGACGGAACCAGCGGAGATGCAGGAGAGATGGACGGGACCAGCGGAGACGCAGGAGAGCTGGACGGGACCAGCGGAGACGCAGGAGAGCTGGACGGGACCAGTGGAGACGCAGGAGAGCACTTGCGAGGAGCAGGCACTGGAGTGCACTTGCGAGGAGCAGGCACTGGAGGGCACTTGTGAGGAGCAGGCACTAGAGGGCACTTGCGTGGAGCAGGCACTGGAGGGCTTGCCATATTCTCGGACGGTGGGCTTGCCATATTCTCGGACGGCGGGCTTGCCATATTCTCGGACGGCGAGCTTGCCATATTCTCGGGCAGCGGGCTTGACTTCTCAGTGGACGGCGGCGGCATGGTCTTCGCTGTGGACGACGGGGGCATAGACTTTGCCGCAGGCGGTGGCGGGTTGATGAAGACATCCTCAGGGCTGTCGTGAACTTTGTCCACTGTGTACGGTGAACCACTGAGCCAAAGTGCATACTCTATATAGCGCCCAAGAGAACAGTTGGAATCTGACACCGGCATCAATTGGTACAGGTGGTTATCCAAGCCACCCCAGAAGATGGTCTTCAGGGTCTATTCTCTCCATTCAACTCCTTCGGCCAGAACCTTAAATTCCTCCACGTAATCCTCAATAGATCGGCCATCCTGAACAATCATTCTCTGGATTAAAGTTGAAGAAGTCCATGCTTGTGTGTTCAGTACGGTCCTGTCTTCTGTTATGGAATATGTGGTTGTAGGTAAGATAAGGAAAACGACGATGCATCAACTCACTTTTTTCCCTTTATTTAACGTGTAGACAGGACGATGAAACAAACCAAACAGAGTGCTTATAAAGCAAACGGAAACCAGATAATTAACTCAAGACCGGTGAACAGACTTAGACTTAATTAACTAACAAGGAACTAATGAGGACAACCGGAACATATCCTAATGACAGTGATGAATTAATAATAGCCAAAAGAGGTTCTATGACTTCTGGAAGCAGCTCTTTTGGTAGTTTAGATGGAATAGGGTCTAACATGTATGTTGTTGGTTTAGATGATTTAACAAATTTATACAATTCTTCCTCTCCTATAGTAGAGAATGAGTGAAATTGTTCCTCAGGGGATCCAATACCTTTAATGACCTAAAATGTCTAGCTTACAGCTAGTTTATTTGTTTATAACTAGCTACCTGAATAATAACACATCCAACATTGATTATTATAGGCCTATAGGTTTGTTACTTGACTGTCTGCATGCAGTGCATCTGCACACCGTATAAAATGTTTCTAGCCATTTGCGATCCCAGAATGCACTGCAACAGCTTACCATTTTAGCCAATATTAAAAATGGACTATTTCATCCAATATTTGTGTGTATTTTAATGGATTTAAATTTTAAAGGCTTGGGAACCGTGTTAGCTTACCAACATGCTAATGTCAAACTCCATTAAAATCATTGAGTCTCCTTATGAAGAGTGTTTCAAATCAGTCACTTAAGAGGTTTCTTTTTGGTTAATATGCCACCTTGAGGGATGTTTGGGCTGATAGTGATTTGCAGTGCCAAGGAAACCAGATTCATTCATTTTCAATGAAAGCTGGTGATTTGATGCAATGTGAGAGACAGAGAATGACCGTGATGCGATAAAGTTAAGGCGAGTTCAACTATTAACTGTAGTCACATGCGTCAAATGATACACTTGAATACAAGGACACATATTAGCAAACAAGTCTTTGTAGCCTTTGTAGACAATAGCTCACTATTGAGAGCTATTGTGCTGTTTTGAATTTCTGATATTTGTCATTATTGCATGAATTAAATTCAGTTCTCATTCTGTCGCTCTCTTTCTCTCTTTTTGTGTCTCGTCCCCATCACACAGAATGATTAATGGGGAGGTGCGTCAGAGGCATTTGATTAATGTCTAGCGTCTTCCTCCACATTGTGAGGGGTAGGTTATGGCGGGGTTTGTACAGATAAGGATTATGGCTTGTTTAAAAGCTGATATCTCATTTTGAATGAAGAGATTTGGTAATATATCAGCTCTATATTAACACTAGATTAAATCCTGAGATGTTTATCAGATACACAAAGTAGATATGGAGCGGATTTTTCTTTCACACACTCAAGTAATAAAATATAATAGCAGTTGAAATCTAGTAGCAGGCTCTCTTTGTTTGATTAGCTTTCTGGTTTTATATTTACATTGTACAGTACAATGTACAGTGTAGCCTGCAATGTCTCGTTAGTATTCACAGGAATGAATAAATTGTAATTGAATACAGTTATTGTAATTGCAGTGCTCCAATCTGATTAGTCGAGCAGCGTTGTATCACATTTGTCTCTGTTTGTGTGTTCCAGACAGACTGGTGGTGTAGATTTGTCAGTGAGTGTTTTTGCATGTCACATCGATATGCCAGTAGGTGGTGACAAGTGATTGTCATTGATCCATTCATTCAATTGATTCACTCAAAAAATTATGATTCATTCAGGAAAGAACCAAGTGGAGTGAATCACTGAATTATCATTAAAAAATGCAAGTTACCTACAGTGTATGAGTGAGTTGTTCAATAATTCATTCAGCTTTTTGTAAAAAAAATATATAAATAAATAACACTGTCAACTCACTAGCAGATTACTTTTCGTAAATTATGTTCATATTATGAACAATTATGTTCTATGTTAGTAGAACCTCGGATTCAGGAGGAACAGTGTGGTTTTCGTCCGGGCCATGGAACACTGGACCAGCTCTGTACCCTCTACAGGGTGCTGGAGGGTTCATGGGAGTTTGCCCAACCAGTCCACATGTGTTTTGTGGATTTGGAGAAGGCATTCGACTGTGTCCCTCGCGGCGGCCTGTGGAGGGTGCTCCGGGAGTATGGGGTCCGGGGTCCTTTACTAAGGGCTGTCCGGTCCCTGTATGACCGAAGCAGGAGCTTGGTTCGCATTGCCGGCAGTAAGTCAGACTTGTTCCCGGTGCATGTTGGACTCCGGCAGGGCTGCCCTTTGTCGCCGGTTCTGTTCATAAGTTTTATGGACAGAATTTCTAGGCGCAGCCAGGGGCCGGAGGGTGTCAGGTTTGGTGACCACACGATTTCATCTCTGCTTTTTGCAGATGACGTTGTCGTGTTGGCTTCATCAAGCCAGGACCTTCAGCAGGCACTGGGACGGTTTGCAGCCGAGTGTGAAGCGGCTGGGATGAGAATCAGCACCTCCAAATCCGAGGCCATGGTCCTCAGTCGGAAAAGGGTGGTTTGCCCACTTCAGGTTGGTGGAGAGTTCCTGACTCAAGTGGAGGAGTTTAAGTATCTTGGGGTTTTGTTCACGAGTGAGGGAAGGATGGAACGGGAGATTGACAGACGGATCGGTGCATCTTCTGCAGTAATGCGGTCGATGTACCGGTCTGTCGTGGTGAAGAAAGAGCTGAGCCGCAAGGCGAAGCTCTCGATTTACCGGTCAATCTACGTTCCTACTCTCACCTATGGTCATGAGCTTTGGGTCATGACCGAAAGGACAAGATCCCGGATACAGGCGGCTGAAATGAGCTTTCTCCGCAGGGTGGCTGGGCGATCCCTTAGAGATAGGGTGAGAAGCTCGGTCACTCGGGAGGAGCTCAGAGTAGAGCCGTTGCTCCTTCACATTGAGAGGGGTCAGCTGAGGTGGCTTGGGCATCTGTTCCGGATGCCTCCTGGACACCTTCCTGGGAAGGTGTTCCGGGCGCGTCCCACTGGGAGGAGACCCCGGGGAAGACCTAGGACATGCTGGAGAGACTATGTCTCCCGGCTGGCCTGGGAACGCCTCGGTGTCCCCCCGGAAGAGCTGGAGGAAGTGTCTAGGGAGAGGGAAGTCTGGGCATCTCTGCTTAGACTGCTGCCCCCGCGACCCGGCCCCGGATAAGCGGAAGAAGATGGATGGATGGAAATTATGTTCACTCATTAATTTCTTGGGCAAGTTCAGTTAAGCTAAATCTGCACAGATTTATCGCAAATACTGAATTTGTGAGTCATCATCATCATGATATATACAGCCTAATTGTGCAACATCTGTGCATATCTAACTTACTTGAACATACCTGACAGATAATGGTGCCGCAGGCACGCTGGTTTCCTTTGCATTGAAGCAATTACAATGAGTCGAAAAATGACTGAAAGCTCAAACCGTGTCTACACCAGACGTGAGTAGCGCCACAAAATACAATAGAATCCATTATGATCATTGATGCAGTCTAGATGCGCGACACGATAAATCCCCAACTGTGAACTGATGCCTCGTTCTATTTATGACGTACTGATACAAAGTTCCACTGATTTGCAACAGTTGCAAATTTAGAAGCCAAATTGGCTGGTGGTTAAAAAAGTTCAATTCAAACCCTGACTATATCCATAATAATGTTTGTAATAATAAAAATAAGAAAAACACACACATTCAATTGCATTTTTTAAGTAGAAAAAAAACCTAATCCTGACAATCAGAGAAACAAACAATAAATAAACCTAGTTCATGCCATAGTTGTATACATTTTGATGTAATAATTTCGTAGATGGATAGAAGTACTGCAAGTTAAAAATCAATAAATAAATGGTTGTGTTAGTCTTTCATAAATAAATGGCATTATCTGAATAAATAATAATAAACGTGAGATGTTTAAAAGCTTTAAGAATAGTTTATTTGTTCAGTTATGCACACAGAGAAAGAGCTTGCAAGATGAGCAAGAAGGAATTCCTTGAAAGGTTCGAACACTGAAGTCTCACCTCTGTACAGCTGTCAGCGGTTGTTACGGTAACAGTAGGCCAGTGGACCGGAGTTAACTAGACTGAAGGAGCCATGGTGTGTGTGTGTGTGTGCGTATCTCACATATAATGCAAGAGCATCACCTTTCATACTATTGAATTTCATTTAACCCACACATGATTGCATTTTCATGTGATTAACATCTATTATCCTGATGGTGTAAACCTTTAGTCGGCTCTCTATCTCTACATGTTTTTTTTCTTTTTCTTTTTGTCTCACAGCAAGCGCTCTGAAGGAGGGGTGGGCTGGGTAACGAACTGTAGGCTGAATTGATTGAAAAATTGATTTTCTATTTTCATCCAGTTGAGAAGCAGCTTTAATTTATTTAAAAACGACATGTAATTACACCTGCGTGGGGAGGACATGTTGCTGTGTGTGTGTGTGTGTGTGTTTTGTGTCCGTGTGTGTGTGTGTGTGTGTGTGTGTGTGTGTTTGAAAGAGAGAGAAAGCATGGACTGACCACAGTCATGTAATTGTCATTTCCTGTTTTCAATTGCCTTTTTTCTATTATTCAAAAGCCGACACCACACAAGCACGTATAAAAAGCCGTTAATGGAAAGAACTGTCTGTCCTGTGACTTCTCTCGTACTGAATCTGTATTTCACTTTTTTTGTAGTATCATTCCTGAATAGACAGTGTATTCCGAGCAAATGCAAAATTTCACATTCAATATGAAAATGGTTTATCTGGTCGTACTAAACCCTGCAGAATACTGAATTAATATTAATAGTAATACTAAAAATATAAATACTAGTTAGTATTCAGTATTATTGTTATCTAGCCCATCACCAATATATGAAGAGTTTATTTACAAAAACAGATAACGTTTTTTTTTATTTTCAAATATTATGTTTTTTTTTATGTTATCATGTTTTTATTGTGTTTTAGTGTGTTAGTTAGCTGGATTTTTTTTTTTTTTTTTTTTTTTACCTAGTCAAAAAAAAAAAAAAACAACAACTGCAGTTTCATTGAGATCAATTGGAATGCACAATGAAAAAACATGATTTTTGAGAATTTTTAAAAACTGAGTTATCTGTTTTTTTCAAATTAACTCTTCATATATTGAACATAACAATAGCAAATTGCTGACAAAAAAGAACACTTATTTTACAACATATTATAAATCATAATATTATATTTTATTTTATTAAAAATAAATTTTGTTACTTAAAAGGGTGGTTGATTGCGATTTGACTTTTTTAAAGTTAGCTAGTGTGTAATGTTGCTGTTTGAGCATAAACAATATCTGCAAAGTTGCGGTGCTGAAAGTTCAATGCAAACGGAGATATCATCTTTTAAAATTCTGGCAGTTTAATGCCTACAAAAATGGCTCGTAGGGACTACAACGACTTACTTCCTGGGTTCCTTATGTCACAAACCCAGATAAACCCCGCCCTCAGGAACACACAACGAAAGGGGCGAGGGGGCAATATAATATAATATATATATATATATTGTGGCGGGAGGAGCAAACGACAGACACAGTGGGTGTGGCGTCAAGCCTCGGAGGTTTTTATTAAACAAATAGAGGGGAAAAATAAAGTGTCTAGGGAAAATAAAGTGTCCAAAGGAATGGGGAACCTGGTGTCCTCGCTGTGCCGCGGGGCTAGTGAAGGAGGGTAGTGTTCGTCAGGGAAGGGTCCAGGGAAGGGGCGGAGTCCAGTGGCCGCACGCGCTCCCCTCTCGGGGCCGGGAGCAAGTGGCGGCGGCATCTCTTGCGCGGCTTCGTCCATCTCCTGGGTTCCCAGCGCTTCTGGGGGACTCGACGGCCCGGCGTCCTCCTCGACGCACCCTTCCTGGACCCACGAGGACACCAGCGTGCATGCACGGGGAAGAGACCGGTCTCCCGAGGAGAGGCGCGCTCGGCGTTTAAACAGCGGCGGTGATGAGGCTCTATCCACATCAGGTGCGCCTCATCACCCGCCGCCAGCCCTGGGTGTTCAGCGCCCCTCCTCTCTCACACACCCACTCCCGTCGGGAGCCTGGTGAAGGGCGGCGAATACGGGACTGGGTGGTGATGATGGACAGGGGGGAGGCAGCCGACTCGTCACATCCCCTCCCCCCCAAGCGACATCCCCGTCCTAGGGTCGCCGCCCACGCGGGAGTGCTACCTTCCTCAACCAGGCTCCAGCGGTCGGAGTGGGCGGGGCAGGGATTCCTCTCTGGGCAACTCTCCCTCTCGCACCGGAACCAGGACAGAGAAACCGGGTATTAGTTATCAGCCTCAACCTGCCACAGGGTAAATGACAAATAGAAAGTACGTCACTTACCCCTTTGGTGGCTGGGAGGCTATCCCCGTTGTTCCTCTGTCCCCGAGCAGGTTCCACGGCTTTTTGCGAGCGAGAGGGGATGACGTCATCAGGTGTTACCCAACTGCGCTGTCTAGCTCCGCCTGCCCGCATTCTCCACCACTGTGGCGGGAGGAGCAAACGACAGACACAGTGGGTGTGGCGTCAAGCCTCGGAGAGGTTTTTATTAAACAAATAGAGGGGAAAAATAAAGTGTCTAGGGAAAACAAAGTGTCCAAAGGAATGGGGAACCTGGTGTCCTCGCTGTGCCGCGGGGCTAGTGAAGGAGGGTAGTGTTCGTCAGAGAAGGGTCCAGGGAAGGGGCGGAGTCCGGTGGCCGCACGTGCTCCCATCTCGGGGCCGGGAGCGAGTGGCGGCGGCGTCTCTTGCGCGGCTTCGTCCATCTCCTGGGTTCCCGGCGCTTCTGGGGGACTCGACGGCCCGGCATCCTGGCCCGTCAGCCGTCTCACGGGTGCGGCAGTCCTCCTCGACGCACCCTTCCTGGACCCACGAGGACACCAGCATGCATGCATGGGGAAGAGACCGGTCTCCTGAGGAGAGGCGCGCTCGGCGTTTAAACAGCGGCGGTGATGAGGCTCTATCCACATCAGGTGCGCCTCATCACCCGCCGCCGTCGGGAGCCTGGTGAAGGGCGGCGAATACAGGACGGGGTGGTGATGATGGACAGGGGGGAGGCAGCCGACTCGTCACAATATATATATTGTTCTAATTGCATTTTGGGGTGTTTTTGCTTAGCATAGCTCAATAGTTTGACTGACCTTTTAATATACATTATATATCACCACATTTTATTTATAGTTTAAAGTTTAAAGCCATCATTTATTGCCGTAGTTTGTTTCTCCTTTCAGTTATTAGCAAATAATCTCAAATATTAGCCAATTAACCGCCACTACTTGACATTCTGACTTAAAACCTCACAATTGTAATCTTCAAAACGTCCAGCAGTGGTTTGGTGTGTTTGCTGATTTAGGCCTATTTTCTGCCATAAACCACTGCGTTCCAAAGTGTAAGAAGTCAATTTATATTGTGCATGGTATTGACTTGTCATTGACCCGTGTTAAGACCCCTCATTAAGCTGTAATTAAGCTTTTATTGACAAACTCTACGAGATTAAAGAACCACTGTGCTCTGTTGGTGATTGCAGTCATCTGAACAAACAACACTCTGATAGGCCAAACACACAGTTACACAAGTGTGTGTGTGTGTGTGTGTGTTTGTGTTTAGATAGGCCTGTCCTTACCAATCAATGGAATTTTCTTACTCACACATGCTGCCATAATCAGCCTAATTAAAATCCAACATATTTTACATGTAACATTCCCACAAATACTTCTCCAACCAGGCTCCAAATGAGCTGTTTTCCATTTTAACTTTTGCTTTAATCTCAAACATTAAACTGTCAAGGATTTAGGGTAATTATACATGCTAATTTGGTTTGCTCGATTCCGTCGCACATGCCGCAGACCCTCTTTAGACATCGTCGCCTGCCACAAATATTAACTCAAATCTTCCCAGTGCTGCTCTAATTGGCGAACATTACCATTGTAAATGCTGTAATACTCTTTTTATACATTTAAATATTTATTAGATTAGTTAAACTCCTTGTTAGAAGGGAAACAGGCTCTGTTTGTTCATGAAGATTTCTTCTGTGATTGTTTGACTGGTGCATTTAAGTGAATTACTTCCTGTGAGAGCTGAGTTTTAAGGTCAAATCTAGTGCATTTTCTAATTTAATACAAATTATTTTGTATATTTTGTTTAAAATGTTACATAAGAATCAGGTATTTGTACTTGAAATATAGATAATAGTAGCACAAGCAGCACAACCGTTTCCAACATTGATAATAAATTAACATATTAGAATGATGTCTGAAAGATCACGGGACAATGAAGACTGGATAAATTTAGCTTTGCAGGAATAAATTATATTTGAATGTATAGTAAAAAAGAAAAATTTGATTTTAAGTTGTAATAATGTAATTACACATTGTTACTGTGATAGATGGATGGATAGATGGATGGATGGATGGATGGATGGATGGATGGATGGATGGATGGATGGATGGATGGATGGATGGATGGATAGATAGGTGGATAGATGGATGGATGGATGGATGGATAGATAGGTGGATAGATGGATGGATGGATGGATAGATGGATGGATGGATGGATAGATAGATAGACAGACGGATAGGTAGTTGTCTTGCGAAAAAGTTCCTACAGGTATGTTTTCATCATGAGATCAGAGAGCATAAAATAGTAGTAGTAGTCGTCTCAAAATCTTGAGGCATGCTGTATGTCAACTGCATACAGGCAGTACAGTATATTAATCTTTGAACTGTTTTCTACAGATAACTTTAGTTTCTGACTGCAAACCAGTGTGCAACCTGTGACCTCTGACCTTTGAATTTGCACTCGTGTGTGTGTGTGTGTGTGTGTGTGTGTGTGTTTGTGTGTGCATGCTCACGGGTCCCAAGTGCCTTGCTCAATATTGATTCAAAGACGATTGGTTCAGCTAATGACTATTTACCCCAGATATATTAGTGTCCCTCTCCTCATCCCACAGCTCTTGCTCACCCCTCTCACTGCCTCTTTTCACTTTCATTTGGAGGTGCGTAATTTTGTGAGAGTAATTAAATATTCATGTGTGCAGAAGGGACCGTAAAAAGCAAGAGGAAGATAGAGAAAGCAATGTTTAGTAAGCATAGATTGTATCTGGCTGTGCAGTTGGGGGAAAAAAGCAGCTGGGATCCAGTCCACAGGATATACAGTATACTAATCCAACTTTTATTAGGGATGAGAAAATATTAAAGATTTAAAAAAACAAGAGGGGTAATGCAATAACCAAAGAGAATGCATTTATTTCCGAGATTAGTTGGAGATTAATTGGAAAGTATATTCTTTTGCAACCTTTAATTATTTGTAAATAAATAAATTCAGTGTCACATGATCCTTCTGAAATGCATTGTTCTTATTATTATTAGTGTTGACAATAGTAAGATAGATAGATAAGCTATGCTAGATAAGCACATGACGAAGGAAGAGTTCAAATAAAAGTCTTTTGAATAATAATCCACAGAAGAAACAGATGAAATCCAGGAGCACGGGGTAGCATAACACATAATACAAATGATAGTGGACAAGGGAACAGGGGAGAACACAGGCTTTAAATACTAAACACAGTCAAGGAGGAACAGAAAACAGGTGTGGAACCAATTAATCAAGAACCATGGAAACAAACTAGGCAGGATGACGAAGACATAACTAAACTAAAACAGATCATGACCGTGACAATGGCCCCTTTAGGGGACTTTATCCCCCCATTTATTTAATAATACATTGGACAGTGCGTCATCATCCAGTATGCTAAATCCTACCTGGTCTCATGGCATAAACATACCTGGGGCACTTTTTAGTGAGAAGTGAAATACGTACCAATAAGTACATATCACCGCAGTTTCCAAAAGAAATGAACACTAGAGGCAGTAAAACTACGATGCCTTTTATTCCTTTTAACACAAATTTACAGAGTTTTGATTAATAAATTGTAATGTTCGCACAATTACTTGAAGAATATCATGTTATTACTTCAAAACAATATTAATATGCTGGGAGATTTGAAAACTGATGCTTTTGAACGTTATACCTGGCTTTTATACCTTGAAAAAGGCTATTAGCCGAAACGTTGGTTAATAAACATGCTTAAGTGAGTGTGCATTTGTTCTCTTAACTGATTCATATATTTTTTCCTTCAACTTGCACCTCATCAGGTGTGCGTTTGCTTTGCCTCGTTTGAACGTTGGCATCACACATATCCAGCTTCATATCTATGGGTTTTCATAGACGGTAGGTTCGTTTGGGAGACGTACTTGAGAGGTGAGGAGCTCCGGTTCGAATCTCGTGTAACTACGGTTCGACAAAACAGGTCAAATCTACATATAAGGAAGTTCAAATAGCATGGTTGCATCAACAAACGCATTTTTCAGTTTTGCATTTGTCAACACTATCGGGTAGGTTTAAGGTTGGTTTTGGTGTAGGGCATATTTCCAACACGATAGAGCATTCATTTTTAGCGACGGTCCCCGGAAATTTGAATTCTGTACCGCCGCAATACGTACCTGAAGCAACGTAATAAAAACACAGCAATTCGTACCTATATCAACATAATAAAAACGTGCCAGGGTTTATGTATTGAACCCCTGTTTTAGCGCCACCTGGTGAACATTTCTCTTTGAAACTAATGCGGAACGTGCAGTAAGGTACCTAAAAATGGTCTCGCTAAAAAGTGGCCCAGATACATTTATGCCATGAGACCAGGTTGGCTAAATCTATAGTATAAATGAGTAAATCATTAAATGTATCATTAAATGCAACTGAATGCATTAAGAGCAATTAAATTGTTCTTAAGGGGCCCATCTTACAAAAATCGTCTATTTGTGTACAAAATTGTATATTTGCCAAAGAGTGTGTTTATAGCACAGAAGCTGTCACAACAGCACACATTAAATGGTTTTGAACTCAGAATATCAGAGTGAATGTCTGTACATCCTCATGAATATGTTGCATGCTGATGATGTTATGTTCTCCTGACCCCTGCCACATAACATTGCAAACGTATTGTGTGTGTGTGTGTGTGTGTGTGTGTGTGTGTGCGTGCATGTGTGTGTTTGTATGAGGTCAGTGGCTCCCTTTAAGTCTGTCTGCATTGAGTTGTGGGCCCAGCGGCAAAGAGCCTTACCTTATTGAAACACAAATACGCTCTCACATTTCATTTCTCCTTGTTCTTCAGCAATGCATATTTGTTGAGTGTGTGCGGCCCAGTGTTTGCAAGAGTGAGGGGAAGTCGACTGGATAATGATCGATATGTGTGGGGAAAGAGAGTCATACATTATTGATGAGAGTTTATTGCGTCCCTCAGCATAAGTTTTATGGATTCAGACATTGTTATTGGAGGGGTCCTGTGAGCGTTGGAGTCTGGCTCCAAGGACGGGGGGGGCAGTTTTTACCTCGTGTTAGAGCGTCTCAGATGAGCCTGATCATTCCTAAGTGTTTGTGAATGTTGCTAGAATGCATTTGTTGGCATGGGATGAACAGAGAACCTAATTTCTCACAAATCCACCTGGCATTCAACTCAAATGGACCTTTTTTCAACATTTATGAGGTTCTCAGAAGCAGAAGACTTCATACTGTTGTTGAGCAAACTTCCATGATAGTGAACAGGAACTACGATACAAAAAACAAAAGCAAACAGACATTCAAAATAATAATAATAATAATATAAATGCATATTTAGTTATTTATTTTACTATTATTATTATTATTATTATTTTTATGTCTGTTTGCTCCAGTAGCAGAAGAAAAATCCACAGTATGTATGTATGTATATATATATATATATATATATATATATATATATATATATATATATATATATATATATATATATATATATATACATTATTTTTTATAACTTTACAAAAGGGAAAAATATTGAGGGACTGATAACGCTGGCCAGAATAGAGGAATATATCATACTTGCCATCACTCCTGCAACGTTTACTCTCACATCAGCAGCGTTAACTATTTTTTGTAGGCTAATATAATGCCAAGGTAGCAAAAAGCATATTTTTATAAATATACATAATTTTATTTATTTTTTTAAATATACAATGATTTTTGCTAGATTTACGATACTAATAACTGTGGAAACATTCAACAGCGCCCATCCACTTTTTCTGTGGCCTTGGTTCCAGTAGTATTTTTCTTATTCATTTTTCCCATAGGGATTTTAAAAAAGTCTTCATTTAAGAGTTATAAGCTCTAAACCAAACCAACTGGCTATGAGGGAAATCACAACATTACATTACAAATTTAAGGTAGTGTAATTTTAAGACTGTGTGCTAAACGACTTCAATGAAGAATAAAGATATTTTACGTACTTTGAGAGCATAGGGAAACTGACTTTACACCATTCACTGTGCTTCATGGGAATGGATGCACAAAGAGTTTTTGGCGCAATTAGCATGTCATTATTCTTTGATAACAATTTTGCTGCAAAATCATGTGTAATGTAGGTTTCACCAGAAATTCTGCTGTTAAACACAATTAATATTATTGTAATTTTTTTAAAAAGTTGGAATAATTAAAACGGTTGGCTTCAACAAAAGTGTATATTATTGAGAAACAACCCTGTAAGTAGTCCTTCTTTTATCTTTGAAAATCATATTCCCTAAGAAGAAAATGAATGGGATTTTTACTTCCGAAGCCCTTGTGTTCTAATCACTCCATGAAGTCCATTCACCTAGTAATGTCAGAATTTCCAACTTCCTAATTGGTTACATGCGGGGAAAAAAGTCAGAATTCCAACTTGGAATTGTGTGGAAATCCACATCCCAGTGTTTGCATGCATGTGCATACATGTCATACAAACATGTATGAAGACAAATGCAAATTTAGTTTTTTAATACATTATCTTCATCGGAAAACAGAATTTCTTTGTTCATAAATCAAAGATATCAAGTAGGAATATCCCACATCCGTCATGGCTGGAAAGCTGAGTTAGTGCTCCACTTTCAAAAAACTACACTATTGATCAAAATTATATTTTTATTTCTCTCTTATCTCTTGACTAGACCTGTCTTTGGGTGGGATTGGATTGACTTTTTCCGAGCATTAGATATTGTCGAGATTGCTGGGAGAAAAAATAAATAAATTACAGATGTGTACGTTTTTCACTGCCGAGCTCATAAAGTGCATCACTTACAGTAGAAATCATTACTTTTTCATAAATGGGATGTAATTTGTCTCATAGTAGCTCGGAGGCCTTAACAGTGTAGGTCATGTGACCACTGAGGGAGCAGTTGATTGGTTGATGGCGTTTATTGAATGAGGACGTATAGATCTGTATTGAATACGGGGTGGCGATTCGTCACTGTCTCTCCACACCGGAGAATATAAAGTCATAAATATCACACCCGCACATTTAGAGCTGATATTTTTTTCCTTCTGTCTCAATGTGTCTTCATTGAAAGAGATGCATTGCTTGAATTTGAGAAATTAACAATGAAGTTCTTCTCTAGCAGTTTCTGTGTGGTTTATTCTACATTTCTGAGCTGTTCTTAAAGTATAGTCTTTATTTCACAGCTTTGTTGCAGAGATTAAATTATAAATTATAAATTATGTTGGATAACTTTCAGTTGTTGCATAGTAAATATTAATTACATAGTAACAACTATGGTATTACATTATAATAATCACTTAAAATCAAGTAGAATCTACTTTAGACTGTAGTGTAATGTAGATTTTGCATGTCATTCACACAGGATGTATTGCGTTCCTCTGTGATAATTTTGTTGTTTGACGTACAATAAAAAGTAGTTCAACTTTAAAACATGCATGATGATAACTGTTATTATTTATCTCTCTAAATTAACATAATAATAATTGTATTATTATTGTTGTTGTTATTAATGACACAGTCATTACTGACTGTTCTTAATTTAAATTGGCAGGCATTATTGTTATTACATATAAACAGGATGTTGGGCTTTTTTTATTTTGAGATTCTGTACATGGCTGCTAAGTGTTGCTATGCCGTGGCTATGGTGTTTTTGGTGGTTACTTTAAAAATGTTATCCTCATTTACTTATTTATTTTCAAAAGAAGGCGATTTTGTCACATGGGTACTTTAGAGAAATTTTGTCACCAAAAGTGTGGCACAACATGTAACTAATATGGCATGTTTTTCGTCATTATTGGCTCACTCCAAAGGGTGTGTAGGTCTGACAGTCTGAAAACAAGTAATTCAAAGAAATTGTGAAGATTTCTAAGGGACCTGGACCATATGCTGGAAGTGGAAGTCTTGGACCAGACATCTAGACACCAAAAGAACTGACAAAATTGCTCACTCTATGTCATTTGAACAGAGGTGGCCTGAGGGAAACAGAGAGTTGAGAGGGAACAGCTGAAAAAAAAACAGGTGCAAAACTTACAAAAGATGAAAAGATTAATTCTAGCTTCACACAGATCAGATGCAAAGCATCAAATGCTTTGCTCAGAGCATACACATGATTTCTGTATGACTGATCAATGTAATGATACGGATTCAGACTTTTGTGTGATGATAATATTGGTAGCCAGATGCTTGTTATGTGGGATGGTGAGAAATCAGGCGTTGTGCCTGGTTTCTTAAGAAATCCATGAAATTTGAGTGTGTGGGTGATGTTGGTTGGGTCAGTGTACAAATATGAGATATTCAGGGCAACTTTAAGGGAATAGTAAAGGAAATGCATTACAAAAAAACATTTTTCATCATCATTAATGCACCTTCATTGGTAGCACGTCTTCTCTGGCCACCCAGGCTGAAGGAACTGGGCAGCACTGGCATGATTGGAGGCAGTTGCTCCATGTCAAGGGATATCGAAAATGTAGACAAGCACAGCTTGAAGTCCACAGTCAGGCCAGACTAAGCCACAAGCTAAAAGGGCATCTGAACCCTGATAGAAGTAGAGTGGATTTGAGGAGTTTTTGAAGCCAGTGTCAGGATTCAAGTGGATTACTGTCAATGGAAGACAGATCACTGGAGATTTGATTTTGGGTGGACATCGGTGTGCGGTGTATAAACATTAATTTGCTCAGATTTAAAATCACAATTATTAATTGGTTGTTTTCATTTGAGAAATGTATTTTAATATTTCATAGGAATTATTGCATTAAATTGTTTAATTATTTAATTATACCTTAAATAAAAAGACCATTACTTTTGTTTGTTCGGCAGTAGCAAACATTATAGTCAAGAATTATATTGGTATTTATTACAGTTAATCACTGAGAAGGTTTTCTCAGATTTAGTTGCAGCAAATAGCAAAAGTGACCATGTGAAGGAACACAGACTGTGACTGTATTATACTTTCATTTGAGCAGAATATCGCAGTGGAGATTGCTAAACTCTAACATGCATGTGCTCAGTTGACAGGTTGGGATGAGTAATTAACACAACAGTTAGAAAATGTATCCATTATGAAGGGAAAAGGCTATTCTTAATTAATCAGTATGCAGAATTTGTAAACACAATTTAAGTATAATTAATAGTGCAGCCCTAATAAATACTTTTGTTTGCTTTAAGCATAATAGCTATTATTCAAGATACACTGTAAAGAAATTCCAGTAACACTTACAATAGGTAACACTTGTTAACTATTAACTACGACTTTTCCATCAATAAATTCTTAATTTGCTGCTTAGTAATAGTTAGTAAAGTAGTTGTTAAGTTTAGGTATAGACCATTTCACGGACGTAAACAATAACAAAGGCGTTGAAGCGCTACTGCGCATGTCTGGTCCTGAAGCATTTCCGGTAGCGCCATTTTAAAATCTCAGATCTATAAAAACCTATAACTAGCGCAAGCGCATCCCTTTAAGCCTAGCGAAAACGCAAGTTAGGTATTTAAAAAAATAATAATAATAATTACCCTTTAAACATGACAGAGAACATTAAAAGTAGTGTTCCGGACGGCTCTGATTGATGCTGTGTGCGTGTACACGAGAGATGGCGTTAAACGCGTATCGCAGTCTGGATGCTTACAATTAACTCCTCAGAAGTTGGGATCATTTGTTTGTACGATGGATGGCATCAGTCTTATGTTCGGTTAAACTGAAGCAAGACAAACAGTGTTACTTACGATCTTATCATGGTGTGTGCTAAGATGTCAGGGGAGGTTTTTGGTGGACATTTCACTTGCATTGCTGGGTCAGTCTGTATGTCTACGCGTTCATTTTTATTTGTACAGCGCTTTTCACAATACATATCGTTTCACTGCAGCTTTACTGAACATGCATGTTTATTACAATGCTAAATGAATGCTAATAAACTAAGCACTACATCCCATTATTACGGATTTCAATCGTTTTATAATGTGTGCTTAGTGTGGTCAAGTTTGTTGCTGTGGAACAGTGCGAGAATGCTCTATCTGAGCCATCATGTGGTCATAAATAAATATGATGAATGCAGTTCAGTGCTGAGTGACTACCGTGTTTTGCATAAACCTTTATTAGGTTTTTTGTTTTTTTTTAGATAAAGTATAGCCTACTAGCAGATTAATAAATGCACACACATTATATGTGGGTATGTATGTTTTTATGCACATTTACTGTAAACACACATACAGGTAAAAAGTGTGGCCACTATTAATGTTTTTGAAATAAGTCTCCAATGCTCATCAAGCCTGCATTTAATTGATCAAAAATATAGACAAAAACAGTAATATTTTGAAATATTACAAATTAAAATAATGGTTTTCTATTTTAATATGCTTTAAAATGTAATTTATTTCTGTGATTCAAATCTGTATTTTCAGCATCATTACTCCCAGTCTTCAGTGTCACATGATCTTCAGAAATCATTCTAATGTGCTGATTTATTATCAGTGTTGGAAAAAGTTGTGCTGCTTAACATGTTTATAAACTGAGATAATTTTAGTATTCTTTGAATAAAAGAACTGCATTTATTTGTAATATAAATGTTTTGTAACAACATGCACTACTGTTCAAAAGTTTGGGGTCAGTATTTATTTTATTTTTTAAGAATATGAATACATTTATTCCGAATTTTTTTTATTGATTTTAAAAAGTGATAGTAAAGACACACTGTTAGAAAAGATTTCTATAATTTTGAAAATTCCTGTCTGGATTTAATCAATCAATCCTGTATAAAGCACCACAGGTTCCAGAAAAAAAATATTAAGCAGCACAATTGTTTCCAACACTGACACTAACCAAATATCAAATCAGCACATTAGAATGATCTCTGAAGGATCATGTGACACTTAAGACTGGAGTAAAGGCTGATCAAAATCCAGCTTTGCATCACAGAAATATAACGAATATTAAAACAGAAAACCGTTTGACAATATTACTGATTTTGTCTGTATTAAAAACATAAAAAATAGTAATGTGTCCAGACATTTGACCAGTACTGCATATAAACAAAAGACAGAGACTGTTTCCAGCATATTTATTAACGTGATCAATATCAAAAGCAGCAGGCTGACCATGAGCAGCTTTGAGTACTACATTGCATTTCATCCTCAAGTTCTCAAACACATCTGGGTGTTCATATGGTCACATGTGGTTTGGCACTGTCCTGTCTCCCTGTAGCACTCACTGTCTTAGCTGTCTTACATTACAGATGATGGCTTTCCTAAAGACAAAAGTAGAAAAACAATTTATTTACTTAATGCACAACATTTACAAATAATACTATTATTGTTTAATACATCAGTACATGTTGGAATTAACATTAGACAAGCATAAGTGATGACAAATGTTTACCGTTAGCTTTTGTAAACTACTGCAGTTAACCGTTTCACTATTCAACATTCAAGTTTAGAGAATACATTTCTATAATGTGTTACTCACTGCATTTATCTGCTTACAAGATAGCTAGACAACTAATGAGAACTCATATTTATTTTTTATAGCCTACATAACGCTTGCAATAAAACAGAAATAAAAGCTTGGCCTTTTTCACTTAAAAAGAATCAAAACGCTAGGCGCATATGTAAACAATGACGAAAACAAAATGCTGCATCATACTTGAAGAGTTACCGTAAATAAATACAAAGAATTAGATGGAAAAAAAACAAGAGCTTGTCCTTACCTCAATGGAAATGTGCGCTGTATATCCTAGAGTTGCTAGTGTCTATTCTGCTTCTTCACTGCTGCAATCCAGGCGCGTTTCTCGGCCATCTAACCCTTTAATTTCTGATTATTTATAAATTAATGTTAGTTCGAGCCCAGCGGGAGCACCCAACCACCGAACTACAAGGATCTAATTTTAATTTCTACATTTTAAACAGCAGGATTAAATAAATTAATCGCAATCCCACTGTGTATCAAGCGCCTGCCGCCATTGTTTTGAACACTAACCGGAAACGTCCGTGGAACAAAGACGTCACTTCCTCATACCGCCGAATATCCGTTGAAATGGTCTATTGGGTAGGATTAGGGATGTAGAATAAGGCATTAATATGTGCTTAATTAGCACTATTCTAGTAATATGCATGCTCATAAGCAACTAATAGATGTAACCGTAAAATACTTTCAAACTGATATTTGAAAACGAGTTGTAAAAATTTAGTTCAGTTGCTGTTTTAATTGTAGAGTACCAAATTGGTTGTACTAGTCTTTGTGTGTGTAGTTAAATCTCATATAAAAAGTAATAAAAATACATTTCAGTCATGACAATATATATATATATATATATATACTGTATATATATCAGCCCGCGCTGTATGTTGAGAATAATGCAATTTTATTTATATATATATATATATATATATATATATATATATATATATATGTGTGTGTGTGTGTGTGTGTGTGTGTTTATGTGTATATGTATGTATAAAATGTATAAAACTCATATATATAAAACTCAATCCGAGCAGCTGAGTCCTTAGCCGTCTTTAAGAAAAAAAAACTCTAACATTAGCTTGCTCTATTCTTTTTCTATTCTATCTTTTTTTTATTATATCATTTTAAAAAAACCTTGCTACGTGTACTGCGTTAAGCTAACTGAGACTTGTTATAGCACTTGCATATCATTCTTTTGTTGATTTTGATTGCTTCCATTGTCCTCATTTGTAAGTCGCTTTGGATAAAAGCGTAATTTAATGTAAATGTAATGGAATAATCTCCATATAGCATACATGAATCACCCTGTAGCAGATCTATACAGGTGGAGCTGGGGAAGGTAGAGGGTTTCTGAAGCACGCTACAACTGCTACAGAAAGCACTAGTTATATTTGAATATTGAGCAGCGAGCTCATTGGCTACCGATACAAGAGTGAACCAGTCAGCAGTGCCATGTGATAATTATGTCATCATGTCAGATTGAGTTAGACCTATCGGACTGCATCATCTAGAGTTTCATGCCAGAACTTTTTATATAAAAAAAAATAAAAATGTAGTTGAAATCGGTTAACTTTTTGATGAGTTGAAGTAATGGAAAAACATGTTGCCATGACTTATTGGTTAAATAATTTAAAACCAAATTAAAAGACCCCCCCCCCCCCCCATTTACAAATGTGTAACAATGAATAAAACAGGGGAAAATAAAAAAAAGAGAGGTTTTCCTTCAGGGGGTCTGGCAGCATTGTTTGAATATAACCGGCTCATTGGATTTCATGCACCTCAGGCAAGGTAGCAGGAGTCAGCACTTAAAAACTTTTAAGAAGCCTTGACACGAGGCTGGTTTGGGAGAGCTACGACAGGGCATAATTATGTTGGTTTGCCGATATACAGTTCAAAAACTCTCGAAAACTTTATTTTTCTTCCTGGTACTGCTGTACCTTTGGTGGGCTACAACATAATTAGGTATGTTGAGAACATTCAATCAACCCTTTCTCTTACACACACACACACAAACGAATCTCATCAGTTAATCAGCACTTCACTAATCATTGCGACTGCACACACTGATGTATCGGAACTCAAACTATATCGCAGCACACAAGCACGCCCCCCTCATCTCATTCTCAGCTAGTTCCAACAGTGTTTGTTTGCATGTTTGCTAATGAGGGTGCTTGCATTTTCTCTTACACTATTACTCACTAAATTTTAAAAAACAAAGGATATTTAAACATAAATTATGCATTGAGATTTTAAGTCCTCTTAATAACTGCCTTAAAGGCTTAGTTCTCCCTAAAATTGTATATTCTGTCATCGTATATGACATTCCGTACCCATATTCTCTCTTCATTTTTGTCCTTCCATTGAAATTCCAGGTCACCCTTTCTTTCAATAGTTGACGTTTGAAACATTCTACTTTAACTAACTATGCAACTACATGTCAGCTAACTCTGATTAGACTATTAGCAGTAGGGTTATCAGAAAAAGTTGATGTACTTGCAAAGTTACTTATATCAAGTAGAATATATGTTGGGGATCATCAAAATAAAGTATTAAAATAAAGATATGCTAATGCCTGCTAGTTGACATGTTAAGTAGAAGGTCTAAAGTGGAATATCAAAATAAAGTATCAAATTCCATGCAACCAAAACTTTTATGCAGTAAATACAAGTGCAAAAAAGCAGCATGAAAGAAGAAATTTAAAAGCATCTGAATTTGTTTAAAAAATAAACACATCTGTGTTTCAAAGATAAAATCCTCAGTAACACTACATAGTTTGCGATAACTTGTTAATGTAAAACATCTCATTTAGCTAATATATAATTCTCAAAGCAAATAAAGTTTTCTAGTAACACTTTTCTACAGGAATCAATTCTCAGTGTTAACTTATTGCTTATTACCATGCCTAATATTAACATATTGACTATTTATTAGTGCTTATAAAGCACACATTCTGCATGACCATATGCAGGTTTAATATGGTTTTACATGATGCAAACTCTGACATCTTGGCTTTTGAAGAAAATTATTAGTCCACTAGTTTTATATAAATGCAGATCTCAATAATAAACCACAAATTAGCCTCGTTAAGTAAAAAAAATGAAATCTTAGCATCACAGTAATAACAAAAAGAGCATTAATAAAGTCACCAAACAGTACACGAATATTCACAGCATGTGCAGTAGGAGCCTGCAAGCTCTTAAGAAATCAATAACATTGTTGAATATGAAATATAGTTTGCTCAGACAACTCTATTAGGTGAGTTGAGACATTATCTGGGGGAATATTTTAGTTCTAACATATGTGTCTTTACACATATAATCACCACCATTAGCCCACAACACCAAAACATAAGTTTTCAATAATCAGCAACGCTGGCACAAAACTAGCCGGACCCATTAAACTCCATCAAATGCATTATGATGGCATTCACTCACGCACACACCACGTTCCTCCTGCGATGGTGGTAATTGAATAAGTGAAATGAAAGTTGAAGTGCTTTCGGTCCACCAAACATTATGATTATTAACATCACAAATGAAATTTTATTTACAGGGATGAGAATCAGGAGAGAGCGTGCAATTGGTTTGCAAAAGCAATTTACAGTCTGTCGACCGGGATGTGGAGATTACATTAGAAAATGGACGTTTAGGTACCAGCAAGATTCAGACCCCATCTGTCCCCTTCTTAACAGTTCTCATTGCTTTTGAAAATTATTTTTATCCAACCGTTTATCTGGAAATATGTTAGAAATCTGCATCGGTATGAGACATAATTAAAACCTTTCTGAGAAAATACTTCTGAGGACAGTGAACATTCGCAAAGGTAATTAATTGTCAACAAAGCCTTACAATTCTCAGGTTTTATAAATTAATTTTATTGACTTGTTCAAATGAAATGCAATTTTAATCTGGTGCCATTAGTGCAAGAGAACATTAAATTAAATAATATAATTTTTATCTTTGCTCATAGAGTTCACATAATTGTTTTGAAATGCACATCATTATGTATAACAATATGCGTAAGATTGATAATATACAGTAAACTGATTACTGTAGTGATTTTGTCTCCATAATTAGGTTTTCTTGAGGGATGCTTAACATGTCAGTAATGGGGATAGTATTTAATGTCTCATTAGCATATGGAATATACAGCTCATGTGTGATGCTTGTGTGCTGTTGAATAACAATAGCATTAAAATATGCGTTTTGATGGGATCTTATGTTCTGATGTGTCTTTTTGTTCTTGTACTACGTCATCATCAACCATAAAAATCAAATTCCAGTACTCAAGAATCCAAGTATAGAGAACGCATGAAACTGCCCAGATTTGTTCTTGATATTGAGGATACATTATATGCAGATATGAGAGAACTGAGCCATTAGAAATCTCAGAAAACATTGCAGGTGGGCGATGCACGGAAGCATGCAAGCTTTAAACTTCTAGCTTTAAAGGGATAGTTCACCTAAAAAATTAATTCTGTCATTAATTACTCATGCTTATGTCGTTCCAAGACCTTCGTTTATCTTCGGAACACAAATTAAGATATTATTGATGAAATCCGAGAGCTTTTTAAAGATTGACATAGAAGAGAAGAAATTGTCTTTGCACACAAAAAGTATTCTCGTATCTTCATAAAATTATGGTGGAACAACTGATGTCACATGGATTATTTTAACAATGTCCTTACTACCTTTCTGGGCCTTGAACATGGTAGTTGTGTTGCTGTCCATGCAGGGTCAGAAAGCTCTCGGATTTCATCAAAAATATCTTAAATTGTGTTCCGAAGATGAACAAAGGTCTTACGGGTTTGGAACGACATGAGGGTGAGTGATTAATGACAGAATTTTCATTTTTGGGTGAACTATCTCTTTAAACTTCCTGTTGAAAGTTCGCAAATATGTGTCAGCTCATAAAAGTAAACATTTTTGTTAATGTACAAAATCAGAACAGCAATGACAAGGCAAAGTAGCAGTAAATATACATACTCATAAATGTGCCCTTCCAAGTTTGTTCTTTCGAAGTAGCCTATTAAGAGCAGTCTCCAAAAATGCAAGTCTGTTCTTTGGGTTCTTAGAATAAAAAAATAAAATAAATAACAGCCTAAGGCCCTTATCTGTTTTTAACAGTTTCTCTTGGCTCTTGGAATCTAGGAAATTTTTCACTGAGCTCATTGCCCATTGTGAGTGAATGAATGATAAATCATAAATATTGTTTTGTTTTTTTTTCTGAATGTTTCTTGTCTGCCAGAGATGTTTTTTTGTCTCTGTCTTTGATGTTATGGAGACGTTAACTGAAATTCCAACTCAGAGTAAGCATTACAAAAAAAAACACTTTATAGTAATTAATATCATTGAAGTGAAATCTCTGCATGTTGAAATCTGTGGCAAAGTCATAAAATGAGGCTGGACTGTAATTTATCATGATTATTTGTTTGGAAGACATGATCTCTTTTGAGAGAGAACGACGTATCCTCTCCCTGTCAGGTTCTTCCATTTTAGACGCAAAATCATTTTAGATGCTTTGCCTCTTATCATCGCTCTTACTAAAGCTGAAGTGTGAAAATGAAAGAACTCACGTACACACACACACATACGCGCACATATAGACAGATAGCGAGAGAAATAGAAAAGTTATCCTGCGTGTGATTTTCCTCTTTTAGTGCCACCTCTAATATTAGCTCAGTCACAAACACTTTGGGTCTCAGTGTTTTTAATTTTAGCTGTCATTTTCTCCCAGCATATTCCCGTGCACACACACACACGCCATGTATCATGATGTATTAGGATTCCATGCGTATCTGATAGCTCTGGCTGTCTGGCAGATTGCCCACCACAGCTTCCGCTATCTGTGACCGAGTGAAGCTACTCCAACAGCCGATAACAGAGAGAGAGAGACTCCCAGAGAGGAAGGGGAGAGAAAATAGACAGAGGGACACTCGCGAAGACCAAGGGGAGAGTGAGAGAGCTAGAGGAAGTGCTTTAGAAGGGAAAGCCAGTGCAGTTTGGGAGATAAATGCTTCAGTGAAGCGTGGTGAGGTGGCGATGGCCGGGGTTAGATCTATAAGCCATACACATCCACAAACCAACTCAACGGATCATGCATCCGAGGCTTTGGTTTGTGTGTGCGTGAAAACCCCAAAACAGGAGAATGCAACAAATTCCCTCTTGTGCTTACGAAAGGTTTTTGCAAACTCAAACTCTAGTTTACATACAGTCTAGGATATTCAAATCAGTTCCTAAAAACAATCACTTTGATGTTTGGAACGTCTGCCTACACTTTTTGACGTCTGCTGTCTGATATCAGCATGCAAAGTTTTCAAACGCGCTCTTGAAGTTCAGTGAAGGAAACAAGAAAATGTGGGAACCAGATTGCTGAGTTTGAAAAGACAAGAAATGAGAGCAAAAGTGCATAAAATAGCAGGAATTCATATGTGGATATAGTGCCAGAGACCAAATGAAAATCTCCACTGAGTAATAATGTATAAAAGGGAACTTTATGGAAAGAATAAGTATATCTTTCTCTCTCACTCTTTTGTTCTTGTCCTGTATGTCAGGCTTTCAGACTTTGACAGGATTTGATGCCCACGTGGCAAACATGGCCACTCAGCGCTACTCAAATCCAGCAGGAGAGCACTTGTCCATTTTCCTCATTCTTTCCCCCTTCTCTCCCTCCTGTTGTGCCCGGATGGAGGCTGTGTCGTAGAGAAACCTTTTAAATGTCCTCCATGTCTTTAATTGTTCTGTGTGTTAGGATGGAGAAGCAGAATTGAATCCAGAGAAGTGAAAACTATGTTAGAATTGTTTCTAGACAGGTCCCTTGAGTAACTGGGAAGGGGGAGGCTAATGAAGATGCTGTGTTAATGTCAGCACAGTGTGTGTGTATCAATCCCTGTTTCTGCGTTACATCTGCTACATTCATGCATCATCTTTTAGACAACATAAAACCCTTCTTTACAATTTTATATGAGCCATCTCATGACATATTGCAGTTGGATTGCAGTCTCTTAGAAGAAGAAAACTTAAGCAGAAATCTCCAGTTGTTTGTAATTGTATCTTATTGCTGTCTAGGAAAAAGTAATTGAGTTATAAAACGGTTCACATTTGTAATGTTTTGCTCCTTTGGGAGCATTCATTCAGATTATTATGGGCAATAATAACTATATTATTGCAATAAACTATAAACTCTCTCATGAGCCTATAGTCCAGTGAATAAGACCAGCTCATTCCAGTCAGAGTCAAGATCGAGACCAGAAGAGGATTCACGTCTGTTGTTCCTGATCAAGACCATGAAAATATAGTCCTGGACTTTGACTTTTGGCCGAATCCAGTTTTGATAACTACAATACTGCTTTATGAGAAGCCATACATAAGAAAGACTGAAAGGGGAAAAAAAGTATATAATAAGCATGTATTTCTCGTATTTATCTTATATATGCATACACATATACAGTGGTGGCCAAAATTATTGGAACACTAGTATTTTCACTAGTTAAAAAATGGTTTTAAGTCAGTTATTTCATCATTTGCTGTAGTGTGTCAGTAGAAAATATCAGTTTACATTTCCAAACATTCCTTTTGCCAATAATTGTAATAATCCAGTGAGATTTTTGTATGGACAACAGCCAGTGCTCCACACAGAGATCTGAGCTGATCATCATCCAGTCTGTCTGGAATGACATGAAGAAACAGAACAAACTGAGACAGACTAAATCCAGAAGAACCTGCAAAGCTACAGTACTGTTAAAAGTTTTAGGCACTTGTGTAAAAATGCTGTAAAATGAAGATGCTGTCAAAAATAGTCATAAATAGATTGAACTTTTTCAATTAACTTCTATTAACTAAATTAAATCAACATTTGGTGTGACCATCCTTTGTGTTTAAAGCAGCTTTTGACATAGGTGCACTGGCGCAGAGTTTTTCAGGTAACTTTGCAGGTAAGTTTCTTGAAAACTCTTGGAGACATTGCCACAGTAATAGGGCTGTCAGTTTAACACATTAACTTAATTAATTAGTTATGAAAAATAACGTGATTCAAATATTTTAACGCATTTAACGCAATGGCCTCGTCCACAGTTGACTGCATTTCCCACAGTCAACCACATTTCATACAGTTGACTGTTTACAAAAAATTGAATGCAGGGCAACAACTCCATATTATGAAGTGATGACTTAAAATTCAAGATATTGGGATAAAAAAAAAAACCCTGTATGAGTTTTTGTCTCATATATTTTTTTCATATGATAAGCGATATCAAATGAGCAGTGAGAGCAATATCACTCAAGTGTCGTTAATAGCAGGAGTGCAGATATGATTTTAAACAACAGTTTAGTAAATAGGAAGTTACTGGCGTCTGCTGGAACGCCACTCTCTAGTGAACGTGTGCACGACGGAAGCTAGAGATTACGGTTTGGAAAGTTGTAAATATGAGTATTTTTCTTACACATTCATTTCAGATAGCCTTTATTAATCCCCCGAAGCTGTGTGGAGCACTTTTTATGATGGATGGATGCACTTTTTAGGACTTCAAAATCTTGAGCCCCATTCACTGCTATTATAAAGCTTGGAAGAGCCTGGACATTTTTTTTTATATACTGTATATATAACTCTGATTGTATTCATCTGAAAGAAGAAAGTCATATACACCTAGGATTATGTGAGTGGGAGTAAATCATGGGGTAATATTCATTTTTGGGTGAACTATCCCTTTAACAAATCACATAATCTGAGGTCTCATTCTGCCCTAGTAAGCTCTAGATAGCTATTTATATAAGTTTATTTTCATTTAAATATGTACTCTCAAAATATCTTTTGAGTAACATAACCAACAACCTTTTCTAAAGCAGCATCTCCATCTATACCTTAAACATTACGCTAGCGCACACTCTTTTGCTCTAGCATTCCCTGCCGCTTTTCTTTCCCATTAAAGTAAATCACATCTGATCGCTGCTATCGAAAGGTCAATCATTATGAAAGCCGGGCATCCTAAGAACCTCTCAAATTCACCTGTTCATTTCCGCAGGAAACCTTGTTGTTAAAAAGAGAGAAAAAACACGTACTGAGAGCCGTTGTGGCAGGCTGGAGTTGCTATGGTGACCGGGAGAGGGTTAATCCTTGCGGCGGGTGTTTTAGCCGACTGCGCGGCTGAAGAGCCCGCCTGCATTAGCTCGCTGTAAAAGCTTTTTCCGAAGACTCACTTTCTCCTTCTCCCGGCACTCTCTCTTTCTTATTATGCCAAGATCCTCTCTTCATTTGTTACATTTAGTTTGAGCTCTCCGGTGCTTTTGGGGAGGGTGGGGTGATGCGTTTCTGCATCGCTATGGCAACGTGTGCCTCGGAGGAGGTATTTTTAAACTTCACTTGCAGACATGCAATATGAAGTGAAGGCAAGGAAGATCATTGCTTATAAGTATTGTAGAAGTGCTGTTTTGTTGTGTTTTCATAAGTGTGTGCATGCAGTGTTCTCAAAGAAATCAGAAATTGCCTTGTTTATTTTCTTAATATTGATTTTATTGTTCTTTATGAAATTCATCAGCACACAGTATTTTTTAAGCAAAATGTAAACTTTTTCTTTCTTTTTTGATGGAACTTTTCAGTTGGCTTGAACAAAACAAAACAAAATAAAGATTAAATTAAATTAAATTATAAAATAAATTTAAATAAAATCACCCTCAAGCCATACCTGTCACAAAATCTGCGGTTGTAGTTTAAAAAGGAGCTCGATAAAGGAATGAAAAAAAAACTAAATAGCATCAACTCACTCTTTCCATTTATTAAACATCAATCCAAGACAAAGAAAAGGGCAGAACTAAGGACTGGAACGGAAACCAAGGAGCAAACAAGATGATTAATGCAAAACAGGTGACTAGAATAAACGATGATTAACTAAACTAGAACAGGAAAAACCAAATAAGGGCAAACAGGAACTAAACAGAACACGTGACAATACCAGGTATATATGACTTTCTTGTTTCAGATGAATACATTTACAGTTGTTTTACAGCGGTTCTCAATTCCAGTCCTCGCGCCGCAATGCGTAGCCTATTATAAATGGATATATATTGCGTATATTTATATGCAACTATAGCGCATATTTTCTTATTTTTAAACAGGAGATTTAAATAATCAAATAATAAATAGGATTATACATTATAAAATATGCTTGGAATAATAAGAACACATTTTACATAAGTATTTTTAAATACATTTTCCACAATAATAAGAGTAAATTTGTAAATAAAATAAATTTTATTTACAGCAGACAATCATATGACTGGCCACGTGAGCAGCGCATTCTCTGGTTCGCAGGATCACAGAACTCGCTCCTCCACCGTGAATAAATCGCCAACCGAATCCATGAGTTTTATCACTGAGGTGATATGTACATTTATTTTTACAGACGTCCATATGAGAAACAATTACCATCCGAATCGGGCTTTAGTTAACACACCTGATTCAGATAACCAGCTCGTTAGAAGTGAGCTCCATGCATGAACTGTGTTCCGATTGACATGATCCCTACACATTATTCATTGCTTCCTACTCCCCAAGCAGGGGAAATCCGTTGAAGTTTCACTTCACTTTGGAACATTCATTCACATATTTGCGCTACGCCACCACCTGCAGCGTCTTCACACACAGGCGAAACATACAAGAGTGTGACATAATTGTATCTGTAAATAAATACAATTTAAATTCACATCTCATACACTTTAATGACCTTTAAATGGAACATATAGGCTCACTTCGAACTGGAATCATGGCAGAATATCCTATGTCCCCTTCACAGGGCGCAAGGACTGGAATTGAGAACCGCTATTATGTTAAAAAAATGTCCTGGCTCTTCTAAGCTTTATAATGGCAGTGGATGGGGGTCAAGATTTTGAACCCCCAAAAAATCCAACCATCCCCAAAACAATCCATCCATCAAATACTTCACATATTTAAGTATATCACAAGAGAGTGGCATTAATAAAACAACAAAATGTCAATAAAGGGCAATAAGGGCAGTCGTGGCCTAGTGGATAGAGAGTTGGACTTGTAACCCGAAGGTCATGGGTTCGAGTCTCAGGTCCAGCAGGGATTGTCGGTGTGGGAGTGAATAACCAACACTCTCAATACCACGACTGAGGTGAGACCCTTGAGCAAGGCACCAAACCCTCAACTGCTCCCCAGGTGCCACAGCAATGGCTGGCCACTGCTCCGGGTGTATGTTCACTACTGTGTGTACACTTGGATGGGTTAAATGCAGAGCACAAATTCTGAGTATGGGTCACCATACTTGGCCACACACCACTTCCCTTCCCTATAAATTAAATAAATACATACATACATTGAGCTTAGTAATTAGGACTGTATTAGCTTATTTGATTTACCCATTCCCTTTAAAGTTACTGCTATCATAAAAATACATTTATGTGTAGGTTTAAAATTCTACAAAAGGCACATTTAATATCTATGCACTATTATTCTTTTGTCTGTTTAGCGTGCATGCGTGCAGCAGCACTCGTTCACTCACACACTCCTGACAGCAAAATTTATATTTTTGTATGACTTTCTAACATTTACAGATGAAAAATATACTGTGGCATGTCAGTTATGCACTGAAGAAAACACAATGTCTCAAATGCAGTAAACAGCACAAATATATTCGCTGTTTGCCATGGTCAATTAATTTGATCCATGATCGACATTAAGGACTTAAATCCCTGCTTTTCCTCGGGTCTCCGTTGTGTTGAGACATCATATTCACGCTGCAGCAGTGATGAGAGAACACACTTGAGAAAGATTAAAGAGGAGAAATCAATCTACATATAAAATATTGGTCGCTTTCTAAACAAATGCATAGCGCATCCATTAGTAATTATACAGTATATAAATAAATAGTTTTTTACAGATGCAAATATGAAATGATGCATCGCGATATAAATGCCAACTTGTATCCGATCAATCGATTGAAAATCTAAAGGGTCATGTTGTGGTTAAGATGAACCAGTTAATCCTGCTGGTAGATGCCATAACTACACCATTCTGGCAAAAAGCTTCTCTATTGATAGCAATTCGCAAATTGCGTCAACCAGGCAGCTGCACTTTAAAAAAAATGGCTAGCAATCGTTGGTTTTATTCAGAAATAATGCATTACGAAAGGAAAGTGGGTTACTATTGTCTTGACTTTAAATGGAACAATTGTATAATAAGATTCTTCAGCGATACAGCTAGTGTGCAATGGTTTTACACAAAGCCCACGCGTGGCACGCACAAGGACTGCTTGTTATTTGTAGGGCTGACCTTACACTGACCGGCATTTCGATTTCCACAGGATTCTACGATAATAAACACCAACTCAATCAAAGTGGCTCTCCATCACGGAGATAAAGTGAGATTAAAATAGATCCAGAATTATTGCTGTGTGAATAAGGCACTAAGAGCCCTCATCTCTCCATTTCGTTCTAGTTTTTATATCCCACCCCCTCAAATACAAACATACACCGGCCTGGCTGTACCTCGAGCCCCGGGAAAAGCCACGGCAATCGATTGCCCTTTCTTTTCCCTTTCCTTTCAGTTTCTGGTGGGCGACTATGCACTCTCTCGCTCTGAAAGAAAGCACAGTCTCTGGCTCCTCGGTGGGATGGGAAGTGAGTAGAGAGTGGACCCTGCCGAGACGGATTAGCGAAGGCTCTCTCAGAGCGGTAGGGTACAGGAACACAGGCACACACACATACACACACCTCTTTCACCTCTGCCATAGTTCACATTCCATCTTTTCTTTGCTTTTGTATCATTTGCTTTTCTCTGTAGTTTTGTTGAATCTTAATTGCAATATTGTTTTGAACAATACATTCTGAAATTGTGTGATTTTTTTTATTGTTGCAGAATTAAATATGATTTAGTTAAACGCTGCTGGAATGATTTTTTGCATGAATGTTCACTCCATGTTAGCAGATGTTAAGAAATGCTTCATTGCAGGTGTTTGTCAGATAGCAACTGTTTCCATGGATTTGATTGAGAATGGTTTGTTCTTTACTGTTTACCCTCTCTTTGGAAATATTCATGGGAAACATAAATACGTTTAATACTGTAAAACAAAACTTAAAGATAGCCACAATTATTTATGCATAAACAAACCAACAGGTTCAGTGATGTGCCACCCAGGTTTTGTGGTTGGATTTATTAGTTGTTCCGTACATTTGATAAATTAGTTAACATTAGTCATTAATCAACATACATTAACTAGCAATACATTTGGTACATAACTTAATAATTTATAACGTTAGCATTAATTAATTAAAGTACATTATTAGTTCATGTCAGCTCAGGTCCATTAAATAACATTAACAGAAAATGAATAATGCATTAGTAAATGTTCAAATTGACATTAACAAAGATTAATACATGTTTTATATGTATGTTTCATTGTTTATTCATGTTAAGTAATTAACTAATGTTATCAAATGGAACCTTATTGTAAAGTGTTATTCAAAAAACATAATGACTTGCATAAATATCATCTTTTACATTTAAAGGCACTTTGATATCGACATTCATAAAGTAAAATGCATACATTTATATCATATCAAATATCATATAACATATCATAAATGAATGTTAGGTTACATAAACATATTGAGAATTAAAAAAAAAAATAAACAAAATCCTTAAAAGCCTTTCCTTTACTTAATCTTGTATTATGTCTTAACAATTATAGTATATATATTTTAAATTTTTCTTTATTAAGATCTGTGTTGTAGAACCAACGTGACAAAAGCAGTTTTGTTGTCGTGACGAGAACTGTAAAGCAGGACCCCTGTGGACCCTGCTGCTACCACTCATTGGATATTTTCCCTTTTTCAGACCGTTTTCTGTAAACCGTAGAGATGATTGAGTGTTAAAATCCCAGTAGATCAGCAGTTTCCCACCTGGCACCAACAAAAAGTTTGGCCAATAGAGTGTCATAAAATAATACAAATTTGCTATAAATCAGACATGGCGGAAACTCATTTTGAAAGAACACAAAGTTTGATTAAAAAGAGAAGCTGCATGGTTTGCATTGCAGATAGTATATTTTAACATTTTTAATTAATTATTATTCATAATTTATTATTTATTCAAAACAAAAGCCCTGGAGCGTGACATCATAACCTGTTGCCCAAATTTGTTCCAGGGTCTTGAATAATTTTCTTTGCTTAAACTCTAATCTGACCGCCTCTTTACTCGGTTTAAAGAGAATCCTGTATTTATTTATCTCGTAAAACAGTTATTAATTTTAGAGGTGCTTGCTAAGACAAGTACCACTATAACTACTGCTCATACTAGATAGTTCAAGGATATTTTGAATGATGTTTCGTCTGTTTTTTTGTTTTTTTTGTAAAATGAAAGTCAATGGGATCCAAAGTTTGCATCCCATTGACTTTCATTGTTTACTTCAAAACCAGTTGAAACGATCCCTCTAAGGTTTAGTATTCCTAACTATAACCTTAGTTTTAATTTAAAAAATTAAAAAAAGATAACATTCCTGAAGCATTATTAATTGGAAATATCTGTCATACCGCATATAAAAGAGAATTTTGCCCAGCTTTTGCTATCATTGTTATTACTGGGTGATTTTTTTTGGAGACTAATTGTGTTACAGTAATGGAGTTGGTGTGTAAGCTCATGCTGCTGTTCAAGATTGGCTATTAATTAGCCCTTTCCACTAAGACTTTTACAATTGCTGCTTAACATACATGTTCACTCTGATTGCGTGCACTAGAAACACTCCCATATTTTTAATTACAGCACTGGATACATTCCTGCGACTATAGAGTGTGCGCTCACACACACGCACACACCATATGCCATGAAACCTGACAGAATTAATTGGTGGTTGTCACGTATAGTGGCATCTTCATTAGTTTCTTGGAGCTCAAGCCATTGTGTGTATCTCATACACACACACGTACAGAAGGTAAGAACATTGAAACTTGACTGTGATTACATATTTACCAATTGTGCTTTCTTATCTTACAAATGAAATTTATATCTTTTAACTGCAACCTTATTTCTCATTCGATATTTTATTGGCATGCCTAATGAACTAAATACATTTTTACAGTGCATGTGTTTTAAAGTTGTGAAGACATTCAAACTAATATTTTATTGTGAATATGAGACTGAGCTAAAGAATATATGTTGTATCAGATGCAGGTAGTCACACCTGCTCAGTCAATCTCTCTCTCATAATACTCTACATCAGGGTTCCTCAATAGGCGGAACCCGCAGAACACCCACAGAAATCTCTCCTCCCATCGGCACTGTTTTGGAATTTCGCTCTCTTGCTGATTTGCCTTGTTTAGTAAAACTGGCCCATAATCATTACCTGAGATTATCACTGTCATATTTTGTCTCATATATATAAAATATGTCAGTGGCCCTTGGCTTGGTATTGTTGGCAGAATTCGCCCCTTGGCGAAAACTAATTCAGGAACCCTGATCTACACAATACACTGAGCTTTTAATGAAGCAACTCAATGTTCCTTCATTACTAGTTCTAAAGTGACATTTTCGAATGAACAAGGAGATTTGGGCTCAGCTGTAGGGCTCACACTCCATTGTTGTCTCTTTTTTATTAACACACTTGTGCCGTCAAACTGTTGTGTAAATGCAATATTGCTCTCATAACAGTGCAATATGGCTGTATATTAGCAAGCTGTGATTACAGGCACACGGCCTGTGGCCAGCACTTCACCTAAACTTAGCCAGCTTTCATTTTGGCAGGTATGTATGTAAGTAAGCGAGTACGAGCCTATGCACACCAGTTTTTGAAGCGTGTCAGTGAATAACGTGTCAGTTTCAAAGTTTGCTCTGAAACTGGCAGCACATACCAGCACATAGCCTAGATTTATGCATTCAGATTAGATGGACATCTTATACAGTATTACAGTTCGTCGATCTACATTAAATCAGTAATTGGGCATTAACTGCTGTCAACAGTGTGCATTACTTCTTTTGGTCATGTTTGCGCACATGCACACCTACGCACCACTAATGTGCATCCCTGAATATATATGTATGCTGGGGAAAATAAGATTTACTTTTCCTTCCCATCATTGTCACTGCATTATACTAAATGGCTTGTTTTGTGTTCCACTGAATAAAGAAAGCCATACAGGTTTATAATGACTTCAGAGACAGTATGTCAGTACAAACACAAATTTTTGAGCATTATTGTTCAACTATTACCCTGTATGAGTGTTGAGATATGGCTCTAGGTGTGCAGTAAACCATCGTTTATAAACTATCAAATTACAGCAATTTCGGCTGTTTGTTTTTTTAAGAGCCGCATGCATCTCTGTGTGACACACATCCCTCTATGTGTAATATACTGGTGCACGCGTGTCTGAGAAGAGTGCATTAGACCGATATTAACCTCAGAGGTGAGGAGAGGATGTCATGATGAGAATCGCCCACAGTGCTCAAACTCTTTTTAATTAAATCCTGAACCACGGAGCACATTTATATGTGTGTGCGTTGCTGTCGGTGCCAGGGTTGACTAATGAGTCGTCCTGTTTGTATCCTGGTCACATTGCATCGGCCTGGTGACACCGGTGTGCAGAGCGGAAGAAGACGAGGAGAGTTAAATGAGATTTTCCTCAGAGATCCAAACAGGGGCCAGCAGGGGCCTCATCTCACCAGCCTGAGAGGATGATGCTTCCCTTCAGTCCCACTGTCAGCAAGGAGTGGAGGAGAACATGAATGCTCCCTCAAAGGTGAAGAGGAGATGGGAAATAGACTAAGAGACAACAAGAGAATGAAATAACGGTAGAAGGAGGGAGAAACTGACCCATGAGCTCCGTCCCAGTGTTTCTTGCTCTAGCTGTCTTTGAATCAGTTCATCCAGTGTGCAAAACCTGAATCTGAATCATACTTTCACTACTGATTCAGTTCTTGAGCTCACTGTAAGGGAAGATTATCCATGAATAATGATTCAAATTTTGATGTTTTTCAAAAAAATCTCTCACCTGGCTTAAATATTGGTCTTTTTTCTACTACAGCTATTGCACGGCTTCAGAAGTCTTGGAATATAACAGACAGTCATTTTGGACACTTTTATGGTAATTTTGCATCACTATTGAAGCTTTAAAGCATTAGTCCTCATTCAGTGTAATTGCATGGAAAATAATGACCTTTACAGTTTGGAACAACCTAAAAGCGACTAAATCATGACAGATTATCAATTTTTCAGAGCACTATATGTAGAAATTATGTGCTGTGAAGTCTTTAGTCATTATTGCCTCTACTGTGACATGAATCAATGTGTAAATAAACTACTAATTAATGTTATTAACTTACAAGTAATTAATTCACATATTGATTCTTACATAATGATAGCTTAGAGCTAATGCAAGTGTCCTTATTGATGTTTTACATGTTCATTTGGGAATAAGGGTGGAGTTTAATATACAGCTTGCATTTCTGTTGGTTTACTTAATGAATGCTGCTTGTATGCACATTTAAGTACTTTGTTTCACAAGGTAAGTGCTGGCATTAACATTTTATTATATTTTTGATTTCAGATCCATCATTAGCAAACAAGAAAATCTTGACTGAAATTATGGTCAATTGCAGCATTTGCTAAGGTAAGGACTGATTAGCAATATTGTTTTGGCTTTTTAGTAAGTAAGTGTACAGGGAGAAAAGAGAAATGGGATCAGAAAGGACCATTTCTGAATTCGAAATTCAAACTTGGGTTGCTTAAAGTGCTACCACACTGCATGTCAGAGCACTGCCCACAAGGCTGATTAATAACAGGTTGGATTTAACAAAATATCAGTTGCAGATACGAAAGCGTTCACTGTCAGAAACAAGAAAATTGTACAAGTGAGAAGTGTAGCTCATTTGACACAAATATTATATATGCTCAAACCTTGAATTTTTATTTCTATTCATTAATGGGGGAAGAAAAAGAATCCTGACAACTTTATCTGGCTGTGTGTGTGTGTGTGTGCGCGCGCACATTCATAGCGAGCATTGATTTTTCAAGCCCTACATTCTTAAAGATGAATTCACCTGACTGAGCAGCAGATCGGATCAAATCTTAAAATCTCTCAAGCAATCGCTCCTCTCTTCCCCTCAGGATAGAGGACTGAGACAGGCAACAAGGTGGATTACTGGGGGAGGGGAGATGGAGGTAGTAGAGATGATGGGAGAGTATCATCCTGTTCATTTAATTTCTATATGCAGGTCTGACAGCTGTTACATTTATGATTTAGATGAAGTGTCAGACACAAAGACCTAATTTATATCTATCTATCTATCTATCTATCTATCTATCTGTCTGTCCGTCTGTCCGTCTGTCCGTCTGTCCGTCTGTCCGTCTGTCCGTCTGTCCGTCTGTCCGTCTGTCCGTCTGTCCGTCTGTCCGTCTGTCCGTCTGTCCGTCTGTCCGTCTGTCCGTCTGTCCGTCTGTCCGTCTGTCCGTCCGTCCGTCTGTCCGTCCGTCCGTCCGTCCGTCCGTCCGTCCGTCTGTCTGTCGCATTCTGTAAGTACCGACCAAAGTACCTTCCAAATTTCTGTGTATTTGTAAAAAATTACATTAATCAGATGTACTGTATATGCATTTGTTTCTCTGCAGATATATAGTTGCCAGTTGGTTGATATGGCAGCTAATGTAGAAGTGCTCTGTGTTTTGTGTGAGTGGTAGCCGGTATCTGTAAGAGAGACCTTGTTTGCCGCCTTGAGACAGTGACAAGCAGATACATTGTGGCACTGTAGAGGGGCTTAACACAATCTGAGTGGCCCTAAATTTATTACGGCCAACTGGGGGCCTCGAGGGAGCCAAGCACAGTCCCTGATTGGCTGGTGAGATTATCATCTCTAATTGGATGATTATGTTACCCACAAGTCCATTCTCTCGTTACGCTGGCCGTCGCGGAACTGCCAGAGGTGATGAATATTGAGCGCCTGTCGTGGTCCGTCTATCAGCCCACACACAAACATCAACAGATCACTGTCATATTTTCTACGCTTCTCCACTCTTATTGGGGCTTAATTGATTTTGGAACTGGCTGTGATGCTTCATTTTAGCTCTGCAGTGGGAACTTGGCTGTACAGTGTTAGTCATGTGACTGTGTCTCATTGAATCCAGGCTGAAAAGAACCGTTTTGGTATAAGACATTGTTATTGCAATGTAGTATCACTGTAATTAACATTCCAAGAGTAATTTCTTGTGCTTTTGAAGAATTACACATAGTTATTTTAAAAATGAAAGTTCTGTCACCTTTTACCCTCATATCTATGCAAACCTGTATGAGTTCCTTTATTATGTGGAACATAAGAGAAGATATTTAACAGATTGCAATGGCTGGTCTTGGACAAAAAGGGCAATCAATCAATAAAATTAGTCTGTACACTGTAAAGTTTGGTATTTTTTTTTTATTTATTTTTTTGTATGAATTAAAGCATTCAGCTATTTTTAACTAATAATAAAACCACTTAAATTGGATGTTACCACTTGTTCTTCATTATAGTCCAAGCATTTTGAAGACTATAGACTATACTTTAAGTCATCATTCTCTGAATTTATCCTCTTCACCATAGGTGTCGATTCTTTACTTCAGTCATTAGACATTCAGTTATTAGACAATCAAACTTGGTGCAGTGCGTTTTGACAAGCTTGAATGGTAGTGATACAACAGGGAAGTCAAATCTTGAATGACACATATACGGAAAGCTACCAGTTATGGAATGTCTTGTTAAGTTAGAATACATTTTATATATATAAAATTGACAGTTTCAGTGGAAGAGAGGCTGTTCAGTTAAGTAATTGGGACGTGGGAAGAGAATATGACAGACTGTTGGGTGAACTAATAATTAGAGTTGGTAATTATTACAATTTAAAATCTATATATAACTTGTGTAGTCTATATTGTCTATTTCTTTGTCAAATACATTTATGGTGCATGAGCACACTCAAAATGAACTCAATTTAAATGTGGACATTAGTTCTACATTGGAATTGAGTATTAAACATAAGACATAGTGAAACATAAAACACTTTCCCTCTTTTTCTCTCTTCCTTGCATAAATCAGCAACTTAATTTGGACATTGTTCACAAATAGAAATCTAGTTATTCCCCAAAAATGATTACTATGGGTTTAGTACACTTCCGTTTTACAACTTCATGTTGATTGCACACAGTGGAATTACACTGTAACAAAATGTTTTAGAATTACAAATAATGACGAATCATTTTAATTAAGTACATTGAACAAGCTGCAAATCTTTTTTTTTGAGTGCAGTTGAAATCCTTTTATTCAACTCTTGTGTTAAAACACATTCAGAAAACTCTTTTGAAACCATCCCCTCTTGACAAAAGAGAGAACATCTTCTTCAGCTCTGTGAATATTCTCAGTTTTCCATGCTTGCATCTCCAGGTTACAGGGTCCTCCATTAAAAACCTGCAATAAATCCACCTGTCCATCTCATCTCAACGTTCAAAGCCACAATGTCACAGAGAAACTAATATCTGTACCCTTCATTCGCTCGCTCATGCTTTATTTACCCGCTGACCCCCATCATGGTCCAAATGCACTGATCCATGTCAGCATGACAGACAGGGTGAGCGTGGATGCGTACCGATTCATTTCAGCTAGCGTGCTGAGGAGGTGGGGGAGGGGCACGCATCCAACCCACACTCATTCAGACGTCCAACCGATAGCTCAACCTCGTAAACTCACCGTACGCCCCGGCTCCATTTGCTGACCGCAATCGTTTCGGCGAGGTTATAAAACTGTTCTACAGCTCGTAGAGTAGAGTTTTGGCTTGCTTTTGTGTCTTTTGGGTCAAATGCAAAAATAATAAGCGGTTTCACATAGCAGCCTTTGAAAACCACAAAATTTAGCTTCTTTCTATTGATGCATTCGGTTTGGCACCCTGCTCCAGTGTTGGCTGGCCTCGCTCTCAGCTGTGTTTGTGTGTGTGGGCTGCTTATGCAAGCACCGCCGGAAACGCAAAGCACTTGAATCTCTGACTCTTGGCCTCTTTGACTTCGCTTCCGCTTTGTTGGTGTACTGAGAACATTAGCCGGCTGTTCTCGGCTCTGTCACCTCCTACTGTTAAAATAGTAGTTCACCCAAAGGTGATTTTGTCATTATTTACTCACCCTGGTGTCATTCCAAAACGTATGTTTTTTTTGTTTGTTTTTTTTTCCCCTAGTGGAATTGAAGAAAATAGTGACCTATTCATTATACCACATTTGCAAACATACAGAAGGCTTGTTTTTGCATCAGTGATGTTGATGAGCAATTTGTGGTTTGCTTACCGTACTTTTTAATTTGCCATTTGATTTCCGAAGAATTGGAATTATGATCATCGCATAAAGTACCAAAAATGGTGATGTTGATCATGTGTCTTAAGGTGTTTGTTAGATGACCTTTCACTAATTTCATCTCATGGCACCAACTAAGGCCTTTTATAATAGAATTATAGAAAAATGATCCAAAAAGTTTCTCTTCTTACTAGTCAGGAGAATTTTGTGAGATTCTGGATGACTTGTTGAGTCTCCTACTATATTGTCAACTGTAGCGAGAAAAAAAAGTAATAAAATCCTTTTTATTTACAAAAAGAATCACAGAAATAAGCTAACACAACTGCTAAATGGAAATAAATGGATAATTACTCTATGAATTGTATATATAAGTGAAACTGTTTGAGCAGCAATGGAAAGTATTGTTTGCATAATCTTGTCATGATCATATAATCTTATGGAATAATGGAATAACCCATTGTATTAGATTAAACATTTGATAGATTAGCAATATCTCACTGCAATCATTGTACTGTATATACTAATACCAGTCTCTGGAAAGAGGATTGGTTTGTTTGTTTTTTTTTTGTTTTTTGCGGGTTGTGCTTTATGTTGTGGTTGGAAAGAAATAATTTAGTTTCAACAGTCTTAAACGTGATGTGCTTGGGGAATGTTGAACTTCTGGAGCACCGAGAGAATCCTTGCAATCTGGAACAGGCAGCTGGCAGCTGGAAACTCAGAACCTGGTGTTACTGTTGTTGACTCCTTCCTCTCTGGACTTGAGAATCAGAACTTGGCGTATCCATTAGGGTCTCCTGGGGACGCAGAGTCAGTATGTGGATGTTATTGTCTCAAACTTCACACACCAGAGTCTCTGAACATCTCTTGAGCTACTTTTATCCTTTTCTAATGACCAGTCAAACACCATCACAACCATTTCTACTCCAGCAGTTGAAAGGGACAATGCAGTCTGCAATGAAATTAAGGCATAACACTTGTCCTATCCAGACTAAATGTGATATGAATCTAGCAGAAATCAAATTGTCTTTTCACATCAGATGTTACAAGGTTACATGACACAAAAAAATCATTTACACATCACATCCAAGCAGAAAAGCACATGTACTTTGCAAACACACAGCTGCTTTGCAATGAAATAAGTTCATAATCATTTTAACATCAAAATAAATACTCAGTGACTGGCTCAATCTTTGCTATTAACTTGCGTGTTCGCATAGAGGTCACAGTTTGAACGCTCTTGTTTCCTTTCATTTATTTTAAAGATCTGAGGTAATTTATCAATTGTCGCTTTATTTATGGTGATTAGTAACACAAAATTATGTTTGACGTTAAAGAATCCTTGTCGCTCATGCCATTGTTGTGGTTAGGACAAAAACGCCGATTAACATGGAAAAGACTTTTATCGCACTTTGCGGCATTGTCACATCTGGTAAAGATACGGTATAAAGGTGCGGTCGCATTTACTGTTGCTCAACAAAATTTTGTTGGCAAAATCCCATCATTTAAACCGGAATCTATGCAGTCAGGAGTTTTCAACCCAATCTCACGGCAATTCATACATATTTTACGACGTAGCTAATTCGGTCGACCTTGCTCGTACGAATTCAAACGTTTTGTGAAAAATTGTATTTTACAAGGTGGCAAATTAATAAAAATTCACACGAATGACCACCCCTAATCTAGATCAAACAGAAAATGTACAAAATCGTACGAGTGAGGTCATACGAATCAGCCACCTCATAAAATAGTTTTACGTGAGGGCGGAAAGTTCCCCACACAGATTTCGCTGATGAATTTTCTACACTGACCAACAGAAAGCTGCTTTGTTTGTGACTTCTGTGTGAGCAGTTTGTGTTTTTGCAAGTGAAAGTTTGTTGAAATTTCATTAATATGACTTTATGTTGAGATGTATTGACTGTAATGAAACCACGAAAAACTATTTGGAATGACTTGAGATCATTATTAAGGGCAGAGTTTTCATTTTGGGATGTTCTATTTCTTTAAAAATGGCTGTTTTGGCTAATCCACCCTTAGGGACAGAAATGCAGACACTCAATCAACAAATCTTTCTGCGTACTAAAGATGCGCTATAATTCCTTCAGCTTGGCTAAAGATGGAGCTGTGAATTTAGCATGTGATGTTGGCTATTCCCAGCCCATCACATGATTAAATTTCTTTCTTTTGTGTAATTCAGTACGTGTCAGATATTGTTTGTGGCGATGTGGGGAAATGGTGTGGTGAAGAAACGCTGACGTTTCTTCTCTTGCACTGACAGAAGAGGCTATCGCTTCTGTTAAAAGAGCCTGGCGAGGAACGGACACACTGACGTTATCTTCCTCCTGCTTCAAACCTTCTTTCTCCCATCTTTTGGTAACAAAGCACCAGCGCCTCGCTGAAAGGGGCCTGTCACCCCAAATAAATTATCTGTTTTCAGTGACTTCATTACAATGGGTTTCCTAAATATGGACTCCTTTAGCCAACCCTACTTGTCAGCTCTGAGTTTGACGGGAACGTTTTTATGTGGGAGGAGGGCGGAGCGGAGAGCGTGTGTGTTCGCTGTGTGTGTGAGGTTTGACACGGGTAATTAATAACCTCCTGTAAGCCTGAAGCCTGAGTGATTTGAAGGCCAGAGCAGGAAGATAAAAAGAGCATTCACGCACTAAACATACACACAAAAGACACCTGTTTGTTTCTTTTTTCATTTCTACTGATGACGTAATATGGTTCTGCGCAGCTATAGAAATTAATTATTTTGTAAGATTTATGCTGAAAACAAGTAAAATAAAATCTGCCAGTGGTATAAAAGACCTGTACTCAGTCTCTGAAAATGTGACAACTTGCTACAGACTCTACCAAAAAAAACAAAAAACATTTTGAACTAGTAGTTTGAAAGCTACATATAAAACCCCTGCTGTCTTTATACTGCCTAATCTGCCTTATAACTACAGTAAACCTTATACTGTAGTTTCTGAGATATGACTTGTGTGATGACTTCTCCATGACAACTATGCCTTTTTATGTTATTTTATTATTTTTTTTTTTTTTTCACTTCTCTTGAAATTGAACACTGAATAAGAACAAATTGCAAAAAAAAAAAAAAAACTTTCTAAAATCAACTTTCTATTTTGTCTTATAATAATAAAAAGTCACCTTAATATCTTCTTAATATCTTAATGTCTGGCTGTATGTTTGAAGATTTTGCCCAGCTTGAAGAATTGGCACAACCAACAGAGTGTAACAGTTGGATGTTAATAGGCTAAGAGTTAACATTGGAATTTGTGGTAAAAATAACATTACCCATGATACTGTACAGAAAACACCAATCAGAAAGTCAAACATGTAAAACATGCAAAAAACGCTGTTTTGCTGCACCCACTCCAATAAAGCACTGCAAAGTTTTTTTTTTTTTAATTTCGATTAATGTTATTTGCTGCGATTCATGTGATCGTAGTTATTTCCCTCATTAACTGTGAGGTATACAATCTTGTACCTTTGTATTTTTGTCAGATTTTCAAAATCTTTTGCTTCAAGTCAAAGTTTGTAATGTTGTGATTCACTTCATAGTTGTTTGACTTGGTACTAGGTTTATAATGCTTGAATGACAAAAACAAAAAAAACAAAAAAAAAATCCCTATGAGAGAAATCAATAGAAGTACTTCCAGAGCCAATGCAGATGAAAAAGGGGGTGGACACTGTTGCACTTAATACTGTTAGTTTGGAGCGGGGCTGTCTGTGTGTCAACCAATGGTAAACAGGGAAACCTATTTGAGAACATTATTCATTAGTTTGACATTCAATACAGTGCTGCTAGTGTTGTAGAAATCACACATTTCACCTTTACAGCATCCAGAGAACAATAACCTAATATTAACGGTTAGAAAATGAGCTGGCACTCTTGAGGGAGCTGCGATTTGATGTTGGGGGTTGGAAAAAATGAAAAAAATGAAAGTTGGAGAAGAAACCGATGTGACAGTTCAGGAGGCAGAGATCGGGGAAGAGATAAAGGAAAATCAGGGATAAAGAGACAGACAGAGAAAGGGGTAAGACGTGAATGAAGGAGATTTCCTATTCCGTCAGACAGACCGTAGCTCATTCATTATTTTGTGGAAGCAATTACCACAGCCACCTGCTTTATCTGTAGCGCTCATTGTTTCCAGAGTTGTCTGAGCCCTCTCTCTCTCTCCCTCCCTCTCTCTCTCTCTCTTTCAGTAATGGTGGCTCAGCTCGCTTTGATTAAAGAACTCCATTTCAGCGTGTTAATAATGAATAAAACACACACACACTAGTGCCATCACCGGTTGTGTACCACGCGCCCCGTCTAGCGATCCTGCTTTAACGAGGTCGAGAAACCATGTCCCATATGTACACAAGCATTTGTTGTCATCGTTTCATGTTATATTTTTATGGCTCTTACATTTAATAATCAACCGTTGCCACACAAGCCTACTGATAAGTGCAGCTTGTCATAAAAAATATGCAATTATGCAATTACAATGTTGGTACGGATGAAGCGGAGGGACCCAGCTTTATTATAGGGACTTCAGGCATAATTTCATCAACTGAACAAATAAATAATCACTGAAGCTAATCCACTTCTTGATGGCATTTATTTTGGTCTTGACCAGGATATAATTAATATGGTAACATCAATAAATAAGATGTAAATGTTATTTAAAAAGAGACTACCAGAAGTTATAGGAAATAAAAAGTTGTTTTTTAAGAGTTGTCATAAGAACTATATTGAGATTATATTGGGAATCATTTAATTCTGTTATTAATAAAGTTTTCTGACAGAAATAGAATATTTAATTAGGAAAAAAAAAAATGTAGGGTGGGATTGATTGGGATTTCAGTTAATGGATTTATGATCAGAAATTGATTGAATGGTGAAAAGTGGGCGTTTAATTTTCATGGACTGTGAAAAGTCAAATTGAGGAGCTTATTCTCTCCTTGATCTGATCCTCAAGAATGACTTTCATTGGTATAACTTAATGTATTCATCCTGTATTAATTTAGTGATATTAAATTATAATAACTTCTAAAAAGCCCTTTTCCTCCTATATCTTCAAAGCAAGGTTCATGCCCACGGGAATACATCTGGAAAATATGTTTTATCCAAATCCAAGTAACTGGCTTTCAGTCAGTCTTAGTTTAGTATTATTTATATACTTTTTATAGCATTTATTAATGTTTCCAGGTGGAAGATAGATAGATAGATAGATAGATAGATAGATAGATAGATAGATAGATAGATAGATAGATAGATAGATAGATAGATAGATAGATAGGTAGGTAGGTAGGTAGGTAGGTAGGTAGGTAGGTACATAAAATATTTTTTTTATTTCAGTTGTAGAGTAAGATTTGTTCAGCTTTATTTCAATTCCAAAGTGATTTTTAATAGTCTTAGTTTTAGTTAACAATAACAACACTGAAAAAGTCTCTTCATTTAGCATCTTTATGCAACCACAAGTTGCTAAAGAGGTGTTCAAAAGTTCAGTTCAAACAGTTAATCAGTTAAACCAGCAAAAATGTGTTTTTCTTAACAAGCACGTTTGTCTAATTGTCATGTTAAAAGATATTAAGACTTGTTTTCAGAGAATGTATTTTTAATACAACTGTATTTTATCTTACTCCACTGACAAAATACACTAAAGATGCAGGCTACAAAACAAGCCTTAATTTCTAACGCAGTGTTACTTCTCAAGTAAATTTGTCTTCTTTAAAGGATTTTTCAGCTAATTAAAAACTCATTAAGAATCCGTTTTTGCAGCAGACACACTTGATATTTGCAAATAATTGTATTTTATTTAAGACGTATGGGGGAATTGAAGGCATCCATCAGAATGTGACATCTGTCAATTTATTGTCTTTTGCATCGCTGCACTGGACATTGTTGTATTCAAAATTAGACTTGATGTGGACATTATTCTGCCTCATGATCTCTTTCTGGTTCAAGCCTGGTATGTTTTCTGAGGACAATTTTTCCAGATTTGACAGCAGAAAAAGGGTCTAATTTGGTCGTGTCTGTTAAATGGTGACTGTAAACTGTGTTACTCAAGGGGACTGAAATATAGACAGACCCTTCTAAAGTTATCATTCTGTTGGCAATGAGTATAATGCACATGGAGGATATAGAGTGTGTGTGTGTGTGTGTTTCAGAGGGTGATGTGGACTGTGTGCTTCTGCTGTGGCTCTTCAGAGCAGCTGAAGAGGTAATTTGGCTTTACAGGGGTCCAGATTAAAACTGATTATGGTCATTTGATGAATTACTCCAAATTATAGACTTGGACACGACAGCCGCAAATGTGCACAATTAAAATCGGAGAGAATGAGAAATCTCTCTCTCTTTTTCTTCCCTCTTCGCTTTCACTCAGATGCTCTTACACTCATTATTTATTTATCTTATTCTGACCTTTTTTTCCAATTCCTTTCTTATTCCTTTTTCCTGACTTGAACTCTTCCACTGTCTAGTTTCATCTTATTCTTATTCTGATGTACCCTCATGTACGTTTTTCCGTATTGTAGAATTTATTTCTAAGTTCAGCTTGAACTCTGTTAGTCAGGATGTCACTTCATTGTAAAGACTTAATGCATCTGTAGCTGGTTTGAATTTGTGTCGTGTATTAAAAAATAATTTAATTTGAAATATCTTTTAATTTAATTTAATTTAAGGACTTGTATTTTATGATTTTGTAAAAGGGTTTCTGTTTTCACATTTTGTACTTTGAAAACTTTGTGTTTTGAAAAATGTTATACTTTAAAGATACTAAAAAGATACTGTCACTTGCTAAACATCTATATTCTTATGGGTTTGTGGTCTGTAAAAATGTTTTAATGTTTTTGCAATAAGTCTCTTATGCTCACCAAGGCTGTTTTGTTTTTTAAGCAATTTTTTTTTCCGTTATATTTAAAAAAATATATGCCTGTGATGCCAAAGCTGTATTTTCAGTACATTTTCCATTACTTTCATTTTCAGTGTCACGTGATCCTTTAGAAATATAATATGCAGATTTAGTGCTCAAAAAACATTTATTATTATTGTCAATGCTGAAAACCATTGTGCTGCTTAATATTTTATTTTATTTTATTTTTGTGGAAACTGTGATACTGTTTTTGATTAATAAACATTAAAACGGACAGCATTTATTTGAAATAGAATGTATTTATTTTTAATACATAACAAATTGAATACATAAGTACAGATTTTTTAAAAATTAAATTAAATTAAAGAAGAATACACAACAAAATTATGTAATTATGACATCTACCAGCAGGGGTTAACAGGGCTGTGCTAACCAGCCAATGCAACGACGTAGCTAAAATCATCCGCATATTTGCATATAAATGTTTCAGAACTTTTATTTTTAATTATTTATTTTATTTTATGTATGTATTTATTTATTTTACTTTGTTCAATAAACCACATGCGTTCTCAACTTCATCACGTCTAACAAGAATATAAGTGCATCTGGTTTATTCATTGTGCCACACATCTAAAACTCACTACTGAATTTCTTTCATAAAAGACACTCTGTTCTGTTGTGTGTGACTCAAACCTGATTTTAATGGGGCCTGCGGCTACTGTTTTACAGTGAATTCCATTTCGACACCTTTCATGCACATGCTTTTAACTTCCGCCCACTGTCTAGCATTACAGAGTTAAGGTCTACACTTTCCTATTTTTCTGTTTCTGTCTCCTGCTCTTGTTCTTGTTCTTCAGGTTGTGGTCTTGACCTAGCTTGTTCTGAAGGTTTTATGGGACTCAATGTTTGGATCACATGGTTGTCAGAGGTTACTGTGCTGGGTCATGATGAGAGACAGTGCCACCAGTAACCCCGGTGTTACCTTTTAATACCCTTTCTGGGTCTTTCTGTTGAGCAAACGGTTTTGTAAGGGGCAGGAAGTCACGACTAGGTCTAAAACAACTAGAAAAGACAACGTCAAAGCAAGAATACCGATGTGTGACTTTGTATGTGTGGGTTTTCTTAGCTATACTTTGGGGACAAAATGTCCTTGTGCTTTCAATGGATCTTTTCAGTGGATCTTTTCATGAAAAAAAAGACCCCAAAACAATTCTATTGGCTAGTTTTTTTTTTACAAAATAACTTCATGTAGTACACTTCAGATGTAGTCTGAATAATGTTAGGTTATGACCATTAAAGGGCACTTGTTATTCCCCTTTTTACAAGATGTAATATAAGTCTCAGGTGTCCCCTGAATGTGTCTATGAAGTTATAGCTCAAAATACCCCATGTATCAGGGGTACGCAACGTCAGTCCTGGAGTGCCGCTGTCCAGTAGAATTTAGCTCCAACCCCAATCAAACACACCTGAACAAGCTAATCAAGGTATTCAGAATTACAAGGGCTACAGGCAGAGTTTTTTTTCAAGGTTGGAGCTAAACTCTGCAGGACATCGGCACTCCAGGATCGACGTTGCCTACCCCTGCCATAGATAATTTATTATATAGTTTTGAAAATGCCTATTTTGAGTGGACGTATGGAAGCAAAAACATGCTGTTTTCATGCATGTCTCTTTAAATACAAATGAGCTGCTGCTCCCCGCCCCCTTTCCCCAAATAGGGTGGTGCCTTTATAGCTAGTTCCTCAGATACGCTGCTTAAATTTTTTTTTAAAGTCTGTTTGGTTTTAATTACCATGTCTATCATGCATTTTAAACCATATTACCATATTAGTTAAAATTTCTGATATAGGGTTTTCTGAGCGCCAATGTTGCCAAGTCCGCGGCAATTGGGCGACCTTAACACTATTGCCGCAGGTTGTTTTTCATGTCTGTGGGTTGAAGCGACCACAATAATGTGATATTTAGCCTCTTGAGTGCGAATTTTACCAGGGGAACCCCACCAAAAAACATGTATTTTAACAATAAAATAAAAACAGAAACTCACTCACTGCTCTGAACTGAATGACATATATAGTTTTAATAGGAAGACATTTCTTATTTGATTGCTGCTTTTAAGTGCTGTAGCATGAAGATAAACATGACAGACTGTGTGTGGTTTTTACTAAATACAGCAGTGTCATCACATTTTACGGATTCTGCGAACAGTTTGTTCTGAAAGACTGCTTATGATTTCTGGGGATAAAAAAAAGAAGCAAGTGGATTTTTTATCATTATATGGTGGTTGTGTACACAGTCTACACATGCTTGAACTTAAATGTGTGTTGGTAGTGTGTGTAGACTGTGTACACAACCACCATATAATGATAAAAAATCCACTTGCTTCTTTTTTTTATCCCCAGAAATCATAAGCAGTCTTTCAGAACAAGCTGTTCGCAGAATCTGTAAAATGTGACGTCACATTTTGCAAGCCCTGCCCATAACTGTCGACAGACACTGCTGTATTAGTAAAAACCACACACAGTCTGTCATGTTTATCTTCACGCTACATGTAAAAGTGATTTTTTTTCATAATAGTTGCCCTTTTATCACCTATTGTTATGTTACATATAATGGTATAACTGAAGCTGTAGAAGGAAAAAAAATCAGTTAGCTTTTTGCAAGCTAACCGTTTAGCATTCTAGCTTAGCGTAGAGCTAGCCTATCATATACCCTACTGTACACAGTCACAAAATGTTATTTGTTTATTTTATTTGTTTAATGTAAACAATTTTACAAAATGTTTTCAACTTTTATTAACACAAATAGTGTGTTTTTTTGTGTGTAAAATATGCAAAAACCTTTCATAGTGATGGAAATGAATATGCTATTTTGTTCCTAATTACTTTTGAGTTGAATAATGTATGCAACAAATTCTACTGCAACAATCTCACAATATTTATAAAAATGATTAGGAAAACCATAATAAACCTCAGTGTGTGTATGTTACATATGGCTTTATTGTAATACTTTAATACTCTAGAGCCCACATAATGATGTAAACGAACCATTCAATTGAATTTGTTGAAGTAGTTTATTGAAATAAACTATTCAAAACAATGTAAATGAGCGGGACGTCTCATCACTAGTCCTGAAATAAACTGAAACAAACAAACAAAGCAAAAATGTTTTCTTTATTCTAAAAATGCTAAATGTTTTGCTAAATGTGGTTGGTTTAAGGTTAAACTGGATTCATTATGATTAGCTTCATATAAAAACAATAGAATTGGCATGTCCCCATTTACAGAGCTAAGCAACCGCTTGTGTATGTGTGGGCCTGTTCTGAGAAACAAATCCGTTGTTTTATGTAACCGATATCCCTTTATAGATTCCATCATTAAACCGTCTGGATTACATAAGGAGTAGCTTTTTCCTCGGCCCTCTGCGCTTGCTGATAAACTAGGTTGTTTGGTGGGACAGAGTTTGCCAAGCCTGTTATCGCCACTCCAGTATAAGCGCCAGGAAGGAGGCATACCAACGGAGACAGTTGCCATGGTAACACTGTTACTGGTGGCAGCCGTGGGATGTAGAGGACATTAGAAGAGAGAGAAAGAGGTCTGGTGGAAGAGTTTCAAACAGTAAACACGCAAATACACCTTGAATTAGAAAAGGTTAAAAACAAACCATAGTAAATTTAAAATACACACTGTTCCAAAAATATAGCCGAAAGACTTGTCATACGTGTTTACATGAAACTAGAGTGATCGAATCGCGTCTATGTCAAATTATTACTAACATTTCAACTCCTTTTGCTGCTATGTAAAGCTGGTAAATTCCCGCATGACTGTTTACTTTGTGAAAATTCCATAGGAATCACATCAGTGCCAGTTAAATAATCTCACTTTTTGAAAGGTAGTTGAGACAACTTTACAGCTCAACTGAAAACATTTGTGGTCTTCAAACTTCAAACTCGGACTTTCAATGTAAGGTTTATTTATTTAAGGGTTATTTATTTATTTTATTTTATTTCAATTTGTTCACTTTGTTCTCTGTTTGTTAAATGAATTGTATGTGACAGCTGGCAGCACAAGTTGCCTAACATTTTCCTTTAAAGCCAACATGAGTTGCAATCTTTTTGAAGTAAAGATAGATAGATAGACAGACAGACAGACAGACAGACAGACAGACAGACAGATAGACAGACAGACAGACAGACAGACAGACAGACAGACAGACAGACAGACAGACAGACAGACAGACAGACAGACAGACAGACAGACAGACAGACAGACAGACAGACAGACAGACCGATCGATCGATCGATTAGATAGATAGATAGATAGATAGATAGATAGATAGATAGATAGATAGATGCTGCCCACACCTTTTGTCAAATCAAGTAATTATGATATACATTACATATACATCTAACTATATACATTAGAATAAACATTTGTTAACACTTTATTTTAGAGTCTCTTAACTAGTTGCTTATTAGCATGAATATTACTAGAATATTAGCCATTTATTAGTAGTAATTACGCACATATTAATGCCTTATTTTGCATGACCTTATTCTACATCCCTAATCCTCTTCGAATCTTTCAAACTCCTAGTGTCTTCATACTCTTTGATCACAGTCATCCCTGCTGGCTTTGAAGTTAGAATTTGCTTGACATTCTAAAACAAAGAAAACATTATTTAGAACAAAAACATTAATCTTAATCTAATAACCATACATTCCATTGAATACTTTCAAAATGCATTTATTTTCCAACAGTATGTCTACAGCATAAGATCTATTTGTATGGAAGTTAAAAACAAATTACATTTCTTGCATGGACACTGTCCATTAAAGGATGAATCATTCGAGATCCAGAATCACTGCTGATTAAACTGCTTGAGACAGACAATGTATCTGTCAGACTTGGGGAGGAGGGCACTTCAACAACCCCTTGCTGCAGGACAGTCAAATCTGAAGATCACAAAAACAACACAGTACAAGGCATATAGGCTAATCAAAGATCTGAACTATCTTATGTAGAAGGGGGGATATTTTCAGGGTCATACAAAATAATCACATAACATATAACTCTGCTTACCACAAGTAGTGAGAGTGACATATTCTGTCTGATTTGAAGAGGCACCAAACTCTGTCAGGTCTGAGAAGTCTGCAGAGTTTTTGGATGTGTCAGCAAATGGAAGTTCTGAAATGCACACAGTTTGAGTCAAGACACAAACTTTCAAAATATCTATAAAATAAAACAAACATTCTTTTAATGCCCTACCATCATCAGTGTGGATGATAAAACACATTTCTTTGGTTGTTGCAAGTTCAGTAAAGACATCTTCATCCACCTCTATGCCCTGGTCATCTGTGACTTTTAAAGTTGTATTCTCTGGTATCAGAAACTTCTGATGGACTACACCATAATACCAACATGTTATTTACAAAAGAAATTACAAAATTACTGTTACTTACTCTTTATTAACTAAATACTAAATACATAACTCACCAGCACTGAGAAAATCTGAGAAACAAACTTCTTCCAGTTTTATATACTACTTCTTCCCCCCACGTTGCGCTTTTATCAACATTGTGACGTGAAATTAAAGAGAAAACATATAATTTCAGATAACAACTAATGCTAGTGTGATTGAGAATGCAATATAATGCAAAATGTGCGTGTATATACATACATATATATATATATATATATGTGTGTGTGTGTGTGTGTGTGTGTGTGTGTGTGTGTGTGTGTGTCTGTGTGAGCTGAAAACCACGCACACTCATGGGTAACGACGAAGACGTATTTATAGCCGTTACAATTCAAAACATTACAGGCCTAATGTTGCACGTTCACGGATCAAAATGTATCTAATTAACCAGGTTAGTTAGACACTGCAGTTTAGTAGCCACTTCTGTCAAACATTAGGCACCGACATAAGACATAAGGCTTGCTGGAAAAAAGATATTACCTCGTCGGCATTTCAACGTTAAATGGAAGCTGAACAGAAGGTTTCTTGAGCTGAATCACCTCTTCAGTTTGATGGCAAAACACACATTTTCAGAAACACGGTGAACGGAAAGACGGTTAGCTAATTTTAGCTCGTTCATATCAACAACAACAAAAAATTCAATTAAATAAAAAAAATAAAAAAAACGGGGAAAAACACCGCGCAAAACAGCCATATGTTCGGAAAAATGGAGTTAACTTAAGTTTGCCATAGTCATTGACATTACACAGAACATAACGTAACGGCTACGACAAAACGCGTTTCTATCAGAAAATACCGAACATTTTGAAATTGTTTACATAAATATATATGCATATAAATACGTTTTTACCTACCTCACGACGAAGTACATAACTCAGTCCCTCGTGCTGCTGAACCAGGGTCGTGTCATCAATTGGCGCACTTTCTCAACATTTAACTCCAGATGTAGTGTTGAAACCCGCACCAGAACACCAATGAATGAACTCCAAAATACAACACAGCCAGGGAGTATCCCATAACACAAACTGTAGTCAGAGTTAAACTCCAAATAAACTAACTCTTTCACACTTTTTTGCCTAACTCCTATTTTTTCAACTCCAGAAATTTGCTGTGTACTGATGATACTGAGGCTCATATGGTAATGGGTCACATAATAATGTGGACTCAAAAGCAATGAAACATCTGAATGCATATCTAGACCAGGATATGTGAGTGGAGTGGAATAATAGCAATTTCCCTTCCCCTCTTAATGTATTCAGTGATAAGTCCACTTGAACTCCACTCCGGGTTTTACATTTCCCATTTCTCGCTCGCTCCCCATTTACTGGCGTGAAAAACAGACTTTAACATTAACACTGCAACAACACAAACGATTCATAGTGAGGAGAAAAGGGTTCTTTAAAATATATAAAAAGTTTTTCCATACTAATTTCATATAAACGTTTTTAAAGGGTAGTTCACCAAAAATTACAATTACCTCACCCTTTACTCACCCTCAAACCATCCTAGATGTATATGACTTTATTCTTTCAGATCAATACAATCAGAGTTATATTAAAAAATGTCCTGGCTCTTCCAAGCTTTAGAATGGCAGTGAATGGGGGTCGAGATTTTGAAGCCCAAAAAAGTGCATCCATCCATCATACATAGTACTCCACGCGGTTCCGGGGGGTTAATAACGGGATTCTGAAGTGAACCAAGGCATTTTTGTAAGAAATTTCCATATTTAAAACTTATAAACCGTAATGTCTAGCTTCCGCTAACTGTTGTACACACATTCAAAAGAGAGTGGCGCTCCAGTGGATGACGTAGGGCAAACGTGGAAGCACAGGTCAAAACAAAACAAAACACCGGTCATGAATTATCTGATCTTTTGCTTATTTAACTAGAGCATCTAATGAATCACACATTAACAGTAAATATCTTACTTCTACATTGAAAATAATGTGGAATAGCCGTGTGTTTTAAGCATGGTGAATTCTTGTTGATGCATGTGCACCTCATTTCACTCACTCACTCACTCATTTCTCCGCTTTCATTCTGCATTGCTCTGATCTAGGCAGATGCTGGGCAGGCATTTTTATTGTCCAGTAAAACTGTAAATTTCGACAAATCGTATGTTAATATAATGCTTTGACAGAGCTGTTAAGAGAACGTCTATGGCCCGAGATCCTAATTTTATGCCCCGCACACCTGCTTAATTTCTGAGGTTATCACTTGACAAGTTGTAAATCAGATAATCACTTTAAAATTTTCAAAATTCTAGAGTTTTTCTCTGGATGATTCCAACAGACACACATACACATAGATAAAAGTTAGTGGCATGTGAGTGGACCCAGGTTAATTACGGTTCATGATAGAAATCTTTAATGGTTGTCTATTAAAAGGTAATTAGAGGATGTGAGTGTGTCTGATAACTTATCTTGGCACCTTCGTCTGCCCCAGCCTCGCTCTCTCACACACACTCACATAAATGATCACACTATGAAAAGAGGTGAAAAGCAGTGGAAAGAAATAGAATGTTTTTGAGATTACAGGTGTAAAACCTGACATTTTAATGCAAATATCTAAAAGTAATGTTATGGAATGTTTCTTTCATTCTTTCTCTTGCTTTTCTCTTTCTCCCTTATGAATGTTTCATCTGCTTGCTGGGGGTCCTCATGTTTTATTAAGGCTCTTGGTGTAATCCACCAGGATGTTCAACATTATGAACCATCTTTTATATATGATGGACAATCAATGATGGCCTACTTTATATCATACAAACTACAGAATAACAGAGATGGTCCCACTGGTTAGTTTCTCAGTCAGAACAGGCAGGAATGCAAACAAGACGCCCAATTTAAATTTTGAGACCTCTTTCAGCAGGGGACCACAGAGAGGTCAATTGTCAAGGCTTTAGGGTGGATAAACCCAAAAAATGTCTTGGGGGTTAAAGACAGATCAAAAGTTTTGGCCATGTATTAGCTTTGAATTGTGCACTGTTTCTTGACACAAAGAACATAAATCTACTGGCCATTTCAAAAAAGGACAAACCATTTCATAGATCCTGCTCTATACTATCTGTTTCGATAGGAAAACATAAACAGTAGAGTAGATCAACCATTCAATATGGTCTTTGAAAGCTGCAAGTCGTTAACGCTCCATTCACACAGGGCGTTGGCGCCAACGCTTGACGGAGGGTGTGTCTGAAGCTTGGTGCTGATAGCGTCATAGTGACAACAGCCAATCACATACTTTTCTGGTGTTGCATGAATGAGATTGGCTAGCATCTGCACTAGGGCATTTGCATAAGGCAATCTGATTGGCTGACGCCTGCATTGGCGCTTGAAAAGTTTTCAACTTCTGCCGCAAGCAACACCAGTGAAGCGTCGCGACGGACCCACAATTCAGTTCGGCAATGCTTGACGTCACTCCATTCAAAGTAAACGAGAGGCGTTGGCGCCGATGCCTCATGTGAATGGGGCGTAAGGCATAGGTAAGCATTTCAAACATGTTGCTCAATCCATGTTTTAGGATTGAGAATCACTTTCTAAATCATTGTCCTTTAAAAATTTTGCAGATTGTGAGCAATTAACAAATGGGGATCAACACAAGAAATTAATCAGACAGGATATATTAGCCATACTGCAATGTAGAAGTTTGAGAGTTTGTTTATGAGAGTCTATGTCGTATCCAGTAAAAGATTCTCTCGTTGCATGACTGACTTGGACCACTGACATACCCTGACTGGCCATCACGCTATGGACAATATGGTTGACAGGACATGAAATTTGTAGGCTGTGAAATCTGCAAATGATCTGTCCCTTGGAAACTACCAAGGTCCTGGTGCCACTAGTGTTTATTAAGTGGCCCTTAAGTGGCACGGATGTTGTTATAGATTGTTAGGTGGCTGGCTGCAAGTCCACCGAATGTCACAAATCCATCCTGATAGATGGCGTGATGCATTGCACCTTTATCGAAGCCAAGTATAATGCTGAAATATGTTGTGGAAACTGCAGAACTTTGTAAGACTACAAGAGTGGATCCTGTGTCTTCTTCAAAACCTTCAAGGTACAAAATTGTACACTCATATGCCACTGGCATACAGTATATGGTCTTATGGATGTCAAATCAGAATGACCTCTGGGTTGAGAAAGACTCCGAATTCCTGCCCCCAAACTGCACATCCTGTTTGGGATTCAAGAGATGCCTGAGGATCTCCACAGAATTCACCTCGTTCATTGGTCAATGAAAGGTCTTCAGTGCTAAAGAGGCAATATCCTCCTCCCTATCGATCAATGACTGAGCATGTTTGGGACGTCATGGGGTAAATCAAGTAGGTCATGCCCTTGCTGAAAATAATGGCCTTCTATGGTTACAGGGTTTTGGTGCTTATTACTGATTCAGAATTCTCTCTTTTTTGGCTCTTGCTGAGATCCCAAGATTGCCAAACAAGCTGAAGAAGAAATGGACTGAGCCATCTACAACCTATCCAGTCCATTAGCCAGCCAATGAAGGTCTAGGTAAACATTTAGGTAGTGGAGCAGCTCTCATCCTCTCTGAAATAGCTAAATGACAAATTCCATGATATATTCTTGTAGATCCCTCGGTGGGTCACTAGATCTAGTATATGACATCATTGAAACGTATCAAACAGAAGCCCTGAAGCCATGTACCAAAAGCTTGCAGGCCCGTGGAAACAAGCAAATTAAAATAGCCGGACATCAGAAGCCAAAAAAAAAAAAAAAAACACTTTCTTCTTGATTTTGAAAGGCACTGGAATAGTTCCATATGCCTGGAATTACTACCATCCCAAAAGAGGTTATCCACTGGGATCAAAGTTAGGCTTATTAGCTTCGGCAGTTAACCCCTGCTGGTAGATGCTGTAACCACACCATTAAGAGAGCCAATGGGGCAACTTCCCAGGCAACCCTCTGGTCTTTTGGACTGGATTGTCAAAAATATAGTGTACCTTTTGATCGTATCCAGTGACTACAATGCCACCCTCTTCCCTGTATTGGAGCAGTACTACTACATCTCCAAGCGCATGGACATCAAAGATGCACCTGCTTATGAAGTTTCCATTTTCGTTCCACCTTAACATTTATTGTAATATAAACAAAACCCAGCAAAACTTTTTAAATTGAAAACCATATCAGCAAACAAACAAAACAGAATAAAGCTGAAGAGATAAAGCACTAATCTTGGTACTATATATGTGCAAATAAATGTGTCTGCTTCAAAACATATTTTAAGAAAGGTGAACACAATGGAGTTGTGTCTTAGTAGTAAGATGTGGGTTCAAGTCTGACAGTATATTCCCATCTTATTTTTTTCCCTGATTTTATGTCATATCTTCACTGGTTCTAAAAGCAGCAAAAATTACAGTCCTTCACATTATTTTGTACAGTTGTTTTTCTTCTTTCCTATTGATCTCTTTTTGTTTCAGTCTTTGAATGTTAATAGCATTTAAGGTTGATTTGTTGCTGTCATTGCAAAATGTATTTTTAGCTACTTGAAATATCATTGAAATATTGGCCTAGAAAGCGTCAAGACTTTTTCTGCATTTGTGGATTTTGATTGTCTTATAAATGCCTTGTGCGACACTCAGCTACACAGAATAATCAGAGAATATATTCAGTCCCACACACACATATTTCCTCATTTCCAGCATTCATTGATTTTGATACAAAGATAACTATAATGAGACGTAAACATCAGACGTGTTTGCACAGTGCCATACTGAAGAAGGGGAATTATGGGTTGTCAGCAGATTTGGGCCATGTTAATGCTTATATCAGTGCCCTCTGTGTGTTTGTGCGAGGAAAACTACATATGTAATAGACATCTAGACTTTGTTATCGGTGACAAGTGGGTCAGCACATATTATTGTTTAGCTGACATCTCTACTATAATTTGGTTACTAAGTTCTTTGGAGCCCTAAACCAATAAATATAAAACTTTATAATAACCATGAATTCGTAAACAGTAGCAGTGAGAGTCAAAATGCATAATCATAGTTACATGCTGGCAAATCTGACTGCCTCTCTAAATGTTTTGCTTTTTTGAAACCTTTAATTATTGCTGTTATTATATAACTGAACATATACTAAGTATTAAACCATGGTATGTAATTCATAACTCGCTACAGATGTGACCCAAGACTAATATAGCCGATTACAAGAATATGTTTTGGCAATTGATCACTAGGCTTCTTAACTGTTTTAACAACATGAAAGAATACTTGTGGATATCTTGTCTTATACAAACACGTAGTAGGAATTCAACTAGACAAACAGACCTGTATATTCTGCTTTGTTGTCTGAGTTATGTCTTTGAGATAATCATTACTTATTACTTCTGGACAGACAAAAATTGAAGCCTGAAGCTTATTCACATTTTCCAGTTTATTTTTCAGTTTATTCCATTCCCCAGCCATTTACGGTGACAGCCGTGGGATTATTTGAATGAATTTATGTCCATGCTGGTTTATTTTTGTGGTAAAATCTGACACTAAAAACAAACCAAAGTTAGTCTCTTTACATGTCAGTCAGATGCCCCCCCTCTGTCTATGCAGGCTGTTCTTTGCCAGAAATGGACCGTACTCATATTTCGGTCTCTCTTGTTTCATTCTGTCACACTCTCCTTTTCAACATTCAGTGTTCCTCCACTTTATAATTCCTTGTAAAACCCACTGACACATGAGACCAGCATAAAAGAAACTCAGTACAGATCAATTAATAATTGAGTGTTTGAACGTACGTCAAATAAGCAATTGCTTGAGGGATAGCATTGAACAAGTGTGCACAGTGTTAATGCGTACACCAAATTGTCTAGTTAGCACAACAGACCCATTTGCATCGCTGTGCCCAGACATTAGGGCTGCACGTGTGTGCCCATGAATACGTGAGTTGGCATCTTTGTTTAGCCACTCTCTCAGAGTTAGCGCGGGTCAACCTGGTAGATTAGAACAGAGCTGGGTCAGCCTCCGACGTGGAACAATTTAGCCGTGTGAAAAATGAATTACTCTCGAAAATGAAGTGACAGACGGAGGGGAGGAGAGGTGAGGTACGGACCCCCAACACTCCAGAGAGGAGAGGGAGGCGCCGGGCTGAGCGCGACCCAGAGCAGAGAGCCGGTGTGGGGGTTGATTGAGAGGGCAGGGTCGGTCATCTTTCTGGCTGGATAATTTGGTTTTGACAGCAGCTGTTGCATAGCCCCGTCCTGCCCCTATTAAAGAGGAGAGACGGGGCTGATTATACGCACACAGGGCGCTACACACCTCCTCCGTCATTGTCACTGTTCTTCTGGCGATCACGCAGCAGTGACGCAGATTAATTTTTGGACCCAAAAGTTAAAACTCTTCATCTACTCACCTACATGTAAATCCAAACATGTAATTTTCTGATTTACATGAAATGCAAAAGGAGAACTTCAGCAGAATGTTCATGCTGCTCTTTTACATATACTGAAAGTGAATAGTGATGAAATGCTCAACCTCAAAAATAGACAAAAGCCTTCTCTTAAGGTTCTTTAATGGCATCGATGGTCCCATGAGAAACCTCCATTGAGCTTTTCTGTTGCACAAAAGTTCTTTATAGTGGTAAATGGTTCTTCAGATTATTAAAATGTTCTTCACAACAAGACAAAAAATGGTTGTTTTAAAAACCATTCACTGTTGTTTGAGGAACCCAAAATGGTCCCTTTATTGCTATGAAAACCTTTATTTTGGAATTTTAAGAGTGTATAACTCAGGGTCAACATTTTGTTCTCTGAAATTGATTTGATAGCTTTTTGTGATTTCAGTCAGTTATGAGACTTGTTTGGCAATATTTATGTTAAAGCTGATGTGATGCATCTTATGACATGCCATGTTTAACCCTCGAGAGTTGACATTGGCATTATTATATGACAAGCAGGTAAAGTATTTCCTTTTTTTAGTAAGTGTTTTATTTTGATTGATGTTATTTTAAAATGATTTATTTAAATTTTAATTTTTTATAATTGAATCATTAATTAGCTTTTCATTAAACTCAAAACCCCTCCGCAGTTCCTTTACGACCCCCAGTTTGGGAAACCTTGATACTATAATGTCATGTTTAATGCAATTCACATTGTTAAAGGGGTGGCTGATTGCAATTTAACTTTTTTAATGTTAGTTAGTCTGTAATGTTTCTGTTTGAGCATAAACAATACCTGCAAAGTTGCGGCGCTGAAAGTTCAATGCGAACAGTGATATTGTCTTTTAAAATTCTTGCAGTTTAATGCCTACAAAAATGTCTCGTAGGGACTACAACAAACTACTTCCCGGGTTCGTTATGTCACACACCCAGATAAAGCCCCCAGGAACATGTAACGAAGGGGGTGAGGCCATGTTGTGCTGCTTTAGAGAAGAGGAAAAGAAAACTAGGGGTGCACGTAAAAATCTATTCATATATGAATCGCAATTCTGTCTTCATATGGTTCTAATGGATTCACAAGTTTCAAAATCAATGTTCTAAAGCAGCAGTTCTCAATCCTGTTCCTCACATCGTCCTGCCCTGCACAGACTCTGCATCTCTCTCTGTCTAACAACAAACAAACAAAAAAACACCATTAAGAGCTGTGCTTGCACAGGTTCTGCGCGATCTTCTTCACTAATATTCTCTGGGTTTCGATCGGGCTCAAATTGATAAGCAATATTGACAATGCCATTGTTTACACACAACCGGAGCACATACTGCTGAGCTGAGGGGTGGGATGTTTAGACGTGTTTAAAGACGGTTTAGCCAATCACAACATACTGGACCAGCTAACCAATCTGAGCCCATTGTGTATTTCTGAGGGAGGGGCTTCACAAAAACCAGGAAATGATCAGCGTGTTTATAAGAGAAGGGACAGAGCGGTGTGGAATAAAGGTAAATTATATATATATTTTTTAAACAAAGCATTAACACATGTTAGACTGCACCCCATAAACACAATCAAGCCTAGAAAAAACAAGCAAACAGTCAACCACCCGTTTAATTACAACGAATGGAATATATTTTCTTACTCTTTATATCAATATTGTGAGAAATGCTCATTAGTAATGGACAATGACTTACTACGTGGATGCACGAGTGCTCTCTTCCCGATCACGGGGACTTTTATTTTGGCGGAATGCAGCGCATTCGGTGGAGTGTGTCACAGCGCTGCGCCTACTTAATTCGGTATGGCATTAGCCGTTACCTGTCTCCAGTGATAACTTGTGAGATTCCGTGGCAGACAGCTTTATGATCATCCTTATGTTCCTTTAAGTGTTTTAAGTGGTGTGCGTCCAGAGAGAAAGTGAGTTTTTGTAGATTTCACCATTAGAGTTGATTTCTGTTTACTGAATAGAGAATTTAAAAGAGTGATGCATACGACGTGGATGCTAATGTGAAGTATAGCAGTATTTGAGACCACATCCAATGTAAAGTGTGATAACCTTTATACTGTTTAAGCCGTTTATGTTTCATAATGCCTTATTTGTTGTATTCAATGCTATATTGTGTTGATGTATGGGGGAAGCCAATAGCCTCTTAATGCTTGAAATGATGTTATAAATGTAAGCATACTGATGTTGTGTAGTGTGATAAAAAGAAGCATTGCATGTTAGAAACTGTCTTTGTTTGTTGCAGACCACACACACACACACACAGTTCTAGGGACATAAAGAACAAGACAATACTGCACCAGTACTTGCCCCCCCCCCCCCCCCCCCCCCCCATTGCATATGAACTCATTCTCTTCTCCGCTCTGGATTGTTCTAACCGGCACACCCGGACCAACTCCACCTCCTTAGCTCAGACTAGCACCTTACAGTCCTTAGCCCCTCAGCTACAAATATGGTACAAGATTATCTTGTTCAAATCAATGTGATAAACGAGTTAGGTCAAAAGTAATCTAAGGGTGCTTTCACATCTGCCTCATTTAGTTCAGTTGAATCGCACTAGAGTTCGTTTTCCCTCTTGGTGCGGTTCGTTTGGGCAGGTGAGAAAGCAGCAATCGCTGTCGGGTGCGCACCAAAAGCGGACCAAACAAGCGTACGGCACGCTTTCAAACGAATCCTGGAGCGGTTCGTTTGTGGTGAGAAAGCAATCCGACCCAAGGGACCAACGAACCAAGCGGTATCATAATTCATAATGGGAAATATGTTATATAAAAAGCAGCAGCCAGTGTCTTTTGTGTCTAGCAGTCAAGCGCTTTGAGTACGCAGAAAAGCCAAGTCAAGTCACCTTTATTTATATAGTGCTTTTTACAATGTAAATTATGTCAAAGCAACTGCACAATATCAAAAAAGAAAAATATTGTGTCAATAATGTAAAATGAAAAGATTTTAAAAAAAAAAGCGCTATATAAATGTAACAAATTAGTATTTTGTGAATGCAAGTGAGAATTTGTGAGAAACTTTGATTAGTGAGAATATTCTTCATATTAAAATGTTGTTTAATGAATTACTCTTCTCCGCGCATTACAAGAATGCTATCCTGATGAAGCCTCGATTCCCTCTGGCTGTAACTGCATTATATATCTATATATCTCACTTGCATTCACAGATATATATATATACAGTATATATTGTGACGAGAGGAGCAAACGACAGACACAGTGGGTGTGGCGTCAGGCCTCGGAGAGGTTTTTATTAAACAAAATAATCAAATATAGTGTCCAAAAGGGGGTAAAAGTGTCCAAAATAAACAGGGGGTCTGGTGTCCTCGTCGTGCTGCGGGGTTCGTGAAGGGAGGCAGTGTTCAGAAAGGAAGGGTCCAGGTAAGGGGCGAAGTCCGGTGGCGGCACGCGCTCCCCTCTCGAGGCCGGGGCGCGAGTGGTGGCGGCTTCTCCTAAGCGGCTTCGTCCAGCGTCCGTCCTCGGCACTTCCGGGGGGGATTCGACGGCCCGGCATCCTGGCCCCTCAGCCGTCTCACGGGTGCTCGGCTCTATCCGGACTACGGGTCCAGCAGCTCGCGTCTTTAGCGAATCTTGAATCTTTGCAATGTTGCCGTGTGAAAGCAAGCCGAAGCAAGAAGAAAATGCAACAATGTAACAAATGAATCCCTGTTTCGGAACAAAGCAAACGATCTACAGCACCCTAAAAGTAATCAAAAAGTAGTCAAATTATGTTACCTAAAACGTGTAATGTAATGGATTATGTTACTATACTATAATTTGTAAGCAATCTACCCAGCTCTGCTTGAAATATTCACAAACATGAATGAGCTTTGAGAGCTGTTGTCACAGGCCGGGGCAGGCGACCGGACCTTTCTACACCGCCCCTCTGAACCGTACCACCTCAAGGAGCTAGCAGAGAACACCACCAGACCAGACAATCAGATAAAAGATACAAAGTTCGTCTTTATTAAATTAAAAGTATTTTTAAGATAAAATGGCACTCGATCCACTCCGTCTTCCTAGAATCCTCTTCGAAGCAGGCCAAGACAGCGAGAGAGGAATAACTCAGCCAGAGAATGGGAAGTACGTAGAACTCACAGCTTTATCAGGTTCTCCAAGCCTTAGCAGACTCTTCGCTGGACTCAGACAAAGGATAGAGGATTAGTATAACTCACAGCTTTACCAAGCTCTTCGCTGGAATCAAACAGAGGATGGAGGGTTCATTTAACTCACAGTTTTAGCAGGTTCTTTGCTGGACTCAGACAAAGGATGAGGATTCGTATAACTCAACTTCACAGGCTCGTCGCTGGACTCAGGCAGAGGATAAAAGGTACGTGTAACTCTCAGCTTTAGCAGGTTCTTTGAGCTTTAGCAGGCTCTTGGTGGGACTCAGACAGAGAATGGGGGGTTCGTATAACTCACAGCTTTAGCAGGCTCTTTGCTGGACTCAGACAGAGGATAGAAGGTACATGTAACTCTCAGCTTTAGCAAGTTCTTTGCTGGACTCAGACAAAGTATGGAGGGTTAGTATAACACAGCTTTTACAGGCTCTTTGCTGGGCTCAGACAGAGAATAGAAGGTACGTGTAACTCTCAGCTTTAGCAGGTTCTTCGAGCTTTAGCAGGCTCTTGGTTGGACTCAGACAGAGGATAGAAGGTACGTGTAACTCTCAGCTTTAGCAAGTTCTTTGCTGGACTCAGACAGAGAATAGAGGGTATGTATAACTCACAGCTTTAGCATGCTCTTCAATGGACTCAGGCAGAGGATGGAGGGTACATATAACTCACAGCTTCAGCAGGCTCTTCACTGGACTCAGACAGAGGATAGAAGGTGCAGATAACTCACAGCTTGAGCAAGCTCTACAATGAACTCAGACAGAGGATAGAAGGCACGTATAACTCACAGCTTGAGCAGGCTCTTCATTGGACTCAGGCAGAGGATGGAGGGTATGTATAACTCACAGCTTGAGCAGGCTCTACAATGAACTCAGACAGAGGATAGAAGGCACGTATAACTCACAGCTTGAGCAGGCTCTTCACTGGACTCAGACAGAGGATAGAAGGCACGTATAACTCACAGCTTGAGCAGGCTCTTCACTGGACTCAGACAGAGGATAGAGGGCACGTATAACTCACGGCTTTAGCATGCTCTTCAATGGACTCAGGCAGAGGATGGAGGGTACGTATAACTCACAGCTTTAGCAGGCCCTTCATTGGACTCAGACAGAGGGTGGAGGGTACGTATAACTCACAGCTTCAGCAGGCTCTTCACTGGACTCAAACAGAGGATAGAAGGTGCAGATAACTCACAGCTCTGTATAATGCACTCCACAAGCACTGGTTAGCGAGACCCAACGCCCCTCAAGTGAGGCGATCCAACAGGTCAAAGGCACGAACAAAGGCAGACTTTACTCCCCACACTCGTGTATTAAATAAAGCACTCGAAGACTTCACACGTGTAATTGTCCAACACACACTGCAATCCACACACTCACAGTAAACTAGGGCCTCTGCTCGTAGCTCCGACCAAACGCCTCAGTCTTCAATAGCGCTGTAACCCAGGGACAATCGAGAGGATGGATAACAGCCAACAGTATTCGCTTGGGAAGAATCAAATCAACATGATGTTTAGTTTTCAAACCCTCGTCTTCAATACATTTGGTCGACCCAAGATGACAAAAGATGGAAAACGGCAGGCAGTAAGACAGCGGGAGAGAGAGATGGACGACCACAAGCACACTGGCTTAGAGAAATTAGCACATCAGAAAACTTAGTTACTGGCCAGCAATCATCTGACCATCACATCCATGGAGAAACACAAAGCTTTATAAAGCAATATAAACGGGTAGGATGGTACTTAGCTCGTTCCAAAAGATAACATGTGTACATCCGTCCTTCAGTCTCCAAAGTCCTCCTTTTCAGCATCAATGTTTCCTCTGATCAACAGCCTGCAAAGAGCCGTCCCTGCCCCACTTCCTCTCCTCGCGATCTCTCACTCGCACTGGTTTCCTCCTCTTATCCCCTGCTTACCCACCACCATGCCTTTTTATAATCCACATCTCAATTACGTGTCTCAATCGCCGATCGCCACCCTCTCATCACACACCTGACACTCATTTCCTCATCTAATCACCCGTTTACTCACAACTCACGGGACAACCGGAACCGGCCAGGTGTTACACCGGTACAGTTCCGGCAGGGAAACATCTTCCCGCACAAAGGTTCCGCCTGCCTCTAGTCACTCCGTGACATCCTCCCCCACCAGTCCGTTCTAGTCCCTAGAACTGGGTTCCGACACCCAATCCCCATACCTCTCTGGGGGCTGTCCCCTATTATCCCGTTGGGAACGTCTCGGTGGTGAAGCGGGATCCACCCCTCTTGGCTCGATGTTCGGGCCCCTCGGAACCACTGCCCACCCCACTAAGGGTGGCCTAGGGGCCACAGGGACTGTTGGAACCTCCACTGTAGGCCTCGGATAGTTCGGACAGGGGCGGAGTAAGTTCCGATGTAAAACCCGCTCTGGGCCCGACGTTCCCTCAGGGCGGATACTGTAAACCGGCTGGTCGGGGCGTTGTTGACGTTGCACCACATAAGGCAGGGCCTCCCACCGGTCACTAAGTTTACCCTTCCCTTGGCGCCGATTGTCCCGTACCAAAACTCTCTCTCCGGGCAGTAACGGAGCCTCCCGTGCCGTCCGGTCATACAACCGCTTGTTTTTGGCAGCGGCTACGTTGATTCGGTCAGTGACCTGTTCATACGCCGAGTGGAGTTGTTGATGATGTCTGCCTACCCAATCAGTCAGACTCCCAGTCTCTCCAGCCACAGCCGTTCCCAATAGTAAATCCATGGGTAGACGCACATGTCTCCCAAACATCAGGTAAGTTGGAGCATACCCGGTGGTGCTATGTACACTATTGTTGTAGGCCTGTACCAGGGCGGGAAGACTATCAACCCAGTTACTCTGATGGTCCGTGTCCAGCGTCCCCAGTAAGCCCAGCAAGGTCTGGTTAAACCGCTCACACCCCCCGTTACCCTGAGGATGGTATGGCGTGGTGTGAGTCTTCCTACACCCATAAAGTCGACACAATTCCTGGACAACCTTGGATTCAAAATTTGGCCCTTGATCTGAATGCAGGGTCTCTGGGCACCCAAACGGTTGGAACACCGTCCTCCACAGAGCGTTTGCAGTCGTAATAGCTGTCTGGTCCAGAGTCGGAATGGCCCAAGCATATTTCGTGAACAGGTCAGTTACCACCAGGATATTCTGGAAGCGATCCGTCGGTCGACCCAACGTCAAAAAGTCCATAGCCACAATGTGCAAAGGGGCCTTGGGCCGCATGGGGACCAGTGGAGCTCGCACCTCCTGTCTAGCTTTAAAGAGCGTGCAACGCTGACATTTCCGAATGAACGACTTCACGGACGTCTCCATCCCTGGCCAGTAGAAATACCTCCGCAGCAGGGACACCGTCCTCTCCTGCCCTTGATGTCCCAACTGGGTGTGGTAAGCTTGTAACAAGGCCTGGATCTGACCCTCGGGTACCACCACCTGACACACAGCGTCATGCGTCACTGGGTCTTGGATGGACCAACAAACCACCCCATCTCTCAGACAGAGCCTCTCCCACTGCCCGAGGAGTTTTCTCACTACCCATGTCTGGGCCCGTCTTTCTGCCACCTCAGGCCATAACCCCTGTACCAACCAGGACCGTATCGCCCCTAGACCAACATCCTCTTCCTGCCGTTCCTTCCATCGCTGCGGATCCCAGCCCCAACTAGCGGGGGCTTCCTCTAAATGGGAACCAGGTGCTTCCACAGCTCCTACCATGAGCTCCCCCTGGTGTCCAATAGAAGGCACCAACGGAGGACCACGGGCCTCGACCTCCGGGAGTCTGGACAGCACATCGGCATTAGTGTGTTCCCGGCCCGGTCGATACTGAAGTTGATAGTCATAATTGGCCAGTTGCGCTACCCACCGTTGTTCGACTGCCCCCAACTTGGCTGTCCGCAAGTGAACCAGGGGATTGTTATCAGTTACTACGAACACCTTGGCTCCCCACAGGTAATCCTTAAACTTTTCACACATGGCCCACTTCATGGCCAGCAGTTCGATTTTAAAGGAGCTGTAGTTAGAATCGTTTCGTTCGGCGGGGTGAAGACTTCGGCTTGCGTAAGCTATAACTCGCTCCATTCCCTGCTGCCGCTGGGCCAACACGGCTCCCAGGCCAATGTTACTGGCATCAGTATACAGGACGAAGGGCTGGGTGAAATCCGCATATGCCAGGATGGGAGCCTGTAACAGCTCTTGCTTGAGCCTCTGAAAGGCGGCATCGCAAGCGGAGTCCCAAGCGACAAGAGGAGACCCCCGGCCACGGGGACGACCTGAGCCCGCGAGGAGCTGATTTAACGGCTTAGCGATCTTCGAAAAATTTTTAATAAACCGCCGATAATACCCCACGAAGCCCAAGAAAGATCTCACTTGTCGCACTGTTTTGGGTGGGTCCCATCCTTGAACGACCGACACCTTTTCAGGATCCACAGACACTCCAGAGGCACCTACACAGTGGCCCAGAAATTTCACTTCTTTTCGGAACAGTTGACATTTCTCTGGTTGTAACTTAAGCCCGTACTTTTCCATTGCCCGAAACACCTGTTCCAGATGCTGGAGGTGGGATCCAAAGTCTGGGGAATAAACTATGACATCATCTAGATATACTAACGTGGTGTCCACCAACTGGCCGCCCAGACACCGCTGCATCAGCCGCTGGAATGTGGCTGGAGCATTGCAAAGGCCGAACGGCATCCGGTCCCATTCAAAGAGCCCGAAGGGGGTAGTAAATGCGGTCTTTTCCCGATCCCCCTCCTCCACCTGCACCTGCCAGTACCCACTGGCAAGATCTAATGTAGAATACCAGGCGGCTCGAGTCAGGCTGGTAAGAGAGTCCTCAATCCGCGGTAGCGGGAAGGCGTCCTTCTTAGTTACTTGGTTCAATTTACGATAGTCCACACAGAACCTCCAGGCTCCAGTCTTCTTTCGTACCAAGACGATAGGAGCTGCCCAAGGGCTACTACTCTCCCGAATAATCCCCTTCTCCAACATCCCCCGCAACAGGGTACGAACCTCAGAGTAGAGAGTTGGCGGCACCGGACGATACCGCTCCCGACTTGGTGCGGCATCACCGGTAGGAATCTGATGTTTTACAACATCAGTACGACCATAATCCTCATCGTGTGTAGAAAATACGTGCTGCCATTTCGCCAGAAAATCCTGGAGCTGTTGAGTATGACTCTCTTCCAGCCCCTCTCCTCGCAGGGATTCTCCCTGAAGATGAGCCGGCATCCCCTCTCCAGAAAGACTCGTAGGCTGGTCCACTCGCCTCAGGGCCACTTCGACCACCGTAGAGCTCACTTGACAGAAGCTAACCTCCCCACCTTCTCTCACTTGTTGGGGGCTCACTGAAGTAACTCGGGCCAGTCGTTGATGGCGGTACAGGTTAACGGGATAAGGATTCACGTTCCGTACTCTCACAGACACTCGGCCCCGATGGACCATGGCCAGTCCTCGAGCCACCTCCACGCTCTGACAATCCCAATGGGGCTCGACAAGGACCCAATCCTCCGGTCCATAGGCCCGAGCAGGCAACCGGGCCCAAATAACAGCCTCACTCCGAGCCGGGATAGACAGGGCATATCGACAAGCCACCCGGCCGGTATCCTCACGGTCTCTTTGGGAACTGGCCGTGTGGATCCGGCGACAATCAGCAACAATACGTTTCCATTCCCATTTCTCGGCTGGCGGAGCGGCTCGAGTGGGCCTAGCTTGAAACAATTCCTCCCAACAATCCATTATGACATTCATGCCCAAGAGGGCTCGATGCGCCCCCAAGCAAGGGTCTCGAACCACCACAACCCCCTTCTGCGGCACGGTGACCCCATGGATCTCAAAGTCTGTGACCAGGTATCCAATGTAGGGGATGTCCAAACCATTTGCCCCTCGCAGGGTAAGCCAAGGAGCCTCTGCCCCCTGTAACCATTGGGCACTGAACAGTTCTTTAGACAGGCTTTCGGAGAATAGAGTAACTTGGGACCCGGTGTCCACTAGACACCGGACTTTAACGCCGTTCACCTGAATCTCCACAAGGGGGCAATGCCCGACTAAACTATCTCTGAAGCCAGGAGATGAAGGGTCCATCAAGGGGGTCCCGGCCACTTGACCCACAGTAGCCGGCAACTCTAAAAACCCCCCTGTGAACTGCGGCGAGAGCCGCACTGGCGACGATAATGTCCAGATTCTCCACAACCATTACAAATCGGGCGACCCTGTTCGTCCCACTGGAATCTAGGGCCGGCAGGCTGGAATGGGCTTCTTCCTGGGTCTCGACTCCCATCCGAGTAAGAACGTTCCCGGGGTAAAGTCAGAGGAGGCCGTTCCCGGCGGAACTCCTCCAGAAGGGTCTTGGACAACTCGGTCATTTGTTCACGGACATCCTTCATAAGGTCAGCACGTAAGGTGTGCCTCCAATCGGACAGCCCCAAAGGGGAAGGGTCACTTGTTCCACTGGCGGCCATGCAAACGGAGGAATCCGCAGTCTCCGCATGGTCCAACTCCAGAGCCAAGGCTTCTCTCCGCAAATCCTCAAACGTCAGCCCGGGGTCCCGGCGGAGCTGCACCCGCAAGCTCTGACGAACAGGGCCTTCCCGGAGCCCCAGGAGAAATTGGTCCCGCAACAGAGTCTCCTCTCCTCCCAGACCATGATCACGCCTCCCCTTCAGCCTAGTAAACTGCTCCCGCAATCGTAGAGCGAAGGCCCGTAGAGGTTGCCGGGGTCCCTGTTTACAATTAAAAAACTGAGTCCGGAGGACAGCTACTGGAGTGGCATCGCCATACTGCCCGGCCAAGAAATCAAAAATGGCTTGGGCCGTAGCTCGAATCTCTTCAGGTGCAGCCTGCACCTCTCTCTTGGCCTCGCCTTCAAGTGAATTCAGAACGAACTGTAACTTCTGTGGGGCACTTAGCCCCTGAAGTCCCGCCAGGTACTCGACCTGGGCCTTCCATTCTGATAAGCTCAATTCCGAACCTGGTCCCCCATACCTCTGGGCCCAGGGAGCCCCCATAAAAATAGGCGTAACTTGAGGCCGGCCCGCCGGCAAATCTTCGTCTGCCATCGGGGGGTCTCTGGTCGCTCAACTCAAGGTGGAACCCTGCCGACTACGCCAAATCTGTCACAGGCCGGGGCAGGCGACCGGACCTTTCTACACCGCCCCTCTGAACCGTACCACCTCAAGGAGCTAGCAGAGAACACCACCAGACCAGACAATCAGATAAAAGATACAAAGTTCGTCTTTATTAAATTAAAAGTATTTTTAAGATAAAATGGCACTCGATCCACTCCGTCTTCCTAGAATCCTCTTCGAAGCAGGCCAAGACAGCGAGAGAGGAATAACTCAGCCAGAGAATGGGAAGTACGTAGAACTCACAGCTTTATCAGGTTCTCCAAGCCTTAGCAGACTCTTCGCTGGACTCAGACAAAGGATAGAGGATTAGTATAACTCACAGCTTTACCAAGCTCTTCGCTGGAATCAAACAGAGGATGGAGGGTTCATTTAACTCACAGTTTTAGCAGGTTCTTTGCTGGACTCAGACAAAGGATGAGGATTCGTATAACTCAACTTCACAGGCTCGTCGCTGGACTCAGGCAGAGGATAAAAGGTACGTGTAACTCTCAGCTTTAGCAGGTTCTTTGAGCTTTAGCAGGCTCTTGGTGGGACTCAGACAGAGAATGGGGGGTTCGTATAACTCACAGCTTTAGCAGGCTCTTTGCTGGACTCAGACAGAGGATAGAAGGTACATGTAACTCTCAGCTTTAGCAAGTTCTTTGCTGGACTCAGACAAAGTATGGAGGGTTAGTATAACACAGCTTTTACAGGCTCTTTGCTGGGCTCAGACAGAGAATAGAAGGTACGTGTAACTCTCAGCTTTAGCAGGTTCTTCGAGCTTTAGCAGGCTCTTGGTTGGACTCAGACAGAGGATAGAAGGTACGTGTAACTCTCAGCTTTAGCAAGTTCTTTGCTGGACTCAGACAGAGAATAGAGGGTATGTATAACTCACAGCTTTAGCATGCTCTTCAATGGACTCAGGCAGAGGATGGAGGGTACATATAACTCACAGCTTCAGCAGGCTCTTCACTGGACTCAGACAGAGGATAGAAGGTGCAGATAACTCACAGCTTGAGCAAGCTCTACAATGAACTCAGACAGAGGATAGAAGGCACGTATAACTCACAGCTTGAGCAGGCTCTTCATTGGACTCAGGCAGAGGATGGAGGGTATGTATAACTCACAGCTTGAGCAGGCTCTACAATGAACTCAGACAGAGGATAGAAGGCACGTATAACTCACAGCTTGAGCAGGCTCTTCACTGGACTCAGACAGAGGATAGAAGGCACGTATAACTCACAGCTTGAGCAGGCTCTTCACTGGACTCAGACAGAGGATAGAGGGCACGTATAACTCACGGCTTTAGCATGCTCTTCAATGGACTCAGGCAGAGGATGGAGGGTACGTATAACTCACAGCTTTAGCAGGCCCTTCATTGGACTCAGACAGAGGGTGGAGGGTACGTATAACTCACAGCTTCAGCAGGCTCTTCACTGGACTCAAACAGAGGATAGAAGGTGCAGATAACTCACAGCTCTGTATAATGCACTCCACAAGCACTGGTTAGCGAGACCCAACGCCCCTCAAGTGAGGCGATCCAACAGGTCAAAGGCACGAACAAAGGCAGACTTTACTCCCCACACTCGTGTATTAAATAAAGCACTCGAAGACTTCACACGTGTAATTGTCCAACACACACTGCAATCCACACACTCACAGTAAACTAGGGCCTCTGCTCGTAGCTCCGACCAAACGCCTCAGTCTTCAATAGCGCTGTAACCCAGGGACAATCGAGAGGATGGATAACAGCCAACAGTATTCGCTTGGGAAGAATCAAATCAACATGATGTTTAGTTTTCAAACCCTCGTCTTCAATACATTTGGTCGACCCAAGATGACAAAGGATGGAAAACGGCAGGCAGTAAGACAGCGGGAGAGAGAGATGGACGACCACAAGCACACTGGCTTAGAGAAATTAGCACATCAGAAAACTTAGTTACTGGCCAGCAATCATCTGACCATCACATCCATGGAGAAACACAAAGCTTTATAAAGCAATATAAACGGGTAGGATGGTACTTAGCTCGTTCCAAAAGATAACATGTGTACATCCGTCCTTCAGTCTCCAAAGTCCTCCTTTTCAGCATCAATGTTTCCTCTGATCAACAGCCTGCAAAGAGCCGTCCCTGCCCCACTTCCTCTCCTCGCGATCTCTCACTCGCACTGGTTTCCTCCTCTTATCCCCTGCTTACCCACCACCATGCCTTTTTATAATCCACATCTCAATTACGTGTCTCAATCGCCGATCGCCACCCTCTCATCACACACCTGACACTCATTTCCTCATCTAATCACCCGTTTACTCACAACTCACGGGACAACCGGAACCGGCCAGGTGTTACACCGGTACAGTTCCGGCAGGGAAACATCTTCCCGCACAAAGGTTCCGCCTGCCTCTAGTCACTCCGTGACACTGTGATGGAAGAGAAGAGAAATGACCTAAAATTCAACTCACAAAAAAATATCACATGGCTTTAGGAGATGATAAGTTGGGCTGTCACGATATCAGATTGTAAGAAGAATTCACAATACAACAGTATTATTGTGATATCTGTAGAAATTATAAATATGCCATTAGTCAAATTAATCTTTAACTTTATTTTTTGTTTTCTCTTCGTTGGCCATTGAATCACACTCAAAATATGAGTTTAAGGAGGCGGAGTCAGCCAGATAATCCAGATACCGGTGCTGAATTATTATTTACAGTGTTATAGTATCAACATCAATATTTAATATTTTCACTGTTTTCATATTGTGACACCCATAACTATCATATGGACATGTTTATTTTTGTCATTTTTGGAAATTGACAGTCCCTGGTCACCATTCACTTTCATTGGGTATTTTTCATTGCGATTATGTTTCACTTTTAAATTTTCATATTGAATGAACTTCTGAAGTCTGAACTTTTCGGCATCTGATGCTGGAAGGCAGTGGTGTGGGATATCACTCATCTAACTGAACAACTTCATTTGTTTCCTTTTTCTCTCTCTCATTCTCTCTTTTATTCTCTCAGTCTATCTGACGGACGGGCTGTCTAGACTGTAATTAATTTTAGATGTTCCTATTTCTAGGAACAACATGCATTATTGGCTAAACATACACACTGATACTAAAAAGCTAATGTACAGGATTAATGATATGAAGCTGAGTGTGAGTGAAAAGCTCTGGACTGACATATTAGAATACCATTTTATACAGATGGTGCCACTGGCATCTGACTTATCACTGGTGGTCAGCTATTATTATTAAATAATAATAATAACCATCATCATTATCATCATCATATTAGTATCCTATTGTGTAGTATTGCCTAAATAAGTGAAATTGCCAACAAAAATACACATTTTGAAATTCACATTTGACAGTAAAGAATTAATTGAGTTGAAATACAGAAAATTAATTGCATATTTAAGTCAATACAAAGGTCATTTACATAGACATCTTCAAAGAACAATAACAGCCTGCACCTAAACAATATTTAATTGTTTTTAATATTCACACAGTTCAGTCGTATAACAAATCAAATGTATTTAATAATCTATATCTCATGCATATATTACACTGTAAAAAATATGACCAATGAGTTATGACAACATGTGTTTTTACATCACTTTAACTCATCAAAATAAGTTAAAGGAATAGTTAACCCAGTTACTCACCCTCATGTCATTCCAAACCTGTAAGACCTTCGTTCATCTTCGGAACACAAATTAAGATATTTTTGATGAATTCTGAGAGCTCTCTGACCCTCTCATAGACAGCAAGGATCCTAACATGATCAGGGTTCAGAAATGTAGTAGGGACATTCACACCAGGAAAGTCCAATAGTTTACTTGCTTTGGTCCGGACCAAATAGAATGTTTTTTTTTTTGTTTTGTTTTTGGTGCGGTTCGCTTTCTCACTGCCCTTTTTGAAGTGAAGTGACATACTGCCAAGTATGGTGACCCATACTCGGAATTCGTGCTCTGCATTTAACCCATCCAACTTGCACACACACTGTGAATACACACCCGGAGCAGTGGGCAGCCATTTATGCTGCGGCGCCCAGGGAGCAGTTGGGGGTTTGGGGGTTCTGTGCCTTGCTCAAGGGCACCTAAGTCATCAATCCCTGCCGGCCCGAGACTCGAACCCGCAACCTTTGGATTACGAGTCCAACTCTCTAACCATTAGGCCACGACTTCCCCTTTTTTTGCAAGTGAACCAGACATTGTAAACAAAACCATATGTGTGCCAAGGTCATCCATTCATTGGACAGAAATTCTCAAGCAGGGAAAACAGGAAGTGCAAAAACAGGCTAATAATGGAGATCTTTCGTAGTGTCATTTTTGTAGTGTCATTATGATTTTCTACTGATTTGCTGTTATGAGATACTAACGCAATATGAAGAAATTTATGAGCATCAAATGAGACAATGTCATACGATGAAATGATGTAAAATACTTAAAGTATATCAAAATGTTAGTTTAAACATTTAACCTAGATAAATGTGCACTAGGCATGTATCCAATCGTTTATGCGGAGAGTGGAAGCTGAAGCCCGCTTCAGGACATCAGTGGAAACAAATTAAATACTCCGTGATTGTTGCTCATGAAGATAAGAATAATACATCGTTCGGAACTGTAAAGGGTCTATTTTTATTTGTGTGCACTGACAATATCAAGAAAACATAGTGTTTTTCTAAAATAAAGAAAACTAATAGGATGCGCTTGCCGTCCCAGTCTTGAACAGGAGTACTTCACAAAAATGAACTGAAACTCCTTTCCTTACAGACATGATGAATATATCTATAGAAAGCTTTGACTTACTACAAAACAAAATAATTCATATCCAAAACAAAAACTCTTTCATTATAATCCGTAAAGATGCATTTTTTTCTAAAGAAGCGTCCAGTGAGAAGATGGCGAATCAGGATTTTTAACTTCATCTTTGTGACACTGACTCAGAATACACTAGTTTATTAATAAATAATTCAAATATCTCCTTACTATTTTCCCCAGACACATTCATTGTAAGTTTTGCTGGGGCTTTGTGGCAAGCTTTAGCCTATTTAGTGCACTCATGTCACGTTGCTGTGGGCACTATGGTCATGAAAACTCATAATTTGCATGCCTTTTTAAGCATTAGGTTTAAAAACAAGTGATTTAAGCGATTGAAATGCAAACAACAGCACTCTATGCGCGAGCTGTGTATTTCTGAGCGTGCTTTCTGCAATTGGGTCGGATTGAGGAGTTCGAGTACCAGAGTTCGTTTGGAACCGAACCGAGACCACCTTTTCAGCTGGGTCTCAGTTCGGTTGTTTGGTGCGCACCAGAGTGCGATTGCTGTATTCACACCTGCCCAAAAGATCTGCACCAAAAGGGGGAAACGAACCAGAGTTCCTTTTAATCGAACCAAACAAGACAGGTGTGAATACACCCTAAAATAATCCAGGTGATATCAGTGGTTCAACCCTAATTTTACGAAGCTACAAGAATACATTTTGTGCACAAAGAAAACAAAAATAACGACTTTATTCAACAATGCATCTCCTCCGCGTCACCCTCATGACATTTTGGAGAGTATCACATATACGTATGCTGTTCTGTGTCAGCAGCCCCGTATGCGTAAACTTTGTTTATGATTTGATTTGGATTTAAACAATGCATCCACGTACATACGTTGCATACGTTATTTACATATGTGATACTCTCCAAAATAGCGCTATAGGGTGACGCAGAGGAGACGATTTGTTGAATAAAGTCGTTATTTTTGTTTTCTTGGAGCACAAAACAGTATTCTCAAAATTTTGGGTGAACTTTTGGGTCCCTGCAATTTTCAACTTGAACTGACTGAATTAATGAACTTGTTTAATTTAATTTAAGTTAATAACTTAAACAGCTAAGTTGATTGAACTTTAAGACAGCATCTTATTTCTTACAGTGTACTTATTGTAAATACACTTAAAATTTAATTTAAATAAATGAAAAGTATGGACATTTAAAACTTGGAAAACAAATTTACTATGTTTTAAACAGTACTATTTGGTTAATGGCAAAGCAACTTTTGAAGCAATATTTTGTTTGGTATTAATTAATCTAATTTTATAAAAGTTAAGCATGATTAAAAATACTTTAAACAATTCATTTAAGTATAACTTTTATAAGTATTCATTCATTCAGGTAATTTGAGTGTGTTTAATTCTGAGGGTCAAAGACAATGGACAGTTGTAATGAAAAGCTAAAATATGAAACATCATGAGTGGACTTCAGTAAGAAAAAAATCCACAAAAAAGTAACATATGGCTCGTTTAACAGTAATTCTCACGCAACATACAACTTTACACAGTCTCACATCAGCAATGTGACATATTCAGTTATATCAAGTCAAGTTGAGCTTTATTGTCATTCCGCTACATGTGGGGACATACAGTGGAACGAAATGTCGTGTCTCGCAGGACCACGGTGCTACATAAATACAGACATACAACAATGAAGTAAAAAAAACACTATAAACCTATACACAACTAACCTACTGACAGATTTTAACTAAGTATACTGTATATAAATATTTACCCTATACAAACTAAAAAAATAAAAGATAAAAAATACAAACTATACGAATGCTTCACATAAATACTGTATATATGCAAAGAGAAACATTTTGAGTTAAGCAGCTGGTTGGGGAACAGTCCAGGATGATTTGTAGTGCATGAGCATGTAAACATACATATATTGCTGAGTCTTTTGTGGGATTGTGTACACGCAGCAGTGTGTGTAAAGTGTCTAGTGCACATAGAGGAGAGTGTGTTACTACAGGTGGTTTGTACAGGCCCACTCACCTGTGTGTAGCATACTTCGAATTGCACAAAAAAGTTCCATACAGTTTTTTTCTTTGGTGTGGTAAGGTTTGGGGTGGGGCGTGGTCCATGTTTCAGGAGGTAGGGGTTTGCATGGGGTTTCAGAGGGGGGCAGGGTGGTTTGAGTTCAGGGCTCTCACAGCTTGGGGGAAAAAGCTGTTGAGCAGTCTGGCGGAGCGGGCTCTGATGCTCCGGTACCGTCTTCCTGATGGTAGGAGCTGGAAGAGACTGTGGGAGGGATGGGTGGAGTCCTTCACGATGCTGTTGGTTTTGCTGGAGCATCGTGTAAGGAAAATGTCCAGGATGGAGGGGAGAGGGGCACCGATGATCTTTGCAGCTGTGTTCACTGTCCGCTGGAGGGTCTTGCGGTCAGCAGCACTGCAGTTCCCATACCAGACAGTGATGCAGCTGGTCAGCACACACTCAATGGTGCCTCTGTAGAATGTGGTGAGGATGGGTGGAGGGAGACTTGCTCTTTTCAGCCGGCGGAGAAAGTGTAGGCGCTGTTGTGCCTTTTTGGAGAGTGACATGGTGTTGGTGGTCCAGGTGAGATCCTCTGTGATTAAAATATAGCATTGATTTTAGTCATATATTATCACATAGAATAAATACAAACATTCAATATGTCTTCAGTTTGACTATGACAGGCTTCCAGCTGCAATTTTAATTATCTTTTCTTATTGAAAGTGTCTGTGCACTTGTGAGCACACCCATCAAGCAGATTGAAACACCTCCCTGACCATTTTTGTCAAAGAGATTTTGTGAGGAAATCGTGAAGAAACGTGAAGAGAAACAAATAATACAAATCTTTTTAGTGCAGACTACGCAATCATACAGATCTTCCATTTGCTTGATCTAGTGAAGATGTAGAACATTCCACATGCATCTTACTGCAGACTGACACACCGTAGGGTGGAAAGACTTTTGTAAAGGATTGTGGATAATGATCATTACACAGTTTGCCAGCGCTAAAACTATCTATTATACTGATGACAGCTCTTAAGGGAAGTCAGTAGTGTGTATATAGCAAAGTGTTCATTCTCACAGTATACAATATGTTCAGTATCACTACTCAAGTATTATATAAGTCAACTGAACGATTCTGCTGGAGCCTCTTACCGCTAAAATGTTCTTGCTCAAGCATTTTCCTCTTTTGCTTGGACAAATGGTTTGAAAATGTGGACCGCATGTTTTTTTTAAGATAAAAAAAAAACAGAACTTCCTGACTAAAATGGTAGATTGTGCTTTGAACTTAAATATGTACAGCAAGTGTTAAAGTTATTTTTATATCAGTGTTCTGCTGTGCCCACCTACACGTTGACATATTATCTTCATTCATTTGAAATTAAATGAACTTGAATTAGAATGTAAATGCTCAAATGTAATGGAAATTGCCCTACCAAGCAGGAAATGTCACTAATACATGTCACCTCTAAAACATTAATTGTTTTATGTATTACATGAAACATGTATTATCATATCATATATTATCACTGTACAATCTCGCAGCTTGTGGCAGATCTATCTTTAAAGGGGTCATCAGATGCGCATTTTCCACAAGTTGATATGATTCTTTTGGGTCTTAATGAAAAGAACTTAAAATATGTACCAACCCTGTACTTAAGGACATAGAATAATGACTTAATGGAATTTTATTGTATTTATATTATATTAATTAAATGCATTATCTTTAATACACTTAAAATCACTTACCTAATTTGACATTAAAATGGTTCCATGTTATTTATACGTCAATATTTCATCCTTATTGAGCTTCTGTGATGATTATGCAAATGACTTCCCATCATTGAGTTCTAGGAATTCCAGTTCCAACTCCATCTTTAGAAAAAGGACAACGAATTTACAAATATTGCTGTGACACATAGCTGTACGTGTAAAAGGGTTTATGCTTTGTTAGCCTTGTAGAGTGGGGGGAAACAATTATTTGATCCCCTGCTGATGTTTACCCACCGACAAAGAAATGATCAGTCTATAATTTAATGGTAGGTTTATTTGAACTGTGAGAGACAGAATAACAACAACAGTGAAATAAGTATTTGATCCCCTATCAGTCAGCAAGATTTCTAGCTACCAGGTGTCTTTTATACAGGTAAGGATCTGAGATTAGGAGCACTCTCTTAAAGGGAGTGCTACTAATCTCAGTTTGTTACCTGTATAAAAGACACCTGTCCACAGAAGCAATCAATCAATCAGATTCCAAACTCTCCACCATGGCCAAGACCAAAGAGCTGTCCAAGGATGTCAGGGACAAGATTGTAGACCTACACAAGGCTGGAATGGGCTACAAGACCATCGCCAAGCAGCTTGATGAGAAGGTGACAACAGTTGGTGTGATTATTCGCAAATGGAAGAAATACAAAATAACTGTCAATCTCCCTCGGTCTGAGGCTCCATGCAAGATCTCGCCTCGTGGAGTTTCAATGATCATGAGAACGGTGAGGAATCAGCCCAGAACTACACGGGAGAATATTGTCAATGATATGGCACCTGGGACCATAGTCACCAAGAAAACAATTGGTAACGCACTACGCCGTGAAGGACTGAGATCCTGCAGCACCCGTAAGGTCCCACTGCTCTAGAAAGCACATGTACAGGCCCATCTGAAGTCTGCCAATGAACATCTGAATGATTCAGAGGAGAACTAGGTGAAAGTATTGTGGTCAGATGAGAACAAAATCGAGCTCTTTGGCATCAACTCAACTCGCCGTGTTTGGAGGAGGAATGCTACCTATAAGCCCAAGAACACCATCCCCACCGTCAAACATGGGGGTGGAAACATTATGCTTTGGGGGTGTTTTTCTGCTAAGGGGACAGGACAACTGCACTGCATAAAAGGGACGATGGACGGGCCATGTACCATCAGGGAAAGGGCATTGAAAATGGGTCTTGGATGGGTATTCCAGCATGACAATGACCCAAAACACACAGCCAAGGCAACAAAGGAGTGGCTTAAGAAGAAGCACATTAAGGTTCTGGAGTGGCCTAGCCAATCTCCAGACCTTAATCCCATAGAAAATCTGCGGAGGGAGCTGAAGGTTCGAGTTTCCAAACGTCAGCCTTTAAACCTTAATGATTTGGAAAGGATCTGCAAAGAGGAGTGGGACAAAATCCCTCCTGAGATGTGTGCAAACCTGGTGGCCAAATTACAAGAAACATCTGACCTCTGTGATTGCTAACAAGGGTTTAGTCATGTTTTGCCAAGGGGTCAAATGCTTATTTCACTCATTAAAATGCAAATCAATTTAAAACTTTTTTGAAATGCATTTTTCTGGATTTTATTGTTGTTATTCTGTCTCACTGTTCAAATAAACCTACCGTTATAATTATAGACTAATCATTTATTTGTCAGTGGGCAAATGTACAAAATCAACAGGGGATCAAATAATTTTTTTTCCCACTGTATGTTTCAGTATCAATCCAAATGTAATGGTCTAGTCTCGAAATAATGTGGGTCAAGAAAGTTTTGTTTTCTAATACTCTCTTCATAGAGAGAGAGAGAGAGAGAGAGAGAGAGAGAGAGAGAAAGAGAAAGAGAGAGAGAGAGAGAGAAAGAGAGAATGGTCAGTGTAAGAATAGGCAAGGGGAAACCAGGGTTGCTATACAGCCTTAAACAACCATTAAATTATTTATCATAGTGATAGTACAGAGTGATTTCTAAATGTAGGAGTTCACCTGCTGTTGGCCTGTCTGTACAGCTCTCAGTCCTGCAGACTGCTGGATTTGGCCTTAACCCTAAATACACTGGTACTTTTCTATATATATATATATAATATATATATAGAAGTCAATTATATAGCAGTCAATTAGTTACTCCCCAACACTGTATGTATGTACTGCTTCTGAAGATCTTTTGATATTTCGACCACTTTGTTATCACAAGCAAATTAAATGCATGCTGGTACACTTGAGGCTATGGATGAGTGTTAAAAAAAAAAAAAAGTAAATAAGTAACACATTTACATTTAACTATTTAAATGTAAAGATATATGGATGTATGTATAAATAAGTAAATAAAAACATGTAATTAAGAAGCAAGTTTACTAGTTTAATAAAATCTTAACTATTTAAATGTGAATATATAATAATAATAACTAAATACAATTAAGTCATCTTTAAATGCATTTTTAATTTGTATGATTTTGGAGGGAAAAACACAACAACAAAACAGATCAAATTATTTTCATTTGTAACAGTAACCTTTATGCGTAGTACATACTCATGAATTAACTAATTAATTCTGGATTATAGAAATAAACAATTCACGGCTGCTAAGTTTGCAAGTAATATTTTCATATCAAATCCTATAGAATTAAATTTAATTATTACTAATATAGCTAATAGCTAATAATGATGATTTTGCATATATAAAAAGCAGAAGATTGTTTGTGGCAATACATTTTGCCTGCTGGTGTTTGTTTATCGGTTATTGTTATGTCAGCATACAGTGAATTTGATTGGATTTCTGTATGGACAGGTTGTGAAACACTCATCACACTATTTCTTTTTTTTTCAATTTTTGAAGCACCCAAACACACACACACACAGATCGCTGGGTGCCCCATGCGGTAATCAGGTCCATGATTGGAGCGCAAATATAAATTGATGGATTGTGGATGAGCGCGTGAACCATGGCATCTCCATGACGATAACACCCAATTTGACTGACAGGTGGCACTGCATCGTGCCGTTTACCAATCAGAGGCCATCAACAAACACATCACAGACAAATTGGAAAAAAAGAAAAGAAAACATCAATGCAATTGGAATGGAAAAAAATGGGATGGTTGTGGAGGGAATGCATATGGCTACTTTTTATTCATGGGTTTACGCTGCAATATCGGTCAGGTCAGCGGAGCAGAAGAGAAACACACGTTCATTTTCAAATCCCGCCCGTCATTCTATCTTGTCCAGCTGTGATAGCATGCTAATGCACAGAGACGAACATTCACTACAGCAGGAAATCAAGAGAGTCTTATCTCTTATATTAATATCCATGTCAATATATGCAGTTCAGATAACAACGTGACCTTCTGTTCCATATGCTGCTAAAACCATCATCCATAACTAGATTATTCTATAAAATAATTCATACAACCCGAATTCCAGAAATGTTCGGACATTTTTTAAATTGAATTAAATGAAAATAAAAGACTTTAAAAGCACATGAGCCAATATTTTATTCACAATATAACATAGAGAAGCAAACAAATATATATATATATATATATATATATATATATATATATATATATATATACTGTATGTATATATATATATATATATATATATATATATATATATATATATATATATATATATACACACAGTCAGGTCCATAAATATTGGGACATCGACACATTTCTAACATTTTTGGCTCTATACACCACCACAATGGATTTCAAATGAAACGAACAAGATGTGCTTTAACCCTCTAAGCGCCAAAGTCGCAAATTGCGACAAGACGTCATGCTTCATGAAATACGCTGTAGTTCCTAATATGGTGTAATATATCATTTGTATTCCCTTCCACTAGATGGCAGACATGTCGTACTTCGATTCTAGGCCAAAATTGTTCAAGGAAATAGCAGAGCAAGTGAGCTATCGTGCCATTGATGCAGAAGCAGTTCAGTTCATAGCGTCTGAGTAAATTGTGAGGTTTGTGAGAGAAAATCGCCAAATGGCTAATAAAAAGTTGTACTGTGAGGATGTGTTGCAAATGTCATTCGCCGATTCTGACTCTGAAGGGGAATATTTGCCTTTTGGAAATGGCCGTCTAATGATCGCGCTTCTCCCGGTACATCATTTCCGCGCAATGGTGCCACCGCGCAAGGCGCGATCGTTCACAAAGCACAAACAAATGATAAGTTCAACACTTTGCCCAACGGTGATGGGGGTGGCAGTGGTGGACGTGGTCTTAGTGTCCATAGGAGAGCTGTTGCTCTCTGATAATCGGCCAGATTGTGCCGTTTGTTCTGATCGTGCTCGCTCCAAGGGCTGCCGGCAGACAGTACAGGTGCAGTCAGTTTGGGGCAGGTCTGTGCGCTGTGCCATGCAATGAGAGGTACCATACTCTCAAGAACTATAAACTGTCACATAGATACCTGATTGGGCAGATAGCTGGTCAACTGATCAAAAAATAGGCACATGTATTTTACTATGGCACAGTAATATAGTAATAATTTACTACTTTCTCCTGTTTTACTGTTGATTTCCTCTTTTCCTGATCATTTGGAATGAGGATAAAAAGACAAAAAACAACAACAACATGCAAATAAGTTCAAACATCCATTCAATATCTATTATTTCCTGAATATTACTGATGAACTGATCAAAAAGTAGGCTACTGTTCACATGCGTTTTACTACTATATAGTATAGTAATAATCTAGTACTTTCTCCTGTTTTATTGTTGGTTTCCTCTTTTCTGATTATTTGGAATGAGGAGAAAAAGACAAAAAAAAAAAAAAATCAAACATCAATTCAATATCACTGCCGTAAAGATCATCGGTACCCCTCTCCCCTCCATCCTGGACATTTTCCTTGCACGATGGTCCAGTAAGGCCTCCAGCATCGTGAAGGACCCCACAGCTGGAGTCTTTTCCAGATGACAAGGTCTTTGCCCTGTTCGACTTTATTTATGATAAAGCGGTCGAACACTGAAGGTTCTCTTCTTTAAAGACATCCAGATGTTCTTCTCAAATATATTCCCTGTTTTTATGGTCTCAGGAGATAAGACGATGGTTATCCTCTTAGACAGGGAGGCGTCATTAGGCTTGGTCCCTTTCGGACTGAAAGGAGGGAATCGACTAAGTTTCCTCTTTGGTATGCACGAGTCTCCAATTGTTTGAGTCTTGGTTCAATAAGACTCTACAGAGGAGTTGAGGAAAACTCTTAAAGTGACAGTCTTTAATAAACAATCCGACAGGAATACAGGGCAGGTAGGAATACACGTAGCACATGAGTCACAGTGAAATGACGTTAACACAGGACGACTGGAAGCTACACAGAACACTCTTTAAATACACAACAAAAGAAGAACTAAACGAGGGAATCAAAAAGGAACACCTTTGATCAATTTAACACAATCAGAACAAGAACAGGAAGAACCAAATATGGGCACAGAAAAACATGGGGAAAACTAGGACTTTTAGCATGTGGGGAAGAAAACAAACACAAAACAGAATCACAAAAAACGTCTCAGGCTAACCATGGTTCCCTGAAAGGAATGAGACGCTGTGTCGAAAGGCTAGGGGAATGCCTCCAGCGTGACTCTGAATCACGTGTGTAATCTGTCCAATGGAAGGGCGAGATGTCACGGGAGGGTGACGTAATCAACCAGGAAGCATAAAAGCATGTACGGTGGAACCGGCGTCAGCTTCTAGGAATGAAGCAAGCACTCGCAGGGATGCCGGAAGTATGGCCTCGAGACGCAGCGTCTTGTTCCCTTCAGGGAACCAAGCTACGTCGAAACGCTAGGGGAACGAGATGCCCACGCTGCCAGACTTCCAAGTTCCTGCCCTGTGTGTATCCCTCAGGAGCACAACAAGGGCAAGAGAAAAAGGGCCACGAATGGCTAAAGTGGGCGGGGCCTGCGTCCCAAAGGCCAACTTCTGAGAAGTGAGTTTTGATCCCCAAGAAGGGGGAGAGCAGAGGACTCGAGGCTATGGAATAGCATCCTGATCCACCGCATAGCATAAGCTCTATGGCTGGAGGCCTCAGCCTCTGGAGGAAACATGTAACTAGGGGGTGCCTACCCACTGAGGGGCCATGGAGAAGGGCGCGGTAGGCCGGATAGCCGCCACGTAGACTCTCAGGGTGGAGTAAGTTAACCCTGCGGAAGAACAGGCCTGCACGAACTCCAGAACTGTACCAATCTGGCAGTTGGCTGGGTTGAGCTGGCAACCTCCGCACCATGAAGTAAAGAGCTTTCACTTCAGGGTGTACAGTTTCCTCGTAGCGGGAGCTCTGGATTGGAGGATGGTCTCAGCAACCTCGGTTGAGAGACCGGAAGCTATGAGCTGCGCCCCCTCAGAGGCCACACCCACAGCTTCCATAACTCCGATAGGGGGTGAAAGACCAGCATCTCCAGGCAGTTGAAGTGCTATGTGAGATGGCGACCACTCCAGACCGCGGGCAGGGTGGCCATCCATGACCGCTCCCCAACCGGTGAGGGATGCGTCCGTCGCTAACTTTACACAACAACAAGGAGCTCCCAACACCGGGCCCTGAGACAAGAACCAAGGACGTCTCCACATGTCTAAGGCACGTAGGCATCGCCGTGTGACCTTGATCATGAGAAGTGGGTTTCCTCCTCTGGAAAAACCCCATGGTTCTGAGCCACCACTGTAGGAGTCTCGTCAAATCAAGTCAATTCACCTTTACTTATATTGTACTTTTAACAATGTAAATTGTGTCAAAGCAACTGCACAATATCAAAAAAGGAAAATAGTGTGTCAATAATGTAAAATGAATACCTCCATCGGTGTCAGAATGGAGAAAAAAACCTTGGGAGAAGCCAGGCTCTGTTGGGGGGCCAGTTCTCCTCTGGCCAAACGAACCAGCAGTTCAAATCCAACTGCAGCAAAGTCAGATTGTAAGGGCTCAACTGGTTCCAGTGGTCTTTCGCGATGGCTGACTAAGTGGCGGGGTCCTCACTGGGGGTCTGTTTCTGGCGCTCATCTCGGTGTCCTGGTCTCCGCTGACGTTCAGGGCTGTAGAGGTCGTCTCTGGGTGCTGATCCACCATCTGATCTGGATACGGACTGGATCTGGTGACTGCAGTGACCATCTGGGCTGGATACGGACTATGATATGATTATTATCAAATGGCCAGAGTTTTGAGAACGCAGCAGACGTGGAGGACTATAATGTGATAAGAGCTCGCTCAAGTACTGAGGAGCTAAGCCATTCAGGGCTTTATAAGTAATTAACAAAATTTTAAAATCTATACGATGTTTGATGGGGAGCCAATGCAGTGTTGACAGAACCTGGCTAATATGGTTTTGGGGACATATCCTAATGACAGTGATGAATTAATAATAGCCAAAAGAGGATCTATGACTTCTGGAAGCAGCTCTTTTAGTAGTTTAGATGGAATAGGGTCTAACATACATCTTGTTGGTTTAGATGATTTAACAAATTTATACAATTCTTCCTCTCCTATAGTAGAGAATGAGAGAAACTGAAATTGTTCCTCAGGGGATCTATAGTGCACAATATCTGATGCGATATTGTAGCTGACGGCTGCATGGTTACAATTTTATCGGATATATTTTTTTATAATTTTTTAAAATTAGTTTTTAGTTTTTATATTTTCTGTTTTCATTTTATTTTAACATTTTAGTAATTTTCATGTTTTTTTTTGTTTTTTTTTAGTTTTATATATTTTTATTAATCTTAACTTATTTTAGTACATAAAGTTAAACTATATGAAAATGATAAATGTTGCCTTGTCAAATATCAGAAATAAAATGAATTTGTGTTAGAGCTTAAGCTTTATTTTATTTTGGTTAAAGCTTATATTATTTCAAATAACAGAAAAAGTTTCTTGATTTCAGTTTTAGTTCTGCACTTCAGTACAATCAAAATAAATAAATAAGCTTGTATTATAGTTACAAGTACTTCAAGACAGCAGTGTTCCCAACATTGTACAATTCTGCAGCATGATCATGAATTCATAAATTTTAAAGGGCAATTTTATCCACTGATTTGCAACTGTAAAGTATCTTAAAATAGAATTTAACTAATAAGCCTCTAAATGTATCTGGCTATACTGAAATCAATAAAGATCTGATAATTTACTGTAGCCTAGTGAGGAGAAAAAAAAAACATGACAGATACTCTTAGATACTCAGTTACTTTTAATGTTACACCTCATTTCCCATTGAATACATGCCATTCAGTTGCCAGAGGCTACGGTCTGCTCTGCTCATTCCAACTCTGTGATATAGCTAATCATAAAATGTTCGATTACAAACTTTAAATATCAGTATGCTTCAGGGGCCTACACTAACCAGCATGTGTGAGCTATGGCTGAGAGCGCAAAAAAAAAAAGTGAGCGCTGTGAAAGAATGAGGGTGAATTAATGTGTCAATATCACTCTTAAACAAATTGTTACTATTTGAAAATGAGCAAAGAATCAATACAGACTCGGGCCCTAATTCGTAGGCTCTGGAAACAGCAATTCTCTCAAGTGATTTTGTACTGAATACAGGCAAATATCACCTATAAACCAATCTGAAAGATTTTATACCTGACTCATGCATTTGAGTACGTGCAATTGTTTCATTTTGTGAAATCATAGGCCTTCATTTATAAGGCTGTTGATTTTGTGATCCTCGTTGACATTGTCTTGATAACGGGGAAGAAAATGTGAAGAGTAGCAAGATATTTAAGTGCAGACCCTGCAATTTTCAACTACAAAGTGATGCCTTCAGTTGTCAGTTTGCAGAAAGGATTCCCACCCTCCCATTCTTGAGTGAATAATTTTTTTTAGTTTTTGGCTGTGGAAATACAGAATATAAAGCATCAATTGAAATCAAAACAATTTTATGGTCCACAAAGCAAAGTTTTAAAACAATGCATTGAGAGAAAGAAATAGTCTTAAAGATGTGCACCCAAAAAAAGAAAATTGTTATTAATTACTTGCCTTCGTGACGTTCCAAACCCGTAAGACCTTCATTCATGTTCGGAACACAAATTGAGATATTTTTGAGGAAATCCATGAGCTTTCTGTCCCTGCATAGACAGCAACGCAGCTGACACGTTCAAGGTCCAGAAAAGTAGTAAGAACATCAATAGTCTATGTGACATCAGTGGTTCAACCTTAATTTTATGAAGCTATGAGAATACTTTTTGTTGTCGTTATTTTTGTTTTCTTTGCGCAGAAATAGTATTCTCGTAGCTTCATAAAATGATAGTTGAACCATCAATGTCACATGGACTATTTACACGATGTCCTCACTACTATTCTGTACGTTGGCCATATGTAGTGCGCAAAACAATGGAAACAAGCCGCAACACAACGGAAACAAGCAACAGTACAATGGAAACAGGCCACTATAATGAAATTCACACAACATCACGGAAACAAGCCACAACTCAACGGAAACAAGCCACAACACAGTGGAAACAAGCCACAACACAATGGAAACAAGCACAACGGAAACAAGACACAATGGAAACAAGCAACAGCACAATGGAAACAAGCCACAACACAATGGAAACAAGCCACAATAATGAAATTAGCACAACACAATGGAAACAAGCCACAACACAACGGAAACAAGCAACAAGCACAATGGAAACCAGCCACAACACAATGGAAACAAGCCACAACACAATGGAAAAAAGCAACAGCACAATGGAAACAAGCCACAACACAATGGAAACAAGCCACAATAATGAAATTAGCACAACACAACGGAAACAAGCCACAACATAACGGAAACAAGCCACAACACAATGGAAACAAGCAACAGCACAATGGAAACAGGCCACAATAATGAAATTAGCACAACACCACGGAAACAAGCCACAACACAATGAAAACAAGCCACAGTAATAAAATTAGCACAACACAGTAGAAACAAGCCACAACACAACGGAAATGAAAGCCGCATGAAAATTATCACAATGCAATGAAATTAGTCCAATGAGTTGTGTTGTGGCAATTTCATCATGTTATGGAGCTTTCGTTTTGTTGTGCACTAGTGGGCTCCCTATTTCTGGGCCTTGAGCATGATAATTGTGTTGCTGTGTAATGAGTAACTAGTATTTTACTGTAACACGGCATAAGATAAATTATGAATAAGAGGTGAGAAATAGCAAATAAGATACAAGAAATACACAAATAGACACATGCTGTTCTGAGGATTTAGTTTTAATGCAGGGGTCAAATAACCAGACATCTGATAATGACCTCATCAGTGCGTGCCTTACAGCTAACTTGTGAATGCCGTGTCATCAGTGCGCGTCGTGTTTTCTCACATGCGTCTCGACCAGCTGAAATATGAAAGGTCATCTCCATTAACAACTGCTTTTTCTTAATGTCAGTGCTTTTAAGAGCCCCCTGTGAAAGCACACCTCTATAGACTGTAAGTTATAGTGTGGAAGCTCGTCAGGCCCCCGTAAAAGCCACGCTAATGGCATTAATGGCCTTTTACTTTAAGTGCAAGGGAAGACATGAATGTTCAGGTCAAGCTTCTTTTTTTTTTATTTAATTTTTTTTTATAATAATACTCTTAAAGAAACAGGCTTCCAATCCCATGTAATTGAAATTATATGGGATTGGAATTTTTCTATAAACTGATGTATAAAATGTAATGTATTCAGTTGGCAGAGACCAATGGTACTTACAATTGGGAAAATCAGAAACAATCTGAAGTAATAAAAAAATAAAATAATAGTTATAATATGTTTGAGACTCTTCAGTAATATAAAAGAACTTAACAGGCAGACACATGTACAGTACAATGACAAAAAAACACTTTAAGGTGTCCTTGTTACAGTGTAATTAAACATTTAAGTACTGAGTAATATTAATTAACTACATGTACTTACTATATGGGTAGGATTAGGGTTTGTCTAGGGTTACTTGCATGTAATTATGCATACTTTATTGTTATTATAATAGTAAGTACATATGTAACGTAACACGGACACATTAAAATAAAGTGTTACCAAAATGACAATAATTGTGATATATATTTACTCATATAAGTGTAATTAACATGCTGATATTTATGTTCAAATCTTGACATCCATCCTAGTTATCCTTAGGCGATCATGTAAGTACATGTTGGAATCAAGAACAAATCGTTCTTTGAGTTGGATGTTTTCAATAAAACAGTTGATCTAGTTTATGAAATAGAAACATTTTAAAGGTTTCTATTTAAACTAATGGCTTTTCAGAGGTGTCTGTCTTCATTCACCCAACCATTATGTAAATTCCTTAAGAAGGAATTATTTTGTGTGGCTTCTTAATCTAAAGGGTTAGCAGTTTCTTTGAAATTTCACAGAACAGATTACTGCTAAAATAGTGCCAGAACAAACCCAATCCCAAGAAAATCTTGGGTCTCCACAAATGTGTCTATCATTTCTCAGAGGTAGAAAAAACTAAATCTCTTCTCCAACCCTGTTGAAATGTCACAACATTAAGTTTTCAGCCCCTCAGAAGCTTTTGTGATAAGAAAAAAAGACAGATTCTTAAACAAGACACACTGGTGAGGCCTGATTTGTGATGAATCACACAGGATGATTAATTTTTTGACTGATCAAATTAAAATGTGTGTAATATTTGACTTAAACCGTGAACAATAAATTTGCCTGAAATTATTATTATTATTATTATTATTAGTTGTAGTAGTAGTAGTAGTAGTAGTAGTATATTAGCTTTCATTTATTTTGGTTTTTGCTTTATATATATTTGTGTGTTGGTTGGTTGATTGATTGATTGATTGATTGATTGATTGATTGATTGATTGATTGATTGATTGATTGATTGATTCCAGCTGGGAACCAAGAAGATGTGTCAAACTATGTTGACAGTTATGCTTAACTATCAATCGCTTTTTTTTAAAGATAAATCTTGTCAATATTTCTTATAATTATGACATATTCCATTGGCACAATTTAGTAAATCTTCTTGATTGGCGTCCAATGATTTCAACCCATCTGTGCTGAGCTAATTGTTTTGCTAAACTGTTCTAATGTGGGAAAAAGGCACCGCAAGCACTATCTCTTTGACACAATGCTGCTCAAGACAGATCACGGAAGAGGGTGCTCTGACCTAGCATCCTTTGAGCACTCTTTGGTTAAGTGCTTAGGTTAAGGCCAGTACAGCAGGACTCCACTCTGACTAAGAGACTGAAATAACATCCATTTGATAATTGACAATAAGCTCTTCCTAAAATATGTGTGGTAAAAGCCAACCCTGAATGTCATTAATTAAATTAATCTAGATTAATGTACAAGTTTGTGAGTTTGAAATAAGACCTAATTGTTTCCAGATGTGATCCTGCCTGCTCCAATCCAATCCACAGGTATCGGATGCTTGGTGAAATGATCTATGGCTCCTCTGTTATGATCTTCATCATGAAACATTTCTGTTTGGGTTTATTAGCCATGTCTGTCTGGCAGCTTACAGCCGTGGGTTGCCATATCAAGTTTATGTGCCAGTCTCAGCCTCCGACGGCACACCCACCAACCGCCCACAGTCCGTTAACTAACTGTCTGACACAAAACTGGAGAGTACTTTCACAATCTGGCAATCTCGTCTGGAAACCAAGTCATGTTTACAAGGTACCAGGTGGATAAAATGAATACTTTTGAGGGAGAACTAATCAACATTTGTTTGAGGCACTTATTAGCATGTTAACTTCATTCTGCTGAAAGTTATACTGTAGCTGTAAAAAGTTGTACAGAATTCTGATAAACTCTATACATATTTTACATAGTTTTTCTACTAATTGATAAAGTGTTCTAATAATAAACTACACAAAATTAGCATTAGATGGTGCTGACAATAAATTATCTAGGAATTGGTCTGGCTCCTGTATCACTAAAATATGTTGAAGGAACTCTAACGTTTAATTTAAATTGTATATAGATGGTACTTTTAATGTAAATAAAGCCATTTTCAGTTTTTGGTCAAATTCAGTTGCAATCTAAGCTAAACATGTTTGAAATATTAAATACAATACCAGTGAAACACTGTCAGTGGTAGCGATGTTAATCAGAAGACCACAGGAGGACTATTGTGGGAACAATAAAAATTCAATTAATTCTTTCCTTAAAAATTGAGTGTTTGAAAGCACCACGCTTAATATGAATATTTTAATATTAACAAAATATACATTTATTTGTTTGTTTGTTTGTTTGCAAATTTTAGAACATCCAAACCATGATATGCAGCAGAATAAGAAATAACATCAACAATACAGATCAAAAACTCTTTCCATTTCTAGAGGTGTTCCTCAAGGCTCAGTTTTCAGATCACTTCTGTTTATAATATGGTTCCCATTGGTCAGATTATTTGGCAGCATGTCTTAAATTTCTATTCATATGCAGATATTAACACTCAAATCTGAACCGCCCCACAATGCTCTATTTTTTTCTACCCCATTTTATTCCATTACCAACTACATTCATGATCGAGCAGAAAAATGGCTTCTAACTTATTGAAACATAATACTGACAAGCGCAATCTTGTTAGTTGGCCCCAAACATCTTAATTATACTCAGATTCCTGTTTAGATATTGATGGTTTTTCTGGTGAGGCCCTCACCAACTCTCCAAAATTTGGGAGTGACACTTGATTCCTTACTTTTGAAGCCCATATTAACCATCTCATCAGGTCCTCGACTTCATTGGCTTTCTGTTAAGTGCCGCATCCAGGTTTTTTAAGCCTGTCATGGCCTTACACTATCATATCTAATAGAGTTGCTTCATCCATAGACTGTGCATATTTCCTGATCAACAGATTCCTATTTTCTGTTCCAAAGTTTTTATTATTATTACTATTACTATTATTTATATAATACATTTACATATATTATTTGTTTATTTGCATTTACTTAAATTCATACTTAAATTATAACATACTACATATTTTGACAGAATACATTTTATGTACCCTAAATGCAAAAATAGCTCACTGTGTGTGAGAGACACAGCATGAATTGACTGATTTTAGAGAGTCTATGGTTTCTGTCACAGGTGCAGCGTTATTTGCGCTGGCTATTGTGTGAATGTTAATTAAATGTGTTGTATCCAGGAGCTTTAGCTGGTAATCCCTGTTTAATTGTGTGTGTGTGTGTGTGTGTGTGTGTGTGTGTGTGTGTGTGTGGTTCAAACCTCACAATGCCGATTATAAGGGCATAGCATGTTCTAACGATACGTGAGGGAGATGGAACATTATTGGCAATATATATGTTTGTGTGTGCACACGTGTGTGTGCGATGGTGTGCCAGCATAGCCCACAAAGGAATGTTTCCAGGGTTGCCAAAACCTGAACAGAAAAAAAGCTGCTGTCAAGTGTGTACTTGTGTGTTTGTGTGTGCTAGCGTGTGTGTGTGTGTAAGCATGCTCAGAAAGCTACCCACTGCAAGAATACACAGCCTCTCACAGACCACTGGTTTTCTGCATGGGAGCGCAGCATCTGAAATGGCTGTCACCATGGGATAATGAGGCCTGTTGTTAAACAGGTCTCTCCGCGCATGTGTGTCTATTTGTGTGCGTACGTTCATACGGATCCCTGTGTGTAGGAGGACAGCTTTTATACATCCATCTCTCTTGAAGTCAATTTCACTGTGATAGTGAAAATGATTGGATTAAAGACTGAGGTGTGTATTTGTGTGCATACGGACACATGCATAAGAACAGCGATTCAGGCTTGAATGGGATGAAACGAAGACTCTGCATCAGAGGTTTAAAAATAACCATAAGAAACTTGAAATTAAAGGCAGAAAAAGGATGAGTTTTTCTTTTATATAGTCTTTTCTCTCTTGCAGATGAGCAGCAACGCTCTTCTAACTCTTCCTCTGCTTGTATTTTTAATGTTTTTCTGATGGATTATTTGTAAGTTGTTTTAACCTTTTAAACAGAATGAGTGTGTGTGTGTGTGTGTGTGTGTGTGTGTGTGTGTGTGAGGTCAGTAACGCAACAATGAAAAGACAATAAAACTGATAAAGAAAAGCTTAGACTTCAACTGAAAGGGGGACTTGAACCAGATATCTAAAGATGAGAATACTTTGGGGACTTTGGGAATACAAAAAGTATTCCTTAGCTAGTTTTGTCAAGGTTTAAATTTGTCTACAGAAGTTTCTCTTCTTTTGTGAGTTTAATTTTATTGACTTTTTTCATCTGCCTGATATATTTTGAATCACATGCCTGAAGCTATTATTCCAACACATTTCTGCAGAATCTTTGCAGTAATGCATTAAAAGGTCATTGTTTCCATCATTATGGAATAATGTCTCAATTGGCATCCATTCAAAAGTAGCCATCTACTGCGACACAATAAAACTTAGCAAACATAAAAATAGCTAGATTTAGCATATAATATAGTATATTAAAGTAGATTATTCATAGTCACTGAATTTATTTATTTATTTATTTTTGACAAGCTCTTAAAAAAATGACTTTTTATATTTTAGGTTATATTATTCAGTGTATATTTTATACAAGGTATCTGAGATCATGCTAAATTGTGAGTATTGTCGGTCTCTCGTACCTTATTTCTTAAATATAGTCTTCACATGATTTTATTTTTACAAGATTAAATAAGTAGTCTTCATTCCTTTTATTTCCCTTTTCCTCTGAGAAAATAGTGGAAGACTTTGAACATGAATATGAATTCTCTCTGCCTCTCTCTCTTCCTCTCTGTAAATGTGTGCTTTGTCAGTCTCTCACAAGTCCATCACTATTCCTTCCCTCTGCCGATCTCAGATTAAATCTTGCCCTTTGTTCCTCCATCTATCAGTCCATCATCCTTTTTCTCCCCTTCCTCCTACCATTCTTCCAGTCTGTTGTTGCTGACTTCAGGCATATGTTAAATTTATGCGCGTCGACTGAACTCATGGGAATAAAGATCTACACATACACTTGGCTTTGCAAGAGATCAACTGGACGCATTTGAATGCATCTGCCCCGCAAAACTGTTGGATGAAAGAAAACACTTCATTCTCTATCCGTCCGTTCATTTGCTCGCTCAGCTTTGACCCCTGTGGCAATACGCTGAAGTGAGGCTGCACTGACGTTAGTGTGGCCAGTGTTGGTTGATACATTGACAATGGAGGCTTTTGATTGGTGGTTTGGTTGAACTCAAGAGAGCTTCTTGTGTCTTGGGTTTGTCTGAGCGAACACATGACGCAGGCCTAACATTCCATACAATAGTCTGATTCGCTTTCCTTCACCTCTCACTGCTTGTTAAATGCCGGATTCTTTTTAGTTGGCTTCTTTTTTCCTCAGTTTTCCTTTTTGCTCCAGACATTTTCCTGCGACTTTTTATTTCCTCCAGCTGGGTTTGGCCCAGACCCCAACATGCTCTCCCTATCTATAACTCTCTGAGTATTTTTCTTTTTCAAGGTTCTGCCTGACTAATTCATCCGCTCTAGCAGGGCATCCCTGTGCTGTCATATGTTGGCACAGTCCGTTGCCCTACATGACTTGGCTCAGGAGGGACCAGGCAGTGTGTTGAGGGGTGGAAGTGGGGATGTTACTGTTAACTGACCCCATGTGGTAATAAAACACCCTTTGCCTTCTAAATCCACTTGGTATTAAAGAAGTCCAGTTATGCCCTCTTTTCAAGAAGTAATAAAGTCTCAGATGTCCCCAGAATGTGTTTGTGAATTAACAGCTCAAATATACCCCACAGATCAATTATTATACCGTGCTGTAAAGGCCTCTTTTTGATTGGAGCAAAACACGCTGTTTTCATTTGTGTCTCTTTAAATGCAAATGAGCTGCTCCTCCCCAACCACTTTCCAGAGGAGGGCGGAGCTTTCACAGTTCATGCATGTTTTACAGCAACAACAAAAACAAAAAAACAGCAGTTTGTTTTTTTATTATCATCTCTATCACACTCACGTGGTGTTGCAGTTCTTCGTCATCATGTAAAGTTTATTATTTCAAGTCAAGTCAAGTCAAATCTGCTTTATTGTCAATTCTTCCACATGTACGGCACATACATACAGAGAATTGAAATTGCGTTACTCTCAGACCCTTGGTGGAAGGTCCTGGGGGGGGGTCGCAGTATCAGTTTCAGTGTTGCATGGGATAAAAGAGGGGAGGGGGGGCAAGGACGGGAGGGAGTTCAGCTTCCTGACAGCCTGATGTATGAAGCTGTCCTTCAGTCTGCTGGTCCTCGCCTGGAGACTCCGCAGTCTCCTCCCTGATGGCAGCAGACTGAAGAAGCTGTGTGTAGGGTGGGTGGGATCGCCTGCAATGCGGAGGGCTTTGCGGGTGAGACGGGTGCTGTAAATGTCCTGGAGGGAGGGGAGAGAGACACCAACGATCTTCTCAGATGCTCTCACTATGCGTTGAAGTGACTTGCGGCAGAATGCGTTGCAAGCGCCATACCACACAGTGATACACCTAGTTAGGATGCTCTCGATGGTGCCTCTGTAGAAGGTGCACATGATGGGGGTCGGGGCTCTGGCTTTTCTCAATTTACGGAGGAAGTAGAGACACTGCTGTGCTTTCTTGGCCAGTGCTACAGTGTTGTTAGTCCAGGTGAGGTCCTCTGTGATGTGCACACCCAGGAACTTGGTGCTGCTCACTCTCTCCACAGTCGCACCGTTGATGGTCATAGGGGCATGCTGAGTGTGTACTCTCCTGAAGTCAACAACAATCTCCTTCGTCTTCTCCACATTCAGAGAGAGATTGTTGTCACTGCACCACCCGGCCAGGCGGCTCACCTCGCTCCTGTAGTTTGTCTCATCTCTGTTGCTAATGAGACCCACCACAGTCGTGTCATCCGCAAACTTAATGAAGAGGTTGGAGTTGTGTGATGGTGTGCAGTCGTGGGTCAGCAGAGTGAAGAGGAGGGGGCTCAGCACACATCCTTGGGGGGCCCCAGTGGTGCTGGATGTGTTAATGCCGACCCGTACTGCCTGAGGTCTCCCGGTCAGGAAGTCCAACAGCCAGTTGCACAGAGAGGTGTTGAGCCCCAGCTGGACCAGTTTGTGAGTGAGCTGTTGAGGGATGATTATGTTGAATACTGAACTGAAGTCTATGAACAGCATCCTGACATATGAGTCTTTTTTGTCCAGATGTGTGAGGGCTGGGTGGAGGGCAGTGGCGATGGCATCATCGGTTGAGCGGTTGGACCTATATGCAAACTGGAAGGGGTCCAGGGAGGGGGGGGGCAGACTTGATGTGGTGCATGACTAGCCGTTCAAAGCACTTCATGAGAATAGGAGTGAGTGCTATTGGACGGTAGTCATTGAAGCAGGATGGAGATGACTTCTTCGGGACTGGAATGATGGTGGTAGCTTTGAAGCAAGTGGGGACAACGGCACGTCATCCACGGCTTCTAGTTGGCCCTGACAGTGATGGACTTTGTGACCGTTACATCATCAATGCACTTGGTGATGTAGGCAGTGGCAGTCTCTGGAGTACTCTTGGAGGTCTGTAGTGTTGTTGTATGTGGCAGCCTGTTTAAACATATTCCAGTCAGTGGTGTCAAAACAGTCTTGAAGTGCCTCTGACGACCCTTCCGGCCACATTTGTATCTGTTTGTGTATTGGTTTGATGACTTTAACGAGCGGTCTGTATGTAGGCATTAGCATGACAGTGATGTGGTCTGAGGCTCCGAGGTGGGGGAGGGGGAGGGCCTTGTAAGCTCCTCTCTGGGTGGTGTAAACAAAGTTCAGAGTATTTTTTCCCCTTGTTGGAAAGTCTATGTGTTGATGTATTTTTGGGAACACACTCTTTAAGTCTGCGTGGTTGAAATCCCCAGCCGAGAAAAGCATCTGGGTGGGCTGTCTGCTGCTCACTGGTGTGCTGGTACAGATCATTTAGTGCCTCACTCCTGTTGTTGTTGTTGGAGCTGGGAGGGATATATACAGCAACGAGCAGTATAGCTGTATATTCCCTCGGTAGATAGAACGGCCGACACATAATAATCATAAACTCCACCAAGGGTGAGAAGTGTTTGCAGACCACAACAGCGTCGCGGCACCATGCATCATTGATGTAAACACAAAGCCCGCCACCGCGGATCTTACCTCCCTTGACGAGAGCTCTGTCAGCTTGATAGCATGTTAGCTGGTCGAGCTGTATGGCGCAGTCCGGTACGCTGTTGTTAAGCCATGTTTCCATAAACACAAAAACACAACAGTCTCTTACAGTCCTCTTGAGTCGAGCGAAGTAGTCGGATGTAGTCCAGTTTATTGTCCAAAGAGCGTACGTTCACCAGTACGATGGTGGGGATAGCTGGCTTGTGTGGGTTGGCCGCTAGCCTAGCTCGGATACCTCCGCGCTTACCCCTCTTCTGCTTCCTCTCACGCCGCTTGTAGCGCCTCCGCTGTGGGCGAGATGCAGTAGTGGGGGTCGGTGATGGAGTAGGCTTTCGGAGCAGACCGAGGTCCCGCAGCTCTTCGGCGTGCGCTGAGTTTAACTCTAAAAATGTGATTCTGCCGACATCGAGCAGAAACTCACGACTGTATGCGCGCTTAAAGACAGGTAACGTTAGATGTGACGAAGATGTACAAAAACATTGCGACTTACAAAACAAAAAACACGAAAACACCGTTCTGTCGGGAGAGAGAGAAGCCGCTGCGTCTGTGTGCGCCGCCATGTTGTAGATATTTGCGTGCAATGTCACTTTAAACTTCTGATACACAGTTTTCTAAGTGTGCACACATATGAAACCCGTACACAGAGAGATGGCTCTTTCACATCAGCTGTCAAATACACAGAAGGTTGTGTCAAAAACACACAGAGTTCACATAAACACACTTGGTTATGTCTGTGAATATAAACAGCTGCATTTGTATACAATATATTATATCTGTGAAACATCTCTTGGACATTGCAACAACACACTACTAACGCAACTCGACCAGGCCTTGTCCCCTTCTTATTTTTTTTTTTACTTAGGCCTTGCCCCCCTCTTATTTTTATTATATTGAGACATGTACATTATTATGTGTACAGTACATTACAAAACTGTGCTGTCAAACGATTAATCACATTCAAAATGAAAGTTTTTGTTTACATAATATATGTGTGTGTACTGTGTATATTTACTAGGTATATATAAATACACACAATATATATATATATATATATATATATATATATATATATATATATATATATATATATATATATATATTTATTTTTCTTTTTTTTGTCCATGCAATGAAAGTCAGTGGGGTCCAGAAAAAAATGCACAGAATGAAAAGGGATTTTCTGGTGTTAGTTGGTCTCCCAGACTAGCCAAGCTGAATTGGTTGGCTGGCTGGCTGGTCTCCCAGTCTGAGCAGCTGAAACATGACCAAAACCTCTTTAAAACCATTAAAAGAGACCAACTTGGCCAGGCTAAGAAGCCGTGATGTTTATTTGTGGATTTACAATGAAATATCCTATTCCACTTTTCCTCAAACTGGTTCCCAAGAGTGCAATGAGCAAACAGCTTATCTGTCAAACAGGAAATATAAAACCTGCATTGCTTTGGGGGAAATGTTTTTGTGGTTAATTCAATGAAACATAAGTGAACAGTGCTAAAAAAACAAAAAAATAAAATAAAAAAACAAGTGTAATCGGAGTCCAATGTGTGAAGTGATCGAATCACTCAAACACCATTCAGAGTTGGTCAGGGATGCATGTAACCACATCGTATTTATAGTAAAAAGGCAAAGGTCTGCTGATATTAGCAGACCAAAGGACTGTCTACTCACAAATCACACTGTTACATTTTTTACTTTGATAGATAGATAGATAGATAGATAGATAGATAGATAGATAGATAGATAGATAGATAGATAGATAGATAGATAGATAGATAGATAGATAGATAGATAGATAGATAGATTTGCAGTTTATTTGTAGAAATATGTTAGCCACATTTTCAAAATTCACATTTGAGGAATCACAGTATATAATTCATGTTGTAGAGCAACACAAAGTCTTCAAAGAATCTTAACTGTAAATATTATTTTACTTGCAAATTGTTACTTGCAGCCTTCCGGGTTGGTCAAAAAATTGACGTCATGACTGTACAGATCTAAACATCAAGTTGATAAAAGAAAAAAAAAATGAATGAAAGGAAAACACCTGTAAGGGAAAATGTTATAATAGGATGAAAGGTTGGAAGAGAACAAGGATTTCTTTCTCTTTCTATCATTCTCATTCATCCTCTCGGAAGAATTCTCATCATTATCCTGGTATCTAAAAATATCACTCTGTCTTTCTACCTCTCTTTTTTCTGCTTTCTGGGTCACCCTCCTCTTGCCTGCACTGCTCCTGTCAGCATCTCACCAGCTGAGCCTCATACACGCAGCCTTCAGCAACACACACACACACACACATTAATGCTTCCACGCCTCATCGTCTTCATAAGTCGAAATCCTCAACCTAAGCACTCTGGTTTTGTGCAGAAGTGTGTGTGTGTGTGTGTGTGTGTGAGAGCATTATAGAGCGACTGCTGTCATTTTATCAGCAGGATATCCTCAAAGGAAGGAGCGTGAACTTTATTTGTAGTAGACGAAGTATTACATTCATCCATCCTCAAATATCAGATTAGGATATCAGAAAAGGTTACCTATCTCCTCTCTCGAAGCGAACAACAGCAGGCTGCTTTACTTAAAGGTTACTAGCATCGGAAAAAATTACACGTGATCTGTTCTTCTGCAGAAATATACTTTTTTAAATTGGTGCCATTGTGGTATTGCAGTCAGTGCTCTTTACTGGTGAAGTGTGCGATATTTATTTATTTATTTATTTATTTATTTTTTGGATGTTAAAACTATTTATTTTGTCTCAGCCTAGTATGCATATCGTAGGGAAACCATTTGTTGGTTGATTACTCCTATGTAGCTCAGTGGCACTATCAAAGCTCTTTTTGATGTTTGTTTTTCACATTCTGAACTGCCTGGCACACCAACAATGACTCGGCCAATGGTGTGAGTTTGGAGGTGGGGTTATGAGTTTGTCCGACCAATGGCAGAGAAACCTTTTTTTTTTTTTATCTCACTAGTGGCGATATACACTTCAGCTATAAGTATACTGATGAAAAAATGTTTTGCCTCTGGCAGCTAGGGGGCATTATGCATGGTTTATTGCTTTTACAGCATTAAATTCTGATTATATCGGAGCACACAGTTGTGAGAACGAGATGTGAAAATAAACTGCCAGTAAAATGCATGTTAAAAAAAATGCCAATAAAAAAAGACGACATGAAAATGACAGACAGTGAAAATGAAACGAACTGTTAAACTGCCCTAGAAATTAGTGGGGTTTATTGAATGGAACATTTAACAGCAGAAATGTGGTAAATGCTGTAACATTTTTAAACTAAATGGGCACACTATTTTGGTTGAGTGTAATAAAAATAAAAAAAACCCACTGAAAAATATGAAAAAAATAAAATTGGGCTGTGGACATGTCACAACTATTTATAGAATCTGACAAAAACTGATAAGATTTTTTTTTCCAACTAAATATTTGAATGCTTCAAACTATTCACCTGTTTGAAGCATTTTCTAATGTTATACAATATTTATAACAAATGGCTTGGTCATCTTTGCAAATTAATATAATAGAAAGAAGTATTTTTACACTGAATACTTACATCAGCTTTAACAACACCACATTTGTAAGTACAGAATTCTAGTTTTGAGGCTGAAATGGTGAGGTGAGACCGACTGAAAAAAAAATAATAAAAGAGAGACAGTAAGAGCAGTTATATGGTGGTTCTTTGTAAGAGGCGAAATACAGTGTGTACACCTGTGTGTGTTAACAAGCTGAAAGTGTGTGTGACTCACAGCCCTCACTTTGTTCATCAGTGTAAAGCACGTCTGAAGAGCTGTGTGCAGAAGTGTGCTCACCTGGCCAACAGCACACTCTAACCAATGAGAGACAGAGAGAGAGAGAGAGAGAAGTTAGTTGGAAAATCAGAGCTTTTATAAAGTCCATTAGCCGAGGAAAGAATCTGAATCTGATTTCCACATGTGGGCCGCAGTGCCAGACCCGTCTTTTATCTGAGCAGTCCTAAAATTGGCAATTAAGCTGTCAGCACCCTTAAAAATCTGTGATGTGACGTCATGTTTTCTGAAAACACTGGATGAATTAAGATATCTGAAGGGATTTCATTGTTTGTTACTCCCAATTCAGAGTTAATAATTTGTCCTGTTATTTTTCCTATATATTGCCTTCTGTACTGCCTTAAAGGGACAGTTCACCCAAAAATGAAAATTATGAAAATTAAGACCTTCGTTCATCTTCGGAACACAAAGTAAAATATTGTTGATGAAATCCAAGAGCTTTCTGACCCGGCATAGACAGCAACGCAACTGACACTTTTAAGACCCATAAAGATAGTAAGGACATTGTCAAAATAGTTCATGTGACATGAGTGGTCCAACTGTAATTTTATGAAGCTACGACAATAATGTTTGTACACAAAGAAAACAAAAATAACATTGCTATTCAACAATTTCCTCTCTTCCTTGTCAGTTTTTGGCGTGTAGAACCCTGATGCGCTGCACCTTGTTTGCAAAAAGAGGAATGCACAAGCAACAAGAAGTTGTAGAATAAATTCATTGTTTTTGTTTTCTTTGTACACAAAAATATGCTCGTAGCTTCATAAAATTAAGGTTGAACCATATGTCACATGGACTATTTTATCGATGTCCTTACTACCTTTTTGGGCTTTGAATGTGGTAGTTGTGTTGCTGTCTGCAGGGTCAGAAAGCTCTTGAATTTCATCAAAAATATCTTAATTTGTGTTCCAAAGATGAACGATGGTCTTATGGGTTTGGAACGACATGAGGATGAGTAATAAAGAACAGAATTTTCATTTTTGGGTGAACTATCCCTTTACCCATATATACATTTTACTTTTTGGCATAATCCTGTAATTAAAATAATTTTTATTTTAACAAGAATCTTGTTTTGTTTTTTCGGTAAATGGAGTCAATGTGGCATAACTCATTTATTTTGCGATAAGTTTATTTCCTTTAAATATTTAACATCTAATTATGCCATTTGTAAGGGCGAATTTATTCATTATTTACATATAAAGGAAGTAATCAGAAGTAAAGTAAATATTAAACACAATAAGCTTCAACCTTCTGTATTTGTAATTCAGATTAGAATACTTACACCATCAAAAAAATGCTATCTAAATTATTACTTAGTATAGATAATTTGATGTATCTACCTATTGAAAAATGGGACTCGGATATATCTTTTTCATATGATTTTAATATATGGACACAAATTTGTAAAAATACTTTTTCAATGATTAATAATTCCAATTTACAACTTATTCAATATAAGATTTTGCACAGAGTACATATTACACACAATATAAGAAAAACATAAAATGGGCTTTACCAAATCACACATCTGTGTTCAATGTAATCTTGGAAGTATAGATACGTACCTTTACTCTTTGTGGTATTGTATTCCTGTTCAGAACTTTTGGTCTGGAGTTATAGAGAAATTGCACATGGTACTAGATATAGAAATACCTTTATCTCCTACGTTCTGATTATTAGGACTATATGCTTGGAGATGGATGCTCCACCACATTATGTAAAATTGGTTTACATTGCTCTAATTCTAGCTAAGAAAGCTATTCTCCAACATTGGAAAACTAAGCAATCATTAAATATGAATCATTGGTTAAATTTATTATTAGATCACATGGTAATGTGATAGCTGCTGTAGTTAGGAAGAGCATGAGATCCTATATGGAATTGTGGTCACCTCTTATAATGTTTTTGGATTAAAGGAGTAATTATTGTATGTATATGTTTTTTATTTATTTTATTAGATTTTTTTTCTATTTATTTATTTTTGTCTTTTTCTTCTTGTGTGTGAAATTAATATAAGCCATTCAGATAATTTCTGGAGGGCAGGGCTTTATATTCCTTGGTTTATACAATTTGTGTACTACTGATTATATAAATTGCAATACTAATATCGTGTTTGTTGTATATTACTATTTGTACGTTGATTTTGTTGTTGTTGTTGTGTGGTGATGTTGAACGTATTTGAATAAAAAAATTTAAATAAAAAAAAAAACAATCCCTTTAAGTTTTGCAAACTCAACACTGCTCATAAGTTATTCAAAATGGAAAATAGATGTTTCAAATGTGAATCTTTCCATATTATGCTTCCGTTTTGACAAATTCGTGTGCTGTCTAGGAAGCTAACACATAGCTAGCATCGCAGTGTTACTTTGTTGAGTGTTTAGTAGCAAACGCCTTCACTCCAGATGCTGATGTGCCGATTTGGCCCTGTACAATTTTGCCAAGATTGATTTGGGGTTTGCCTCGTGTTCTTTCTTTCTGTCGTGATGTTTTGTGCTTTGTTTTGGTTAGCAGGATATTTCTCCAGAGAGCTGGCGTGAGGTTTCCTCCAGCTAAGTTTTAGATCAAAGTTTTATGAGGGGGGGGATGACTGGTCAACTGTGTGAATGTGTGTGCGTGTGTGTGCTGGAACCGATCAGTGGTTATTGGAGTCTGTCATTAGAATGTGAAGATATGTATCCCAGCACCTTCCACTAACACCAGCTCCACAGGTAAACATATCCTTAATAGGATTCCTGTGAGGAAAGAATGAGGGAGATGGGGTTAGGGTGAAGTTTACCGTAACCTCAATCTCACTCCTAATCCTTCCTAAAGAGAACATGACGGAACATGATTCCAATTCCAAAACCCAACTCTAAACAAAACCACACAGAGCACTGACCTCTCTCTCTCTCTCTTGGTCTTTCTCTTCCTCTTATCTCCTGAAATAGGGCGCCACGTTAAGTTGTTATAATAGCTGAACTGGCAGCTCAGTGGAGTCTGAGTCCCATTTATAGAACATAAACTTGTTTTATCCTTCTTGAATGGAGACATGTTAGGTTAATGACATGTCAGATGTATATGAACTAAAGTAACTCTGACCTAAACAGGCAAGATGCAATAAAATGATAAAAGCTGTTTTTTTCCATATTGATTTAAGCAATAAATCACTTGAAAGAGTGCATTACAGAGATTTAAACAGGTAGAGATTGTTGTTAAAAGGTATGATGCAAAGTGTCTAAAAGATCCTAGCTCATACAGTTACAGGTGCACAAATATGAAACAATACCCTTTAACTACGTTTTAACAATGGGACTATGCTTTTTCATTTTAATTAAAGACACATGAGCCTAATAAACAGTTAATTATATTTAGTAGTTATTATAGTTTTATTTACATAGAAACACCAGCTTATGACCACTACAAGCAATGCGCAATTGCTTGGTTCTTATTTTTGCCAGGTTACGATGGACTCAAAGTAACCCTAACCCAAAACCTACCCGATAGTGTTAACAAATGCAAAAGTGATATAAAAACACATTTGTTGATGCAGCCGTGCTATTTTAATGATTTTTCATAATATATTAAGCAATAAATATGTTCTGATTTATTTCACAATGCACAGCATTTTTGCATTCAATATGAAGAAAGTAATTGCATCCTACCTGATTACAACATGACGTGAAGTGTGTGTGTGTGTGTGTGTGTGTGTGCGTGCGTGTGTGTGTTCTTGTGACATATGAGGACACAAATTTGTATAATGACATAGGTATTACAAGTAGAAGGTGATTTCCCTATGTCCTTATATTTCAAAAGGCTTATAAATCATACAGAATGAGTTTTTTTGAAAAAGTAAAAATGCACAAAGTTTCCTGTAAGGGGTAGGTTTAGGTGTAGGGTTAGTGTAGGGCGATAGAAAATATGGTTTGTACAATATAAAAACCATTACACCTATGGAATGTCCCCGCATTTCACAAAAACAAACCTGTGTGTGCATGTGTTTGTGTGTATTTAGGGGTATACTGTTAGAATTTGAATTAGCTTTAAGTAAAAACTGTACAAGTCCATGGTATGCCATGATTTAGATTGCAAGGTAAATGGGTGGGTGGATGGATAGGAGTATGTGTGAGTGAGTCAACCTAGCTTAAAACTAGTATGTTTGAATTTGAACCTTGAATTCTTGCCATCCTAGCTCTGCTATGCACCAAACACCGCTCTATCTCTGCTGTCATTCTACTCTTATACAGTGTTACAAATGAGAGAGCCAGCCTGAGAGAGAGTAAAGCATAGAGAATGGAAGACGACTAACACAGTTTGAACAAAACACTCTCACAGTGAATCTCTACATTTATAGAAGTGCTTAAATCAAGTCATGGTGACCTAAAACACAAAGCCAAATACTGCAAAACATGCTCTGTGTGTGAGTGTGTGTGCCTGAGTGTCAAACACAGGAACTGCTCCAAAATGCTCACAAGCTCAGAAAAGATTATGGGAAGTATTCCACGCTGTAATGAGAAACAGATGACCACTTACATCTGTGTGTGTGTGTGTGTGTGTGTGTGTGTGTGTTTCGGCTTAGTTCTCACACGTCATTATTATGGCCATTTTATTGAACTGAAAAATGTGTAACTAAATGTACTCATGGTTATTTTACCCTTCTCGGTCCCCTCTCGATTTTTCTTGTCTTTTTTTTTCTCCTGCAACTCCCCCCTCCTCCTGCCTTCTGTCTCTCGTCTGGCCTCTGATTGAACTTACATAAGCTTAAAGAGTGTTTTGTGTCTTTCTGTCACTCTCCCCAATCAGTTTAGTCTTCCTTAGGCCTGAAGCATATGCAAATACAAATGTTTCTAGGTCCACAAATACAATTTGTGGCATTTTCTTAAATGTTTGAAGATAGCATGTTACAACATGAAATATTTAACAGCTTCAGTTGTTTTCAACTCCGTTATTGCATGTATTTAATTTAACATAATAGTTTAATTTGGAACATACGGAGGTGATTGGAACAGATTGTGAATAAAATCTACAAAATTAGTACCTTCCATGTTGATTAAAAGCAATATGTGAATCAAAGCTCTTTGTTACAATGATTTTACTACAAGCGATGAATATTCTTATAACGTGAATGACAACAAACCTCATCTGCCATTGGTTGTGTGAAAAGATAATCCTGCCCCAAACTAAAACCACTGGTTGAGCCGATGCTGCTGCATTGGTCCAGTCAGAAAGCTACAATTTGTGTACAAATTCCATAAAAAATTCAGTTTATAACTATGGTCATCTTAAGGTAATGCTATTGCCTCCTAGAGTTTTGGAGGCTTTCTGTGTTCACCTTAGTAATACAAGAATGCATGTACAAAGGTATGAAACAGAGTGTCTGAAACTCTAGAAAAAAACAAACACTCCACTATCTGCCATTGGTCAAGCAAAAAAAAAAGTAATTCTAACCCAAACAGAAACCACTGGTTAAGCAAAAGTTGTCGTATTGAACTGGTCAGAAAGCAAATAGAGCTTTTTTGATAGCGCAACAGGCACTTTTCGTAAAAATAATCATGCAGTTGGCTTAATAGTTGCCTATACATATTAAACTGAGATTATTAAAATATTTTAAAAAATTGCATCAACTTTAAAATTCAGTTTATATCTAATGCCATTGACATCTGAGAGGAGCTCTATCGCCCCCTTAAGTCTTGGAGGTTTACTGCATTTACCTAGTTAATGCAAGATAGCATGTACAAAGGTTTAAGGGAAGTGTCTGAATCCCTGTAAAAATAACAACCCAGGCTATTTCGAAATACACGCCTCTAAGTATATTTCTGCAACACCGTTATTACATACCTTACTGTACGTTTAGTGGCAGTTTCAAAATGAAACGTCCCGTGAGTGGTGCTAAAATGTGGGTTCAATACATGACCCTGGTACGTGTTTGTTCCGTTGATATTGGCACGTATTTCCATGTTTGTATTACATTGCTTCAGGTACGTATTGTGGTGGTTCACAATTCAAATATCCGAGGACTGTTATTACAATGAAGAAGTTAATAGAGAAGTTAATGCTCTATCATGTTGGAAATATCCCCTACACCAAACCTAACCCTAAACCTACCCGATAGTGTTAACAAATGCAAAAGTGATATAAAAACACATGCAACCGTGCTATTTTAACTTCCTTATGCAGATTTGAGATCTTATGTTGAACCATAGTTTCTCGGAGTTCGTACCGGAGCTCTTCATCACTGAAGTGCAACGCCTTATCGCATGAGCTTGCAAGCAAACCTACTCAATTAGAAAACTGGATATGTGACGACACGTTCAGAAGTATCAGTTTTCAAATCTTGCCGCATGTTAAAATTGTTTTGAATTCATAACATAATATTCCTCAAGTAATTATGCAAAAATTAGGCTTTATTAATTGAATCTGTGCAAATCATACTTTGTGTGAAAATGAGACAAAGTTGACATACTGGACCGGTCAGAAATCAGTTGGAGCTCCTTTGATAGAGCAAAAGGCACTTTTTGTACAAATCATCAAGCAAATGGTTTAATAGTTGCCTCTACATATTAAACTGAAACAGTAGTATTTAAACATTTAAAAATAATAATAATAATTGAATCAGCATTAAAATTCAGTTTATAGCTAATATTATTGACATCTGAAAGGAACTATGTTGCCCCCTTGAGTATTGGAGGTTATTAGGTTACTGTGTTGACCTTGGTAATGCAATAATGCATTATTTAATTAATGCTTTAATGCTTGTTTCAAACCTTATAGCATATGTCCATCTCATTTACTCTCTCTATCTCTCTCTATCTTTTTCAAATTCTCTCTCTGAAGGGATTAGACCCTGAAATGTCATTACTATATAACACCACTGAGAAGAGAGCTTTGTGAACATGACCTGAGGAAAAAAAACAACAACGAATACACACACACACACACACACACACACACACACAAGCAAGCACACCATATCAAATATATCCATTCCTACAGCTAAAACACCCCATTTCTCCCATAGCAGGTTTACCTCCTAACCTTAACCTCTGACCCCCCACAAATATGTGTGTGTATTCTTTGTGTGTATGTGTTGGATCATTTTGAAAGATATGAGATTGTTATTATTGGTTGTGATGCCCCGGAGTGATAGAGCAGAGGATATTTGCTGCACACAGGGTGTTGGCATGTCTTATTGTTTGTGTGTGGGTAAGTGTTTGTGTTGTGTATGTGTAAAACCCGCGGGGTAGAGATCTTGAATGGTGACTCAAGTGTTTCCTGTTTGGGGCTTTCACATGGCATCTTAACTGATTTAATAATGACACACAGAACAGTCCTCAGTGAACTTTTGTCCCTCAAGCAATATGCAGCCCTACTGCATATAATCCATTCTATAAAGTGGGTGAATGTCCAAAAAAAAAAACTGTAAAAACAGTTACCGGCCATATTCCACCCTAAAGCCAATAAAAATCTATCTAAAAGTTGGAAAATTCATACTTTTGGGAGAAAGAAAATACAAATATAAAAAAATGCAAAAACACAATTATATATATATATATAGAGAGAGAGAGAGAGAGAGAGAGAGAGAAAGTGTTTTGAGAAGTAAAACGTATATAAAGTGTATATTATGTATAATATTATTTATATATATATATATATATATATATATATATAATATTCTACATAATATATACACTTTATATATATCTTTTTACTTCTCAAAACACTTTCTAATAACAGTAACCACCTCTGTGACTGTGTCCCATTTTGCATGAAAAGTGTTTGCTAATAGTTTCATATTATGAGAGTATTTTAAAGATTTATTTAAGCAGTATGTTTTATCTGATCACAAACTTCCATAATCCATTTCATAGGGAGGAATAACATGAGTTCAGGGGGCTGAAACGACATGATATGAAACTTCCCTGCTGAGGGTGAGATGAGCTAAGACTGACAAATTGTTTCTCTCCAAAACAGGAAGTGAGAAAAAAAATTCACTTCCTGCTCAGGAGACAGTTGGGTGCATAAAGCCCACAGAGACAATAGAGTATCAAATTCCTAGATTTTTACATCTTTTTTACAGTCTTTCACTCCCTGGAACTTTTTTATTCAGTTATGTAGAACAGAAAACATTTTTTTTTCATTAATTTGTCACATAATACTTCAAAGAATGTTGTTACACCATCTATCTTTGTCTTAAGTTCTTCTTCATCATGCCACCATCCTTCACTAGTTATTGGTATTTGCTGCTTTTTTCAGAAAATGTCTTCCATCTCTTGATGGTTTCCTTTGTTCATTCATCACCATACTTTTCAAATAAGATTGTTAGTAAGCACACAGTGGCTGATATTGAGATTCATAATACAAAGAGAAATAATAATAATAAAAATCTGAGACAGCAGTAATCATACTTTTAATGTTAGTACGTCCTCTGCCAATCAAAACTGTCATTCAAATCTGTGAGCGATGAAGTTTACAAGACACTGCACCCCACTGCATTTCTCCCCAATCTTCATTATTTATGTATTCCACTCTTTGAGGTCAGGGCTGAATATTTGAAAGGGATATGTGGGTAGTTTCATGTTAGCTAAAACAACACTTTTCACTGAGAGTGTGGGTAAGATGTTTATCATAAATTTTATTTGATTATTTCAGAATTTCTTTTTTGTATAACGACAAAATTGACGTCTAAATCAGTTATTCACAATTGTATCACAGCTCTGAAGCAAAATATATATATTTTTTAAATGCTAAGCGCAAATATTATAAATATGATTTTAATATGAACTCATATGAACTTAAATAAAAATGCTTTCCATATATGATTTGTTGTTGATGTTAAACGTGGTACATTCAATTAGACTTACTTAGAAATTTTAAATAATTTTAGGGTTAATTACTTTAAGTTTAATAATGTGTTGGGTTGCCAATGTAAAATCTGGATCCTGGAGAAAGAAAAAAAAAAAGTTGAAGAAGACTAAATCAAAATCTTACAGAATAGAATACTGCCCCTATTGTTTGTTTGTTTTCTTTTAGTCTGATGCAGTTTATGTACTTCCTTAGTTTGTAATAATAGTTGTAAAACACAATTCATTCTCTCTTTCACTCTGGACAGCTCATTTATTGATTATTTTCTCCATATGTTCCATAACCTCTAATTTCCCAACAATTGGCTTAACACAAGAACATCAGAGGTCTTCTTCAATCTCCAAATGATCAATAACCATGATTACACAGAGAAAGAGCTGAAGGAGGATGATTTTTGCCAAAGGAATGACTGGAGAAGTGTCTTACTGTCAACAAAACGCTCAGCAGTTAAGCTCACATATGTCCAGGAAGCAATTTGCTTATGTTTTTTTTTTATTTATGTGTGTTTTCTATTTAAAAGAAGACATGTGGCTCAGACATTATGTAATAAAGGCAATAAAACTTACAATGTGAATTAGTATAAATACAAATCACACAACCCACAAAAGTTATTTAGCTGGAATCACACAGATATTGACTAATCTCTGAACTGCAAAGCCAGACTAAACCAGCTCGGTATTACTGCAGTCGAGTTACATCTGGCTTTGTTTGATGTGTCTGAGGAGCAGATTTGATGTGATAAGCAATAAATAAATAAATAAAGTTTTGACATTATTACTTTCGATTTTAAGTATAAACCTAGTGTGATGACAAGTGGATTATAACTTTATCAAGGATATAACAAAATGAGGGTGACACCAACATTTGTACACTTAAGGTTTGTTCCAAAACCTGTATTGTTATTATAAAAACAAAAAGTATTAGAAATAGTTTTCAATAATTAAAATAAAACTGAAATTTAGTAGAATATTAGATGAAACACAAAACAATAAATAAATAAAAAGTTAAATAAGTAACTGGCAATTTCATGTTTTGCTTCCCAACAAATACAGGAAATGTAGAGTAAAAGTTGTGCATTGTCTGTGCAACTAATTCTAATTTTCATATTTTAGCATTTATGTTCTTTCACAGAGAATATTGAGAAATATAGGTACATTCCACAAGTCTGTCGCTTCAGAAACTGACAAAATGAGTAGAATTTCTAGAAGCTTTATTGTTGTTCTTCCAAACCTGTACATGAAATGAAACCAACAGGCTTGCACAATGAAACTTATTTATTAGCATTACCAATTAGCCAAAACCATGATGCTTTAATTGACATGCCCCCCACTTGTCAAGTCTGGGCTCTAAGAAAATCCTGAGCTTCCCACTGGTAATTACGACCTTTTCAGCATATGCTCATCTAAATCTGATCACACCGACATGACTTGAAGGCAGCATTAGACAACTGCCGTTGATAGCGGCACACAGGGTAGGCTACTTAAGAAAGACAAAAACAACGAAAGTGCAATATACCACAAAAGCCACTTTTTCAAATGTAAGCTAATCTTTCAAGCAGTTTATGCTCTCTGTCACCTTTTGTCTCTGTTTTCTTCCTTTATGTTCTGTGCTTTACAGACACAGTAACAGACCTGTTAGCTTAGCGTGATGAATGTAGCCAATAACAGCACACACGGCTCCTCTACCATTCTAATGTTACATTTACATATGCTTACCCGCAAGGCCAAAACACTTTCTCTTCTTCTCTGTGTGTTTCTCATTATCTTGTTTGTATCTAACATAAATCTCAACTGCAGTGTAGCGGTAATTATTATTAGCCTAATTACAACAAACTAGCAACTGATGCACCTATGCTCTGTTCTTCTTTTCACATGAAGGGGAAAAAAAAGTGTGTTCTGCTAAAATTGCAGAAAATCGTAGGCCTAACTGTTGTTCCTTCTTTGTAGTTTTGGCTTTGTATAGATTCACAAACAGTCTCATTATTTCCTCACACATTTTCTGTTGATCATGGATACAAATGATCATCAATGTCTCATGCATTTGAGTGAAATTTCTTTGTTTAGCTACTGCGTTTATTCAGTGGAAAACTGAAACTGTATAATCCGAGTAAAGCATGTCAGATTGCAGTAGTCTGCTGTATCCTCTACAACACAGCACTCAGAAATTCTCCATAAAATTGGGAATTGTACCATTTAAATTGCTTTCAGCACAGTTTTTGTGGATGTCGTTGATGCCATTGATTCTTGAAGTAAATTGTGTGTTTTAGCAGATTTTAGTTGCATAAACTGACATATTTCTGAGTAAAACAGGCCAGGACTTTATTTTTTTTCTATTGGGAACTGATTGGATTGTCTTTCACATCCATAATGTTAAAAGCATGAATCGTTTGCAATCGGACCAGGAATGTGCATCATTTTCATGTTGACTTTCCAAAATTTGGTCTGAAATTGTCTAACAGTTCATTATTTTATACTCTTCTAGATGATCCAGACAAGGTCATCTATCCACACCTCATCCACCAGGTATGTTTAACAATATTTACATTGATCTTCATCACATTGCAAAAGAGATAAGGACACATACATTTCATAATTACATTCAAATCTCTGTTATTCCTGTCCTTCCTGGACAGGCGGCTTTATGAAGCTTTGACTGTGAACATAGGCAGCACTTTATTTCTGCCTGGTTAGGCAGAATAGATCCTCATCAAATCGTTCTTTTTAAGACAATGTGCATGTGGGCGTATGGCTTTGGGCTTATTTGACAGCATCAAATGGATTTCAGAAGAAAGGAAATATTGTCGTTTATGAAATAATCCCCTCATAGTTATTTCATCCTTGCACTGGTGTGCGTGCCGGCGTTTTGCGCCTTTCCTCATTTTCTTATGTCCTTTTTTCTTTTTATTTAGGCTGAATAGATGCTGACAGAGGAAGAGAGGAAGGAATAGACTTTGAAAAGGATGATGTTATACATACTTTATTTAGATTAGACGTGTAGATGATATGATCTGTGAAAAATGGCTGATGTCTCGGGTCAGTGTCTTTTATTGTGCTGGAGGAGATGAGGATAAAGCACCCGTTTTTGGTTTTCTGTGTGTGTCTGTCTCTCACACGTCTCCGTGGCTTGAAAAGGAGCCTGAGAGGTGTGTGTGAATGTGTGTAAATATGGTCGCTAACAAGATTACAGGCCGCAAGTGAGTGGATGATGGGTGGAAAAGGAACATGTTGCACATGTTTTAAGAAGCTATGTTTAAGAATAACACTCTCACACCCACACAAACCCACCGCTTTCCAGAAACCAGGATTCTGCTTTCTTGTGGGTTTGTTAAACAGACCTCTTTGCTTGTTATTTAGCGTGATTGGTTAGTGTGGTTATAATGTTTATTAGTTGCTTTTAGCCAAACTTTGTGAGCTTAAGTACTGGACCTGTGGCTTTTCGGGTGGTTTGTGGGGATGACGTAAATGTAGACTTTCCTTGTGAAGACGTAATTGCTAGTAGTGCTAGCCTATTAGGTTTCTGGCTTTCCTACTACACATTCATGATTTTATTGTGCATGGTTAATCAGCGTGCGTCACATTTATCATTGTTCAGCTTTTTTTGGGGCCAAAATCCTGTCATTTCAATAGGAATCCACATGATCAAGAACTACGCATGAGGGTGAAAGGCTTCTTCAAAGATTTCGCAAAAGTGACTTCTGTGTGAGTTGTGCTTCATATATTGCTACATTATTGATATTAGACAATAAAAATCTTGCTAGAAATTTTGCTAATGAGGAATAAAATGGTTTCATACTACATGCTTAGCTTCTCTGCTAACTTGCAGATATGGCTAATGGCTAATGCTAACCAGTAGCATTGTGTTAGCAAACCCATATTCAGGTCTTACTCCATTGTCCTTCTCCAAAATATGTTACATCAAAAGTAAATAGGTTGCACATGCTGTTTTAGTATTGAATTTTAAGATGCAAGAAGTCTTTTGTTTGTTTTCTTGGCCAATGCGACTGTAGTCTCCGATTTATACTGACATCTGCTGTTGTGGATGTAGCGTCACACAAAATCAGTGCATTTTATTTAATGCCCTCCAAGATTTTCCATGTAGTAATTACATTTCTTGATTTCACCAATAAAAAACCCATTATTTTACTGAATATGCATTTTTTATTTCGAATGCAATTTCAATATTGAAAAACAATATGACAACTATAATACATCGATAACAGAACTATGACATAGGCCTATTGACAACAACAATTGAACTATTAAATAATAAAAACAGTTTAAAACGATTAACATTTAGAGTAGTGTAATCCATCACCATGTCCAAGCATCCATCTAACACACTTCTGTATTTTCAGCAACAGTTATTTCTGTCACCATTGATGTATGTATATAGGGAACCAGGACCACAACTGATTTTAGTAAATATGGGCAAACATTTTTTTACAGTTAATTGTACTCTTTCCATCACTAACACTAATTACACAAGTACATAATGGTTATTGGTGGGTTTTCACTACATAGTGCTGCAAATGTCAGCACAATGCAATAATCAGTCATTTTGGGGCTGCATTAATTGGAAAAAAGCCCCATGAAATCCTGGTGGGACTGACCATTGCAGAAATAACAGATTTGTCACCTACTCTATGATTAATTAATTCCATAACTGAATATGTCTGATTAATATGGGGGTTAAACTATATAGTTATATTTAGTTTGCCTAGTCATGATATCTAAAAATAGTGGCCACTCTGAGGGCCGGTCACCCTATGTAAAAGAAAAAATATATATGACTGGAGTCTCTATCTTCATCTTTTTAACATAATTTTAAACATATTCATCAAACATCCTCTTTTTTTCTTCAGGCTTTTTACTTTTTACACTGGAAAAAAATTATTTAACACAATTATATTTTGGGGGATAAAGTATGTTCTATATTGTTTGTTTGTTTGTTTTTCAGTTACTGTGACTATTTATATCTCTGATTATTTGACTTAAAGGGATAGTTCACCCAAAAATCTTCGGAACTCAAATTAAGATATTTTTTATGAAATCCAAGAGCTTTCTGACCCTGCATAGACAGCAACACAACTAAAATGTTTAAGGCCCAGAAAGGTAGTAAGGACATAATTAAAATAGTCCATGTGACATCAGTGGTTCAACCATAATTGTGTGAACCTATGAGAATACTTTTTTTGTGCACGAAGGAAACAAAAATAATGTCTTTATTTAACAATTTCTTCTCTTTGGTGTCAGTCTTTGACAAGCATTCACGACCACTACGCATGCGTATGCATTCCTCTGATATCACATGTACTATTTTAATTATAACTTTACTACCTTTCTTAAACATTTTAGTTGTGTTGCTGTCTATGCAGGGTCAGAAAGCTCTTGGAGTTCATCAAAAATATTTGAATTTGTGTTCTGAATATGAATGAAGGTCCTATGGTTTTGGAACAATATGAGGGTGAATAATTAATGACAGAATTTTCATTTTTGGGTGAAATGTGCTTATCTCTTTAATGCATCCATACTCTTAATTTCAAGAGAACTGAACCATTCTCAAACATAGTGGCCTACTTTGGGTAGGTTAGAGATCTCAATACAAATTCACATTTTAACATGAAAAGAATACTTTTTTTAATAGCAGATAGATTGTTGTTTCTTGTATTATTGTTGTTGTTTTTTATATTCTTACTTGTTTTTGCCCTTCTGCCCCTGCTACAGTAAAATAAAAATAAAAAATAAAAATAAAAACGGAAGGAGAACTCTCCCCTAATGATATTGAGCAAGAGATACACCGGAAATTCAAACTTCATGTATGCAGTTTTATTTCTTTATTTAACTCACTTTTAAACTCATGCACAAAATTGACCAGGTTTTTCATTAATATGAACACCACAAGTAGTTTTACTTTCATGAATCTGAATTAACAGTTTCTGTGTGGTAAATATCTACAGTTAAAGCGCTGACAAGGTGGTAGCCCTAAAACAGGATGTGGTGATGTCTCAAACAGGAAGTAAGTTTTGTTAGATACAATAATGTCACGTGGAATGGTTGCCTGACTTTTCATTTGAGTCACAGACCTAACCGTTTTTTCCCTCTCTTCTTCTTCTCCTTGTAACAGTTTATGACAAAACAACATTTCCATTTTAAGATGGCCATTTTAAGATGAAAATTTTCCAAGAAATGTGTGGTGAACTGTTCTTGGTCATTGGTATAGTTCGCAACAAAGTATTTCAGGCTATACTATCAGTGTTATCAGTGTTTAATGACAGAGACCCGGGCTTCCACAGCAAATGACAGTATCAAAGACATTTTGAATGATTCTGATTTTCTGATTATTACAGAAAATACAAAGGGGGTTGGGGGGGGGGGGGGGGGGGTTAGTTCACGTTTTAAAGCGTCTACATCTGGTATGTAGCCTAGTAAATAATACAAATGAATGTCCCTGATAGCACACGTACACGTATGGCTGCATTTACATCTTTTTAGTCTTTGCTCATCTGAAATACATCTATTGGAAGTTTCCTATCAGATGTCAAATAGACGTGTATTAGATGTCTTTAAGATGTTTATGATGTTAATGTATGTAAAACTGACATCTGAAAGACGTTTGTAAACATACAGATGTTTTCCAGATCAAGAGATCTTTGACAGACATCTTGCAGATGTGCTATCTGGGTAATAATGTAAATAATGTGTAATTACTTGGAGTAACTTGTACACTTTGTTATTAGGACTTTTAGCATTATTGCAATCATTATTAAATAATTAATTGTATATAGCTTTTTATATCCCATGTACAGTATTAGATGTTTTACTGTTATATTTGTGTTGTTACAATACAGGTACATTTAAACTAAATGACATCTTCATTTAAAAATGTGCATCTTAATTTTAACAAATTTAAACATTATTATTTATTTATTCTTATATCAATACAGTGAACAATGGGGAGTGGGTGACTAATGGTTCTGCAAAGTGTGCAAAAACATCAGAGACCTTAGTCATAACACTAGCCCTAACCTTCTCTTATTAGTTTTGCAGACCAGCACAGTTTGTACATTATAAGTACACTGTATTAAATGCTTTGAATTGTAACTTAAGCATGCCTAATTTGAAGCTTGACCACATAAAGCGTTATTGATAGGCCTACTTATCTATTTTAACTGTGGAATTCAGACATTAAAGTAGATAACGTTGGCACTTGGTATCATAACACAGAGTTATAGAGGCCCGCCTCTGTAAAAAAAATCTCTTTTAAAAATTCACAAGAAGCATAAAAGCGCCAGGTAAGCCTATTCATTCGGCAGTGTCTACGGAAAAGGTTGTATACATTGAGTCGGTTATTACACAGAAGAGGTTCGTATAGAGATGAGGCGGTGAGAGAGAGAGAGGCAGAGCTGGAGTGATTGTGAGGGGCGGAGGAAAGAGAGCCTGTTCTCAGCGCTTATCACACTCAGAGCAGTGCAGAGAGACAGTCGGAGTAACAGCGCTCACTCACTCACTCATTCAGCCGCATTCTGTCCGAGCAAAGCCCGAGCTGCCCGAGCCTCAAGCATGGTCTCTATAATCTCAGACCTGGACCCTCTCAAGAGCTGGAACGTGTTAAGGTAAGACCCGAGCTGAACATGCATGCGGAGAGCGCCGAGTGTCTCCATCTCGCCCGCGCTGAGGACGCGCTTTTACCCTCCGCTCGACTCCAACGCGAATGTTGTGAGAATTGCGTACGGCTGCGTGTGCCATTTCGGCTCGAAAAAGTGTGTGTGGGACTTTTTTTCTCTCCTTGAGTTCGCACATATACTGTCATGTGTCTGACGCATGGAGTGTCTTATTAACCCCTTGAGCGACCAAACCCTCCCCCGAGCGCACCGGCAACGAGGAGTCTTATCGGACCGGGCGCGTCTCATCTCATCTGTGATTGCGGGATGATGGTGCTGATGCTGAGAAGATGTAGTGCGCATCGCTGCGAGATTTATATAGAATACTTTATTTATGCACTTTAAGTCCATCGACTTCACATTTTGGGCTGTTTCTTTTCCCCTTTTTTCTCTTTTAAAGTCCCCTTAGCATCTTGAAATGGCACATGGTGTTGCGTATCTCCGTCTATTACGCAAACAAATGCGCGGCTTTGAAGTTTTCTTCATCGTTTTACCTTAGTTTAAACACTGTTGGATATTTATCAAGTGCGTGTCAAAACTGAGCTACCAAGACTGGGCATTATAAACAGCTGACCCTAACACTATAACCATTATATTTGGAGATTTATAGACATTTTAGAGCATCACAGCTGCTTTCAAAGTGCCTCAAATGTTAAATACGCAGCTCACCAAAGGGGTTGAGACAGCCATTGTGTTAACTCAGTACTCTGAGTTTTTTTTTTTTTTTTGAGGAAGTATAGAAGGCAACTGAAACCACAGAAAGCATGTCATGATGTCAAATCGTTCCGCATTAGTTCTCGGAAACACACTTTTAGAGATATCAGCATTATGACCCTTAAATAAGATATTTATATTATATTATGTTATATTATATTAGCTTTTGCAAAAGTTTAGTATTTTTTCTGATAATCTGCATAATATAATAAATAAATATTTTAGTCAGTTGTTGAATGTAGAGTTCCATCCCAGATGCTTTGGACAAATACATAAGAGGTTCAGTCAGAATTACCAATTACTACTTTAAAAGCATTCATGAACATATTTATAATGAGGGTATGAAGAGCGAACTATAAATACTCTGGATCTTCATATATAGTTCAGGATTCTGGGTTGTTGTAAATTGGGGCGCCGCTGTATTCCACACTGAATTATGAAAATAGATCAAGGGTATAAAGATGACACGCTGTGCTCTCTCAGAAGAAGTGTTATTTTTGGTCAATTATTTATTCCGATAAGCAGGTCACAGCTCAGATTGCACCAAAATGCATATACGCGTCCTCAAACGTGTACATGCGAAAACTCACATACTGTTGGATGTTTTTAAATGTGCGAATCCCGTATTGATACATACTAGAACACACACACACATGTACAGTCCTGTTTTAATAGCCTTACTTTGTAGGTGACAGACTACTGCTGCATTTAAGTAGACATTTCCCGATCGATGTAGCCCTATTAGTCAGTATGTTCCTTTTCTTTCTCTCTGACTGACACTCACGATCACGGTTCCACCCCAGAGCCGTCCGGGGCATAATCTTCTGTTCGGAGCGGGAGAAAAGGGGCTGATGGGGGATGTGTGATGGATCGCTATTTGTCTTTTTCTTTTTTATTAGTGTGGAGGCTCTATATTAGCTAGAGGAGCAGCTGACGGACCGCCTTAATAAAGACCAGCTTAAGTTTGCCTGTCTTTCTGTTGCGTCTCTTTTACGTTTCTCTCTTTCTTATGTGGCTCTAGGGTACTCAGTGGCATTCTTTACAGCCTAATGAAGCCACCAGACAACCCAGAAAACTGTTGTCTAATGAGCACACACTCGTGTGTGTGTGTTGCATCCGATTAACTTTCTCATTATCTCTCCTTTAGTTCAAACCCCTCTCTCCTGTCATCCTTTATTTGAGTAAAATCTGGGAAAACAGACTGAGAAAGCAGATAAAATGGATCCAGAAATAACTTTGCTATCTATTAAGTTGATTTTTCTGGGTGCAACTTTGACGTGCTGCGCAAACAAAAACTCCAGCGTCTGCGTTTTCCTCAAGTTTCTCCCAAATCGACACCTCTGAACATCTCGCAGTCAGCTCGCAATAATTTCTGCCTAGTTGAAATACATAATCTTGGATTGTGTCTGAATATGACGCATCGTAATGATAACTCATTTCTCTTATGATCCGTGCAGTGGAAATTTCCGACGTGCTTCATTTCTTTTTAGGGCTCAGCTCTCTGCGGGATCACTCTGTCATGATCCCACTTTACCTTCAGAAGGGCTCAATGCATTTGTAACACGGGTGTCGTTTGAAAGATAGCCTTGCAGATTTATTTCAGCTGCTTTTGCATTCAATGCATTTTTTTGCAATTACAAAAGAACTTAAAAATTAATTTGTAATTTGCAACATGCAAATGTCAACAAACATATTAGGATAATAGTGTTTGATCTATCTATCTATCTATCTATCTATCTATCTATCTATCTATCTATCTATCTATCTATCTATCTATCTATCTATCTATCTATCTATCTATGCCATTCTCTACTTCTGTAAGAGAATATTCGCCTTGTGTTCACCTCTGCAACTTCTTTACCTTTCTCTAACTTTTGCATGAATATCTTGCACGAAACGAAGCCAAGAGATGCAACTCCGTTCTGTCACTGCAAGCAACAAGAACAAAACTACCATGGAACTCATGTCCGCCCACACAGACACACACACAATGAGTCATAAGCGCATGCATAATGTTCTAACACACACATACAGGCACACAACAGCCTCTCTGTCACGCTGACACGCACACACTGCGCTCTGAGCACTTCGGAAGGCAGGTTGAGTCGGTAATGAGAGGCAGCATGCTTATTAATACCACTTGATTACATTGAAAATTACTTTAAATAACAATGACAAGTTGTTGCCTTTATTGAATTAGCAGAGTGGCAGGCGGGGGAGATGATTTGATTAGAGGCATATTTAAACAGCAACTTGGTGTTCTTGCGCCTGATGGCAGGTAAACTTGGTTTCTCATTATCTTTTTTCATCCTTCTCTTTCACTTATTTTAGCAGAGCGAGAAATCAACTTGTTTTTAGGCCAGCGAGAGAGAGTAGCGCTAGTAGAGAGGCAATGGAGTGGCAAGCATCCGTCTTTAGCAGTGGGTGACCTCTGACCTTTGCAGTGTTGGTTTTAATGAACGCTGTTAGCGGCAACGGCTCCGAGTGTGTGTTTAAGCCTCTGCCCAGGACGCATCCGTAATTATCTGGCTGAGTGGCTTTTCTGTGCGCGTGTGTGTGGGTGGGCGACTCATGCCGTTAGCCTGTCCCTTATCCCCGGCATTAGTGGCTGGCTGCAGACAGTGGCGCACAGATGGGCGGCGCAGATGAACGGCATTCCATGCTGATCTCTGCACCTGTACCAGCCTCAGACGCACACGGCAGCACACGTCACTCCTACCCAACAGGTCTTGGCACTGCGCAGCAACAAAAAGGATAAGATCTTTAACTGAGTAAATGCATCTAGAATAACTAAGCTCCATTATGTATGTCTAGACAGACAGATAGATAGATAGATAGATAGATAGATAGATAGATAGATAGATAGATAGATAGATAGATAGATAGATAGATAGATAGATAGATTAGTCATAAAGTGATCATTTTAGATAATTTAATATGTTAAAACATTTAAAAATGTTCTTTTGGGTGTATATTTGTTTTCTGGTTCGTCAGTTGTGTACTCTGGTCTTGAGAAAGCTCAGGGTAATGAGGAAGAGGTGGAGGAAGCGATGTGGCAGTCCAGGCTGGAGGTGAAGACAACATTTGATGAGTGTGTGTGTGCTGGATCCACTGCTCTCCACTAGAGTTCTGTATTATTGGCTCGAGTCAGTGTGGCGATGCACTGCCCTCCGCCGTCTAGTCAGTGTACCCATTATACTGTCTGTGTATGTGCGTCTGTGTGTGTGACCAATATTGTTCCACAGTCTGACATTTTCGGAGCCTGCGTGAGCTGCTCAGATGGGTCTGCACCCCTTGAAGTTAAACCCCCACCCCTCAAACACACTCTCTACCTAGAGAACGTAATTACAATTATCAGCTCACCCATCACAATTACAGCTGAAGGAGAGAGAGAGACAGGGCAATGAATGCAGGCAGAACAATAGATGCTCGAAAGAATGAGACTGCGAGAGATAAAAGTGGAAAGAAGATGGATGGGGACAGAGAAATTGTACTACTTTTTTATATAGATCCTCTGTTGTACCTTCTGTGCCCCAAATAACAGTATCCTTGAAATACATAATCGCCATACATTTCATGTAAAAAGAAAAATCTCTTAAATATCTCAATAGTTTCTCACAGACAGCAATGAGATTCAATGAAAAGCACATTGCAAATTTAAATATGATAAAGAAAAAAAACTCTAGTAAACCTACACTTGTAGAGTTTTACAAGAATCACATATAATTTTTAGGTCCAGTTCACACTACTAACTAATTATTAATAGTGAGAATTGGTCCATATACTAAAATGTTACCGAATGACAGGATAGAATTCCAAAATAAATAAATAGGTCTCAATATGAACTAGGTTAAGAAGATCTAAGTTAACTTGAATTGTATACCTTGATACTCTTTCTATGTCTCACTGTCTTTTTTATATGATGATAAACTTTTCAGAAAAAACATCTGAATTTTTTTTAGATCTTAATCTCCTGAGCAAATAAAAGATAAACCTTTGAGACATAGATTTTACTGATGTATCTTAATATGGCACTTTCGTATTTCTAGCTATTCTGAATTGTGTGTGTGTGTGTACAAGACACAGAAACAGATTTCTCCCCCATTTGGCTGGTTGAGGCAATTGGGAAATAGTCACAGGATTTTAATGAGAATCTGAACGTGTGTGTGTGTGTGTGTGTGAGCAGTGCATTGTTTAAGCTGTAGGAGAGTGCAGGGCTCAGGACAGAGACTCTTTTCAGGCTGCACTGAATGTCCGTGATTAAAAACGGACTGAACGTCTGACTGTCTGAGAGAGAGACAGAGTCTATTGTCATCTCTCTCTCTCTCTCTCTCTCTCTCTCTCTCTCTCTCTCTCCCTCTCTCTCTCTCTCTCTCTCTCTCTCTCTCTCTCTCTCCCCCTCTCTCTCGTTCTCTCTCGTTCTCTCTCGTTCTGTGTGTGTAGGCAGTTTTCTATGATAAGGTTGAAATCCAGAGAGGCGTATCAGTGCTGGTTTCCTCCTACGCTAGCTCTGAGAGAGGAGAATGTGCTGCAGCTATGTTTGAGGAGAGCACTTCAGGAACCATTCATAGAGCTTTCACACACACACACACAGAGAGAGAGAGAGGCATACACACATATCTACTCATGTAACTAGCACACGGATGTTTCACCTTGCTGTCAAAAGTAGCACTCTCTCTCTTCTCACACTCATACATACACACACATGCATTTAAATACCACAGACTCCAATTGTTTTTAAATGAAGCTATTTGTAATGAATGCATACTAAAACCGAACTGCTAAACATATTTATTTTATTTATGAATGAGGACATTCCTAAATGTATCCATAGGGAGATTTGATCAGATTTGGGACAAAAGTTAACAAGATATTTTAAGTATTTTCTTTAAAACAAGAGTGTTTTGATGCTGTCTAAATGCTAAAAGTGCATTCAAATGGCACATATTTGGAGTCCCACATTCACCTTAACGCTAAAGGTCTCACCAACTTAAAAACTGTGACCAGCACCTGTCATTTGTGCAACATTGGACTGATCACTACCTCATCCAGCATTGAATGCAAACTACCTCTTCGGATAGTCTGATATAAGGACTGTTCTCCCTACTGACAAGCTCTTCTTGCACTACACCTATATCTGCACAGTTTTTGTTTTATTTAACTGATTTGCACTCTATCTATTCTGCCATGTGCCTTATGCCACTTTATCTCTTTTTTTTTTTTTCTACAATGTCCTCAGATTGATAAGCTCTTTTTGCACTACAAATATATCTGCACAGTTTTTTTTTTATTTAACAGGTTTGCACTCTATCTATTCTGCCATGCGCCTTATGCCACTTTATCTATTTCTTTATTTTTCTACAATGACCTCATTTGTATAGCTGTATAGTTGTATGTACTTATGTTTAAACTGTATTATCTGTATTTGAATGTGTTTAATGTTAACTGTATGCACCAAGGGTCTGAGAGTAACGCAATTTCAATTCTCTGTATGTATGTGCCGTACATGTGGAAGAATTGACAATAAAGCAGACTTGACTTGACTTGACTTAAATTTGGTTCAGAAAATGTTAATTTCAAGTTTTGCAAAACAATCCAGTCAGATTCTGAGCATACTGACTACTGTAAGTATGGCTACATAAACCCACAGACATTCTTTACTATGCTAATCACAAGTTTGAATGAAACTTTTAGTTTTAGCTTAGCATGTAGCATCTGGGAACATTGAATATTACATTATAAGTACGCTGGGGGAAATATATTTTGACACTTTTGGCTGCGTATGAACACACCATGCTGTTTATATGTGAGTGTGTGTTGCTTTATAAAATTCCCGGTTAACAGTATAGCAGGAATATTGTTGAACTGCCTGGATTCTGTAGCCTCATGCATATTTACAGAGAAACACTCCTCATGTTCACTGCAATCCTTTATTAAAAAGAGCGAAGTGTCTTTCCAGATGCTTTGCTTTGGGAGAGAGAGAGATGGCACATACACGCAAGACGGAAACAATCTCTCTCTTTGGCCACACGCTGATATCATTTGTTACGATTTTACGGCACAGTTTTAAAAGGTTTGTGGGATGAGGCGCATTTGTGGGAAGAGGATGACCTCTATTTTACTGTGACAGAAGCTGACATGTTCAAAACAAATGAGATGTAAATGAGATTAGATTTAATAGACAGGACAAATATAGTACTTTTGTTTTTACTGTTTTCTTTACAGAACACTGTAGTATGGGACACAAATTTATACTTACGCTTAATGTGTTTTTTTGTGAAACAACTAGTGTTGTTTTTGGTGGCCTGTTTTAATTTTAGTTTTAGTCTAGTCTTTGTGTGAAGCTGTCATTTTAGTTTTTATTAGTTTTAGTCACGTTCATACTCTTTTTAGTCTAGTCAAGTTTCAGCCAACTAAAAGTCTGAGCATTTTAGTCTTATTTTAGTCAGAATTATCCATGACTATTTTCGTCTAGTTTTAGTCGACGAAAACTGATGACATTTAGTCTAGTTTTAGTCGACAAAAACTGATGACATTTAGTCTAGTTTTAGTCAATGAAAATTGCATTTTAGTCTCTTTTTAGTAATTTTCTTTTAGTCTTATTTTAGTCAGAAGTATCCATGACTATTTTCGTCTAGTTTTAGTCGACAAAAACTGATGACATTTAGTCTAGTTTTAGTCGATGAAAATTGCATTTTAGTCTCTTTTTAGTAATTCTATTTAACCCAGTCAATATAGTATAAGTACCTAGTAGTATTGGCATACCGTGGGGTTTTAGTCAGGGCCTTCAGTAAGCAAGGTTAGTTTTGTATAGGTTTATGGTGTTTTTTTACTTCATTGTTGTATGTCTGTATTTATGTAGCACCGTGGTCCTGCGAGGCACAACATTTCGTTCCACTGTATGTCCCCACATGTAGCGGAATGACAATAAAGCTCAACTTCAACTGTAAACATCTTACACATCTCTGTTACAGCTAACGCAGCTATATGCATATAATGCACATATTATGCTGCACACAGGCTCTCAACAAACAATGACGGCTGATCAACAATCCGCCAATACACGGGTCACTATGAACATCCATGTCACTCTAAAATGACGACGTGCCCAAAGCAGCAAAACTGTACAAATGCTGGACATCCACACACCACACCACAGTATTATCAACACACCACCTACACCTCCATAACAATGTGCATGATACAATACTCATCAAATAATAAAGCACTCACCTGTCACTTGTAAATATAGTCCATGGGTCCATGCCACTTTACTCAGATTTAAAAGTAAACACAGCCAACAAAATAACTTGTGCTCGGTGCTAGATGTTAGCCACTGATAGCACTCATAGTTGCAATTGTTGAAATGGCGCATAAAACCTTTGCTGGCCTTTATTAGCGAATTCACTTTGGATGCAGGTCTTCCTTTCTCAGTTATTCTCTTTTGTCTGCAAAAGAGCGCCTTGAAAAAGACGATTTTAGTAGATCGGCGCCGATGACTGCAGCTGCCATTTTCTTTTTGTTTACTTTCATGTTCGTACCTTAGAAATCCCTGATTAAAGGGGCGGTCTAACGCTGGGGGTAGCACTGGGCACGTAGCTGGACCCAGAGGGCGGGCTGTCATTGAAAGTCAAAATTTGATTGGCTGATGATTCTGTCACTAATGCTTGTAACAAATCAGGTGTGACGTCTTTCAACAAAAGGGTAGCGCTATCTGTAGTGCTGGCCTCGGACTTTTTTTATGTAGGATATTCCAGTTCAACCTCAACTAAACTAATCATAGGCAATTTAGTGGACATTACACAAATGAAAATGATACCTAAATAATCAATAAAATTTTTCACATAATTTTGTTTTTTATAGGGCCAGCAGAGAAGGCCCTGCTTCCCCTGACGGCCCACCACTGCGCTAGTAGTATAGACGAAACCAAAATTTTCTTTTAGCCAAACCCATTTCAAACAAGGTTATCTTATTATATTATTGTTACCTTATAGACTTAAGAATACATCCATTCCAGACAAGGAAGACGCTCTGATTTGAATTTACAACATTTATTTTACCAACCAAACATGTTAACATGTCTGTTGTCGTCTTCTAAATAATGCCGCGAGTGGGGCTTGAGGAAGTGATGTCACCTGCGTCTGCGCAGTGCAACCTGATGCAGCCCCAGAAGTGAGATACAGGAAATAGAAATACTGCAAAATAATAATAATAACGCGACTAAACGAGACGAAATAACGTTATAACATTTTGTTTCGTCTCGTTTTAGTCAACAAAAATGAAGAGACATTTTAGCATAGTTTTTATTTTGCAAAACACATTTAGTCTCATTTTTATTCGTCAACAATATTGCATTATATATTTAATTATCATCATCGTCACATGACCAGCATTTACGTCGCGTCTCGTTTTTGTCACGTGATAAAGGTTCGTTGACGACGATATTTCGTCACAATTTTTGTTGACGAAAGCAACACTAGAAACAACAAGGTTTCATGTCTCAAATCTTTTAAGACCTCATTTCAGAAGTTGATGTGCTGCCATTTGAACACTGACGCTGCTTTCAGTTCACGTTTTACCGCAAGTGTTTTGTTCGTATTCAGGCTGACACTCTGATAGCTGAGCTAAGCTAAACATGCTAACATCCTTTTCCTCTCGTCTCTTTTCCTTCCCTTTTATCCTTCGTTGTTCTGCCTCGCTGGCTGTCTGCAAACTCCTCTATCCCTTAACCCCAGCTGAGAACACACTTTTTGTGTGTGTGTGAGTGTGTACAATGTTACATTAGCTATTGTTCACACAGGAAGTTCTTGACTCCAGCTGTGTTGTGTGTGTGTTTAATCTTAATTGTAGCTGTCTGTCTGTACTGTGTCTTATGTTTCACTCCACTGCTGAGAGAAAAACGGGCCTTGCGCTTGTTAAAGGGATCACACACACACACACTTTCCCCTGGCATGGCCCAGTAACTTTCAGTCCCTCAAGATTAAAATCCACCATGTGGTCCAGTGCGAGAGGCCAGCTATGCGTGTCTGTGTGCTCTTCTAGGTAAAGTTGGTTTACTGCATGTGAGTGGATTATGGCTGTAATGATCATGACATTTTGGCTGTTGAATGATTGTAATACAAATAATCGTGATTAATGATTTGCTTTGTTCATAGAAATTCAGTGACATACACCTGAAAAGCAATTTATTCATATTGAACCTGAAATCATGTAATAAATGTATGACTTTGCACAGAAAAAGAATGATATCAATGATAACTTTAGTTTTTTAATTAATTAATTTTATTGCTATATGTTTTAGTATTAAAATATTATTTAATTGTTTAATTATAGACACATTTGTTTAATTATACACACGAAAGCTTGTACTTGCATTATTAAAAATTAATATTTCATGGTATATTTATTTTCACCAAAATCCCTTTGTTTGGGTGACAATATATGCTTGCGGTTATCCCAAATAAGCATTGTGTTGATTATGCAACAAGGCTACAGTAGATTGAGTGTGATCAGTAATGGAACTATTTTTATTTGTCTTTCTGGTTAAAACTGAGACTTCGGTGAAAGTTGGAAGTGTATGTGTGTGTGTGTGTGTGTTTGTGTGAGAGAGAGAGTGAGAAGGCAAATGTGTTTTGGCAGCTGTACTGAGCTCAAGTTGTATGACGGTTAAATGGAGTCTTAGGTCTGATTAAAGTCAGACAACTGAGCTCAGGCCGTGTGTGTGTTTGTGGTGGCATACACTTAAACTTTCCTTTTTTTCTGTTTCCACAGGAAGACAAGTATGTCTGTTTCCTGTCGTCTCTAAGCACTAATGAGCACGCTGCGTGCACACGCTCACACACACACACACGCGCAGCTGGAATCTAGGCAACACCCTACCATATTTTTACTCTTTTAATTTCTGCTTCTCCACTCTTCTGTGTTTTTCTCTCTTTGATATAATCCCCGTGTGTGTTTCCGTGGTTACGCTGGCTTAATGTCGTACTGATATGACTGTATAAGCTACGCATGGCCAACCTCATCAACAAACTTTAGCAAAATATGTTTTTCTTCTTCCTGTCTTCGCCCCACTCTTTCCGCCTTTAATCTGCTCCCCCATAATTCTGCAGAAGCCTGGGGAGCTCTCGCTGTCTTCATCCCCAGGGGTCATCATCATCATCATTAGCATCAGCATCATCATAATAATTGTTATTGCTGAGCACTTGTAATGATTGAAATGCATTTGTATGTGTGAGAGATACCCATGTGTAAAATGGCATTGGCAGTAGCTTCAGACGGCACGTCCAAGGACCATTCGCTAGCTGTCTGATGCATATAACTCACAAAAATATCAAGCTTCAATTTGATTAGATGACTTTACGCAATTCCTGGGAGTCAGCGTCAAGCTGGGGGGAAGAGTTGTACAAATTCCTTGGATAGAACTGGTTGTCGGATTTACAGCATTATTCTTTTTTCTTTTTCTTTTTCTTTTTTTTTAATGAAATATCCATGAGGGCAGCTATTTTTATATTTCTACTATTTTATTAAGTACAATGATACAATGCACTTATTGTGTAAATATTTGTCTTTTTACATTGTACTTGTATTTTAAAATAATATCTGCATGCAATTACATCTGTAATTAATTTCTTTAATTATATTTATAATTACACTGTTGGCCCATCCCTTACATGCTAACCCACCCTTATCCATACCACCAAACCTGTCCCTAACCTTACCAGTATTCCACCTCAATAGCAGCAAAAGTGTTTTGCAATACAATATGAACACAATAAGTACATTGCACTTATTTTTTTATGCAAGTACACAGAAGTAAAGGCCACTTAATATTAAGTGGGACCCATTCTTCTGATGCATTTACATAAACCAACAATTATTGCATCTGAATGTGCAGAATTGCAGGTCAATTGTCCATTTGCCCCTATGTTGCATGCACAGATTTCATCAAACGCTGTTGCAATTGAATGCATTATCTGTACATTGCCTGGAATTGCCTGCACTGATTGGTGGGTCCACAAGGTGGCAACACTCAGAATCGTAAATTTGCTTTCAAGAGCTCTTCCAGAATCGAGGTCCACAGTCCTGCAGAGATTAGCTCAAATCCTGAATTTTCTAGTAATACTGAATATACCCTTATATAGGGCACTATTTAAGGGGACAGCTATTTGTAGTGGTGTCTAAAACTACAGTGGACATTATCGAGTGCACGCATTCAATCCCAAGATTGCACAGCCGAAATACACTCAGCAGCTAACTGCTAAAACAAAGGTGTTCAACTCTGCTCCTGGATACCCGCAGTCCTGAAAATTGATTTCTAATCTGCTTTAACAAACCTGTCTGTGATTTTCAAACAGCCCTGAAGACTTTGATTAGCTGGTTCGAGTGTGTTTGATTAGAGTTGGAGGTAAACTCTGCAGGACAGCGGTTTTTGACCACTATGCAAGAGAATACCCATGCACTGTTAGGACTGTGCCAAATGAATTCCAGAAGATGTCCACCGCCTAATAAATGAGGGTATGGAGTGATTTCAGATACAGCCCGTGATTACCTTGTTGTTTTTGAGCAGGGTTGGAGACTATAAACTCTGCAGGGCAGTGGACCTTGAGGGCCAGAGTTGGGAAACCCTGAACAAAAAAAAAAAAAAAAAGGAAAATGCTAATAAAAACAACAGAAGACATAAGCAGAAACAACAAACATGGATATATGAGGTGGCCAGAAGATATTCACATTTGTGCAACTTGAGTATGAAAGAGTTTAAAGATGACAACTCTGTACTGAGTGCTGCAGGTAAGGTGAAAAATCAATCATGTCGAACGTGTCCCTACAAGTTCATGGTCAGTAAAGTACACTCAAAGTGGATAAACAAGGCTTAAGTGGTCCTTCTTGTCCAGAATTAGTGGCAATGTGGACCAGACTTTATACCGATAGTCAAAAGTCTGGCTCTGCAAGACTCCCTAGGTACAAACAGAACTATTTACCTTGTCATTTCCAATTTTCGTCAGTCAATCGATTATACCTTTCTACCGCCATTAGCAGACATTAAAAAACCCTCTGCAGCATATGTACAAGCCTTTGCCAACATTCTGCCAGCAGTCTTGCCAAAACTCAGATAACACCACTGATTTGATCTTCTCCACGGTTGCCAACAGTTCCCTCTCCGTGCTTCCAAGATCTGGTTAAGTGTGAACACATCTGCGTTCACACACCCTTGTACCTCCCCTATCACAGCGCAGTTACGCACAGCAAGCGCCCATCTTTCCTGTTAATGCCTTCCCAAACATCCCCATAAAAATTACGAGCAGAAACACATTACTGGCAGCGCGCCCCATGCCTGCGTTTATTAGCCTATCAGGCTGGGTTTATATCTGATCACGCCTTTGTTCTAATGAGATCTCTTTATAGCCAATCAGAAGCGCATCTCTTATGTGGCAATGGCCTGATCAAATTTATGGTCAATAACCAGCCTTTTAACGATGATGAGATGTGGAGTGTGGGATAAAACGGTTTTATTCCTTCGATATTTGCTCTCAGATACTTGGAAATCAGCGTGTGTAGCGGCCAGGTGCTCGGTCGGATGGCTCGCCCTCGCTGAATGTGTTTCCGGCTCTCTCCGAGGGCTACGCACTGACCTGCGTGCCCAGAGTGAGGGTTCTTATCTGAGGCAGAGCGACTGAGACAGCCCCAGGAGGCTGGACATTACCAGGCCTTCTCGGATCCTAATTATGGGGGGAAGGTGTGGAATGAAAGTGGAGGGCCGCCGAGACAGCCAAAACCAGACCCCTTGAGTCCCATTACAATTACTGCTATGAGGCACACACACACACATACAACAACAAGCATACACAACCCTTTCACCCTGACGTGCTCATGCACACACCAAATCACAGCACGATTCTACACTCTCATTCTCTCTTGTAATTGCAATAGCGTTGACTCCCGCTCCCCCGTGGCCTAAGCGGTGCACTTCCATCTTTCCTGATAGTCAACGATGCACACACATCTCGAATTCTCTTTTTCATGCAAGTTTGAGAAGACTGAATTTGTCCGACGTGCTTTGCCACACACACATAATCTCTTGTGTTCCGGAAGGGGTTCAATAAGAGGGAAAACAGATGGAGAACTAACCTTGGATGACATCATAGCATTTGCCAAGCAACATGTCCAAATCTGCATAACCACAATGACCTACACACACAGAGACATACACGTACATCTAAAGACAAGGTGACAATTCTTTCTTTGCTGTTGCTCGTAATGACCTGATCTCCAGCGTGACATGCTGACCTAAAGAAAAGGCGTGTGAGAATGAAAGACAGTTGGGGAGAGGATGAAAGGAGTGGAGAAACAGAAGGATAGATGCTTTTTGATGAAGGTTTGTGTAATCACTATCATGCATGTCCTGTGTCGTGTTACTTTCAGGGACAAGAACTCAAGGGCTCTACAGTTTGTGAGAGTGTGTGCGTTTCATGGCCATGAAAATCCATTTCTGTTTATAATATCAGTCGCATACTCAACACATGTTGAACAAAATGTATGTGTGTGTCTGCACATGGACAATTTTACATAGGACTGCTATCAGAATAAAGGTAACCCATATTTCCCATTGAAATGGAAATTTGGGGTGGGGCATATTGATGGGTTCGTTTTGTAATGGTAAATTGCATTTATTTTCAAAGTTTGTATTATTAATCAAAGCAATGAAGACACATTACAAGTGAATAAATTCCAGCCAATTCTTTCTCAAACAATTGATGCTTGGGAAAAGAAATAAAGTATAAGCATTAGCACAACTAGAAGTGTTTGGCAGTAAATAACCAAAGAAGTAGTGCTGTACTAACTTTTTTCCAGGTGCATGGCAGCTCCGCTATCTTAGATTGTACTTTTTTTTAGATTGAATTTGCTTCAAATTATGAGTAGCTTGCAGTTTGTGATGCTACAGTTTCAAAGTAGCTTCCCCAAACACTTCCAAAAAATACTCTGAGGAACCGTGAATTACAACTTGTTATTGCTAGTCGAAGCCAGGTGGTATTTATACTTTAGGGAAATGGGATGTTCCCATTCTAGAGAGCATTTTATTAGTCAAAAGTACACCGCAAAAGATGAGTCATCAGTATTTTGATCATAGTAAAACTTCATTGTTAGCACATTAGCCTCAAAGCTAACAGACTAGACTAAAAGCCACAAAACTGTTGATTTTATAGGATCTTTAAAGACGGTTTAGACATGAATAATTCAAGGATTATGCTAAGAGTGAGATGTTAAGATTCCATCTTATAAACCACTGGATTTCCCACACACCCCAGCATAGCAGTGTATTAGATTCATGTACCCCTGTGCGTCCTAAAGTGTGTAAAATAGCATGCATCCTCACACGTGCATGTGTGCATGCCCGCTAAGCCTTAGGGTACTGGCACACCGTTCTCTTCGCTGCCACACTCCTTTCATCTCTCTTTTTGAAAGAAGACAGAGGCCAAGCATCCGTGCTGCGTTTAGGATGTGTATGTGTGTTCTTGCTATAAATACATTGTCATGTTAGGCCCAAAAGCACCCTCATTAATTCTTTTGATGCCGTCTGATTGGCCGGGCATTACTAAGTCACATTAAGAAATGTATTTCCTCGCTTTTACTTAATGATGCCTTTCCAGCCACTGCAATTAACCAGGGCTGTGTGTGTGTGTGTCTTTGTATATCGGTTTGTGTGGGCCTGTTTGTGTGTTTAGGTGCTCTTAAGTGCAATGGAAAACTAGTTAGACTACAAAGTGTCTAATCGTCGACAGAAAATTGCCCTCTGATAAGTGCGGACCCTTTTAATAGGTCTGAAACTAATGGAATATGTTTCTGCAACATTGGCGGAATATTTTCGGCATGATAAACTCATTTGCCAGTTCTCCCGTAAGTCATTTAGTTATTTGATGGATATTTAATGATATGGTTCGATTTAATTTCACTCTTTATCTACATGTCTGCCAGTATTTACTCCACAAATACCAAAATGAAAGCTGTGCCCCCCAAGTTTATGATATAAGTTGGTTGGAAACGGTAAATTAATGTTGGCTATGGACAAGGACATTTTTTTCCACACTAGTGTGTTTTCCAACCCGAACTCATGGCAATTTGTACATATTTTACAAGGTGGCTAATTCATATATGTGAGGTCATATGAATTAGCCATCTTTATAAAATATGTATTATTTTTGATAAAATCGCATGTATATTATGAGGTGGCAAATTCATAGGAATTCGCACAAAGGACCACCCCTAGTCTTGCTTAGCCAGACCTTCAGATTGACGGCTGAAGGTCTGGGAACTTTGGCCGCTTTGAATGGCCAAGGCCCGCCCAAGAGGCCATATGACTGACAGGTAAAGCAACCAATCACATTTCGTTTTGTTCCGCGTCAAGTTTAGGGGCGTGGAAATGTCGCCACAATAACAGACTCTGATGCAAAACTCTTGGACATTTTTTAAAGATTCTATGCCGCAAACTTTAAAATTTGTACATACTTTTGAAAATTCAGCGTTTAGTCGATCCTGACAAGCGCTCGTCATCAGTTGTAAAGCTTTCTTCTTTCGCGAGTGGGTTTAGCGCCACTCCACTTTTGTTTCCAGGCGGAACATTAAAGAACGCGACACACGGCTTCCAGAAATCCTGTATAATTCAACCAATCCGATGACGAATTCGAATCTCCCGAAGTGTTTCCAGATAAGTCTGCCATATGCATCAGACGTTTAGCCAACGTTCTGTAGGCGTGACGTCTGAGGCTGAGACTAGATCACCCCTAACCCCCGCACTTAAATGTACCCCTCAGAAATCGTACAAAAACGTATAAATTTGTACGAATTAGCCCCCTTGTAAAATACGTGCGAATTGGTCATGAGATAGAATTGGTATTTGTGTGTGTGTGTGTGTGTATTTCAGGTAAAATGGCCACTAAACGGCACATAAAATCAAAACAAGTTGTGGTTGGTCATTTAACATGTAAGTCAGATAGCTGTTTCCTGTCTAAGTGGGCATATGTTGGCCAGAAGAAGCTGCAAAGTAGACCAGCCTTTATGTCTATAGTCAAAAGGATACAAGATTGTAGCTCATTACACAGCTGCCGCAGAATGTCTCACATAAACAAACGCATACACCGAACTACCACTAGACGTTCTTTGTCTATAGTGAGATGCATTCCTGCATGCTCATGTGGACATTTTATACATGTGTATACATGTTCTCCAACACGTTGGACACAGACATGGAGACACGCTTGTTGTAACACATGCTGACACAAATCATGTTCTGTCCATGTGAATGCGTGTCTGTGTGTAAGTTACACAGGGACACTGTAACATTTGGTTTCAGTCGGGTCTCATGTGACCTTTAAAACCGCAGATGCCACAATCCATCCTATCACTTTACTTTATGGATGTGTTCAGTGTCTAATGCTTCTGCAAAGACCTGCAACTACATAATCTTAATATTAAAAGAGTTGGTTCTTAATTTTTTTTTAAGTTTCAATTGTAAAATGTAATTACATTTAAATTAAATTTATTTAACGTTATATTACCATTGTACATCCCATAGTGCCTTGTCCAAAAAAATCATGATAATTCCGTTGTAGTTAAAGGAAAAGTTTGAGGGAAATTACTGCTAAGTGAAATTTTGTACAAATGAGTATTGCGCGAAGACACATAAACACACCTTGATCATATATCCAAGCATGGTATGAACAAACTCACAGAAGAACTCACAGCTGGAAGCCTTTTTACGAGGATGTCCCCTATGTGCCTTGTAAAAGCATCTCAACAAGGAAAATATGTGTGTGTGTGTGTGTGTGTGTGTGTTATTACTGTAGGGACAACTGTGTGCTTTTAAGAGAAGGGCTTATTTTTCTGCAATACAATACTGTTGCTGCAATATATAAATAATATATTTTTTGTCAGAACACTTGGCGGCTGATATAACATAGTATTTATCGCCGTGTAGGGGGATTGTGGGTGTGTGTGGGGGTGAAAGTGGGTTTAAACAAATCTGCGGAAATTTATGAGTGTGTCATGAGTTTAGGGCTTTCAAACTCTATCAGAGAGGAAAGCAGATAGCCGCAACGCAGCTGGAGTTTAACACCACTGTAAATTTTCTCTGACAGAATTCATCCCTCCAATCTTCCTACAGAGACAGAGGCGGCGGTCACCTGATCTTGACAGAGGCATGTGACCACTAAAGCAGTACTGTAGATGTGTTCAAGATGTGTGTGTGTGAGGGGATGTTTGTGTCTCCATGTCTGTAACATGAGAGGGGGGACCTCGTTTTCCCATATTTCCTCATTTTGTTGTCATAGTAATAACAAAAACACTGGGCCGCTCATGCCCAGAGCTAAATGTCGTCACTCCGGTTGAGTTAATAACGCCATTACTAAGATCATTACAGCATTACAGCCTTTGTTGTGTGTATATGAGAGTCTGAAACAAAATGCTCACTTAACATGGTAGACTGAACACATATAACTCACTCAACAAGACCGTTTGTATTCGTTAAGGTACTAAGTATAATACTTTGGTGTTACCATCACTGTAGTTCTCAAATAAATGTGGTATTGGATATACACTGTTAAATGTGTACGTTAATGTAAGAAACACTACAATAAGAAACAAAGCATAGTCATTCCTTAAAAAAATGAGCTGTTTCATATATTATTTCATGTGAATTAAAAGATACTGTATAATGTGCATATTTCTGACCAGAGTATGCAAAATACACACGCCTACATCTGCACACTCAAACACACACATATTCCTCTTAACGGAGAACAAAGCTCTGGGAGAATAATCAGATCTTTATTCCCCTGGCCCTTAACACTGTCATTTCCATAACAACACACTGTTAGGGGTAACGCCATCGTTTCCGGTCACTATCCCAAGAGCTTAGTCTTCTGACTTGATTTAGAATTGATCCAGTCAACTTCATACATGAGCAGAAACCAGTTGTTACATTCTGTTGATAACACTGAATTAGTTTTTTTTGGGCAGTTCAGTCGAGTATTATGAGATGTATTATAATTAGAATGAAAACTGCTGTGTTTTGGACGTGGTCTGTCTTTTCGCTGATTCATGAGAAGTGCAGGTTTCCCAACTGGAAAATCCAGCTTACGCCAGCTGAAAGTCAATGTCAATCACAGTTTGTAAGCTATTTTATCATAATATGGTATATTTTCAAGTGACTCATAATAGTCAATAAGGTATTTAACTGATTGAATCATTAAAAAAGGTATTTGAATATGAGTTTATTGAGTTTATCAGTGGTTAAATAGGTACCTCGTTATTGCTTAACATTATCCAATAGGCCACGTCATCCAAGTGTCATCAGCAGAAAATATGTTTTAGAGGAAGAACAACTTAATAGGCTACATTTTGATTGAACCAACTAATTGCTCACGATAAGCACATGTATGCAGTAAAAAATGCTCAGTTTTAATATTGGTAGATGGTTTTATATGGTTTATAGTAGGTCCAAGATGGTTTAGGTGGATCACCAACTGGAGTACTAGCTGGTGGAGACTTGGATAAATACAGCGATACACCATCCATCTACCATATTCTAAAACTTCCTTAACCACCTTAAAACGTCATAATCAGGCATTTCCAGCAGCAATTTTCAATGATCTCAGAGCAGAAGAAAAAAGCAAAAACAACAAGACAGGAAGAGGAGCAGGGCATTAGGTCAGGGGGACAAAAGAAAAGCGTAAACGAACCCAAAGAAAACGTGCAAAGCCACACAACAAAAACCAATAAAATAATGAAACCTGATGAATATTTAACACTCTTTCTTCATCCTTTGGACTTCAAACTCGCCCTGTCAAGACAAAAGAGCAATCGACGCTTTACACTAACATGATTTGGTCCTTCTGGGCCCCCAAGGGCCAGCGAAGGAATCCCTGGGTGAAGGCATTAAAGTCATTACAGGGCATTGTGTTTCTGTCTCCTTCATTAACTTCTCCCAGAGCCATGCAGATCGGCCTGAACGCAAGCACCCCGACCCCATCTGTCTGAAATGTGATCTGGCTTATGAAATCTGCAGCCTACGGCAGCTGTGCAATCACATTACATCTGCGAGATTAAAAATATATTGAATTTTTTTCCACTCCCTCCTCGCGCTCTTGCCCTGATTTTGTTCAGTCCAACAACGTGTTTCCAGTTTTCGTGCTGCCTAGCTTTCGTTAACTTTCTCTCTGATGTTCTGCATTCTTCTGGATATCTTCTTCTGTTTCCCCTACCGGCTAACTGCCTCAAAGGAATCATTCGGAAAATTATGTCATGTACTTGCCCTCATGTACAGTTCCCAAGGTTCCCAAGCCTTTTTTTTTTTTTTTTAAACAAAAAAGAGATGTTTTGCAGAAAGTCCAGGGTGCTTGTTTCCATTCAACAAAAGTGGACTTCAAATAGTGGCTGTCAAGCTCCATTCAGCACTATAAAAGTGGCCCATATGACTCTTGACTCTTGTCTTTTAAAGCTCTAAAAACAAAAAAAAACCTGAACAAGCAAACATTTTTGTTATGCACACGTTTACACATAGAAACCTAGTGCATCCTGAAATGTGACTGTGATTTTACAAGGTATATAGCTTGTTCTGGATGTCTTTTTTAGTCTTAGTCCAACATATCTACAACCAAAGTGGTTTTAGGGTTAGTAAACAATGTAGCTAGGGCAAGCATGTACAATCCTGCTCCTGGAGGGCCTGTAGCTGCATTCCCATTCCATTTACAAATTTAGATTATTTTGAATTGAAAATACACCTAAGGGAAACATGTTAATTTTGCAAAAACACCCATTTATCGCAATTTTTTTTTTACGCTACCATGAGGTATTAATGCTAACCCAATTCATAAAAGGAATATTTTGCAATACCGCAAAGGAATTTTTTTTTCTATTTGCATTTATAGGTCACATGGAGTACGTAAAAAGTCATATGATCATTTTTCAATGTACTATAACCTCCAAGAAACACTTCATACATGGCTGCTCTGAGGTATAAGTGGCTTTCCTTGCCATTAATGCTTAGACAATTTACACTGCATATGTCTGTGGTGCATTACGGCTCTTGACACGGGCTCTCTATTGTCAATGCTTGTATTTATACCAGCTTTTTCAGAAGCGACTCTCCATGCTACTTCTGTAAAGATACATGCCTACGCCTCCGTCGACACATAACCCTACCAAAATCTGTTGCCATGACTTAAACGATAATTATGTTTAAGTCATCAGTTAATGGAAATGCCGTCATTTTGCAATATTTTTATTGACATTTATAAAATATCGCAAAATGTTTGTGCAAATCTGCAATGGAAACAGATACTGTCCCACAGAGTTCTGCTTTAACCCTAATTAACTACACCTGAACCTAGTCAAGTTTTTTTTTGGATTACTGGAAATATCCATTCAGGTGTTTTGGAGCATGTATGGTAATAATTGGCTCTCCAGGAGCAGGATCGAACACACCTCTTGTAGGGTTAGGCTTGGGGTTGGAGATGGGGCTTGAACTGTATTGTGATCAACCTATCATTTTCCTCCTTTTTCTAGGGGTAGTTGATAGTTATGGATTGGAATACGGTTAAAACTGTTTTTACAAAAGTTGTTGATCCAGGAACTTGGGATGCAATACTTGGGAAAGCAGGTTGCGTACGTCCGGTGGATAAAGCCCTTGCTGAGTAACTACCTTTGAGATGTATGGGAATGCTAATGAATATCTTTTTCTAGGAATTGTTTGAACAATGACAGAAGAAGTGCATGTTACAAACCTGTTTAAGACACAGTCATTATTTTTGCAGTTTTGTTCTGTGCTACTGGTGGAATACAAATCCTGTAGCGGTAAATCTCACTGAGTTCTCACTGTGTAGAAGGGTAAACCTATGTGTAAACTCATGTTTAGTTTTCCACCGACCCTATTTCACTCCGTCATCTGCCTGTCATCGCCAATCTCCACCTGTTATCCAGATGATGATGTTTACCATGTGTATGCTGTGTGTCAGTGTGAGGTACCAACAGTGTAGCGGACACACATTCACACGTGTGTCGTCACTTGTATTTTGGATCTTGGGGGAACAGGGTGATGGCAACTGCGTGTAGCGATGCTGATAGGATATGACGTCTGTGTGTGTGTGTTTGAGACAAAGCTCGATATGGATGGCCAATTACTGTCCAGGACAGTCATCACCTCTTTCTCTCCTGATGCTGTCACCACAACGACCAGACAGAAATCTGCTCCCACTGGGAGTTATTACTACAGCACTCTACAACACACACACACACACACACAAATCCACAACAGTACACACACAGAGATACAGAAACACCTCTTTAAGACCTCCCAGCTGCTTAGCAAAACCATAGCAATGAGTCTCGCTCACATTGTTCGGTCAATTTGCTGGAGTATGTTGACATTTTTCCAAGCTATTAAAAACTCTTCAGTTCGAACGTTAAGTTCTGGCATTATAGGTCCGCTTTAAAACAAACTTAATAGGCACGTAGTCAAAACTGAACTTTCAGAGCTTACAGATTTGCTCTTCTAATGGCTTAAATGAAATGTCACTTGCTTTATTTTGCACTGTGGTTTGTTTTAACCCTAAGCCACTTTACCAAAGTCTATGGTCCAATACACATCCCACTCAAATTGAAAACGAGCAGTTCAAAAACCGAGTACATGAATAAACCACAACTGTACATTCTAATTTATTTGTATTTCACAATCATTTTGCTTAATTAAAAAGTGTGCAGAAAGGCATGACGGCAGCATCTGTTCCTGTCATTTACTAAGATTGGGTGCTTGCTAGGTAGTACAGCAATCTCTGCTCTGTATTACATGAGGCTTGTTATTTAAAACAATGTTTTAACAGTATAGGAGAAAAAATATATAATAATTGTGACAATACTTTTTTCATTGTGTGCAATTTTTGATCCCACGTTATGTTAAGTGGCCTTAACTACTATGCACTTACATTTAAATTAATCATTTGGTACAATGCACTTATTGTGTACATACATGTTTATACATATAATTTAAAACATACCTGTATATAATTAGATATGTAATTAATTTCTGTAATTACATTTGTCTTATCCCACCCTTAAACCTACCCATAACACCGAACCTGTCCCTAACTTTACCCGTATCCCACCTCAATAGCAGCAGAAGTGTTTTGCAACACAATATGAACAAGTACATTTGACTTATTTTTGATGTGAGTACATAGTAGTTAAGGCAACTTAATATAATTTATTAGTTTGCAAATTGTATAGAAATTAAATATTGTTACATTGCAGTTTCATTAAGTTAGAAAAAGAAAATTAAATAGATGTTCAATTAGATTTTACATCTAATTTGAAAAATTCATTGACAGATGTAGCTATAGTCTGTTATATTTAAGTAAACAATTAAGTCAGTCAGTTTTCAGGTTTAATTCTAAATGATCTGCCTAGTCTAGATTTACCACTATAGGAAGTAGGACAGTTTATATTTACAGATACAGCACCTGTACTGAGGTTCCTCTTTGCCTGTGGGGTGAACCGTGGTGTTTGGATCAGTTTTCTCATGAATACTTTACAATACAGATCAGCGCTGATGTAGAAAATCTGACCCCAGATCAGCTTGAGTGTTAAAGAAGTGTCAGCAGTGGTAAAGGGAAGTGAGTCTTGGCTGTAGACCCGAGATAAGCTGTGATAAGACGCGGCTACACACATTGTCAGTGATGTCTAGAGTTGTTGTGCCAAAATCCATTGAACCGTGATGTAAACTTTCCCAAGGGTGAGCATTCCTATATGTGTGTGTGCGTGTGTGAGCGTGCTTATCTAAAGGCATCTCCATCTGAAGAGGGCAGATATCTTCCGTTCTACCTGCCATAGTTCTGTTCAGACCATGCGCATGTGTAACAAAGTGTATTTGTGTTTGTGTGAGGGTATGGAGAGGTGTTTGTTTCATTTACATTATGTACTAGTTCATTAGATACACATGCACAGAAAACAGAAAGAAAAACACTGTATTAGTGACACCAAGGTCATAGGTTCAAATCTCAGGGAAAAGATATTCAAACAAATCTTGAATGCACTGTAAGTCACTTTGGTCTTCAAAATGTATATAAATATGTCTCAAATGTGACCTGGTGGGTAGTGCATGTGTGCCAACATGGTTTCTGTGTTGGCAACCCTAATTTGCGTTACCAAGGTTATGGGTTCAAATCCCATTCCCACACATACTGATGAAAAGCATATGTTGATTGGAGTTTAAGTCAGTTCACTCTTCCAAATGTACATAAATATGCATGTAAATATGTCCTAGTGGGTAGTGAGTGTGTGTGTTTGTGTGTGTGTGTGTGTGTGCGTGCGTGAAACTTTCTGTTTTCTGTGGTTTCTGTGTGGGCTATCCTAGTTTGAATCTTTCTGCAAAGGTCAATCTCACAGTGTATGTGTCTGGGACATATATGTGTGTGTGTGTGAGTGTGTGTATGTATATATATATATATATATATATATATATATATATATATATATATATATATATATATATATATATATATATATATATAAATCTCACAAAAAAAACATGTGTGTCATACTTTTCTACTCGAACTCTAAAGGAAAAAAAAGAAGTAATGTTTTGAAAGAACTCTCTACTAATACAGTTTTTTTTTTTTTTAAGCAGCTGTAAAAGAGAAAAAAAAGTCTGGATGCCATTATGTTATATGCCGGTTGACGATAATGCAATGACATCATAGTGTTAACCGACCATCCACCTATCGTAACGACTCTTTGGCGTGAAGCGTCTGGATCTCATAAAGACTTTGAGTGTGTTTGTGTGTATGGAAGAGCCGTGTAATGTTTCGGATGGAGCCAGTTTTATGCTTGCCGATTTTTCCTTGTTATTCATACTTATTTCTCCTACTTTCTCTCATCTTCCTCTTCTCGTTTGTCATTCAGCCTGCATAGTATGTAGATGAGGAAATATCACCCAGCAGTACTGATGGATGTGTAAGACTCCATGCTGTGGGTGTGTGTGTGTCAGCAGCATAACTTTATTACAGACTTACATCAAAATCATCATTAATGATGTATATGCTCAGCCCTCCTGCAGAGAGCGTGTGTTGTGTGTGTGTCACATGAAAGTTTGTTTTCTTTTGCAATGGTGTCCCATTTTGGGCCACTCTATGTGGACTATTTATCACAATCCTGAATGTTTACTTGGGTTATTGCGCTGAAGTCTGAGTGAGTGTGTATGTATGTTTTCCTGGTTGCTATGTGCCTCAGTTGGTGGATTCTCGGCAGACTTCATTAGTTAAAACAAAGCAAGATGTCCATTTTGTCTGCTCCTCCACCTTAATTGATATTGATTTGTTCGCGCCTCTCGCGGGATTAAAAGTGTGTTTTGTCCCGTCGCCAGCGGTTTTTCCTTCTCCTCGCCGGGGAAGTCAGTCAGTGCCTTTTTCTACAGCTTTTCTTTTCTTAAAACGCAATCCGATGTCAATCCTATCCTCATTAAAACACCATTAAAATTGTGCAGGTAGTTTATAGATGCCTGTGGCTTCTGCCAAACATAACCACACACACAAACACACGTATCTGAAAGTCTAGCTGAGTTCTCTCTGTGTTTTAATTGGCAATACAGGAAGATGGGTTGTAATAAATAAGGTTATTTCATCATTTATTTACATTTTGTTATTTCTTAAGTGAAAAAGTTAGCATAGTGCACTACTAACAGAGGTTGGCACAACTGAGGTTGGTGCCATGCTATCAGATTTAAGCCATAATCTGCTATCTACATACTGTAGTTATCTTCTAAATTAGCATGCTAATCTGAATTGAGCCTCATAAGTGACAGATTTGAAACATTTTACAAGTGTGGTGTTAGCATGTTGCAAAGCTAACAACATAGCACTCAGTAACAACAAGCACACACAAATAATGTCTAAAATAATAAGTTTATTTTTTTTTAACAGCACTTGGGATATTGCACAATTACGTGTCAGATTTTAAACATTTACAACTGTTTTTATCTTAGAATGTTGCTAAGCTAACAACACAGTTCTCAGTAACAAGCACACATATATAATGTCTAAAATACTAATAATTTAATAATTTAATAATTTTTTACAGCGCTTGGGATATAGCACACTTAAGTGACAGATTTGCAACATTTACAACAGTTTGATGTTAGCATGTTGCTAAGCTAACAACAGCACACACAAATGATGATTAAAATAATAAGATTAAATCAGTTTTTACTGTGCGTGGGATATAGCACACTTAAGTTTGCTACTTATTTTTGTTCTTACTCAAGATATTTGTATAAAAGTTTGAAAATGTCCCATTAAAAAACTGATTTCTAATTAAACCTGTGGCAAACTTAGGCCTGTGACAAACTTTAACGGCAAACGTTTGCATCGGTATTGTGTCTACAATGCCTCAAAATGCAATCTAGTTAGAAAGCCTACTACGTTATGGAATAGAGATACTGTGTGTGCGCTTAAATCAGTGTGTGATGAGTGTGTGTGATAGAGCAGTCCTTCCGCGCATGCTGATAATACACTAGCCCTTCTGTGGCGTTAGCCGGCTTTTCATCATCATGATTGATGGCGTGCCGACCCGGATCTCGAGCGGTTATGATCATATCAATTTGCCGCCAACCTCATTGACATCTCTTTACAAGCCCGTTATCTTCCATTCTTGCCATAATGACACCTCGCAGAACGACCGCACGGCTCATTGCCCCACCTCCCTTGCGGAGTGGGCCGGGATTATGCCGTCAATATGAGGGCCAGATTTAGTGGTAATGTGAGATTAAAGCATGGCACGAGTTTATTAAATGGGATTAACGCTGACATTTCACCCCAGTGGGACACCTCTGACATTCACAATCATGCTCATTTACGCTCTCATCCGGTGAGAGATGACAAAACCGTTACCAAGGCAGCCTTGTGTCACCCCATGAACCGGTGAGACCTGCATTACCAAACTATATTGTTTAAATGTTTTTCTTTTCAACTTTCATATCTAAGAGAAACACTACATATAGAAGTCAGGTCAATAAAAGCATAGAAAGTGCTTATGGGTTATGAACTGAACTTTGAGCAGTATAAAACCCTCAGCAACATCCTAATAACATAATTACAACATTCCATCCATGTTCTACATTTTTTTTGGGGGGTGGTAGTAGGGGGAAAAGAGGTTAGAAATGAGTATTAACTGGAGGAAATGAGTGAAAAGTACATTAAATTAGTAATGGAGGTGATGTGTGTAGAAAAGACAGAAGTGCAATGGTTTGACTCTGGTGAAGTGGGAGCCAGCCACAAGGACTTGATTGTTTCTAATTATATCCACAAGTCATTTTCTTCAGTTACATGACACATCAGTCAAACTGGGTGAATGTTTTTGAACTTATGTTAGTGTATGATTATGAACGTGTGTTAGGGATGAAACTTTTAGAATTTTGGATGATGCTTTTAAAATTATTATATTCAGTATCCTCAATGTTAAGCTGCTACCAGAGAGATTTTGGTGATGTAAACAGCAATACAGTGACATTACGGGAAAATGTAATGAATCGCCCTTATGTTGTTCCAACCAGTATGACTTTATGGCATGAGGGTGAGTCAACAATGACATAATTTTCTTTCTTTTTTTTCAACTATTCCTTTTCAACAACTATTTGTCTCTATAAGTGTAGCCTGAGTGTGTATTTCCTGTGAAACACTGTTCGCATCAAAAATGAAAGAGAATATTCAGCAGGACATAAAGTACTTACATTGATCAGGTGCAAACATGATATGACTGGTTAGTAATGACAATTAGGTAGTCAACCAAATCCGTCAAACCACTCAATCACAATTTATAAAGTTTGAGCCACTAAACATCCATCCTATCCATCCTATCTTCCATGTCTTGTGTTAATAAGGTTTGAGAGCAGTTTGTTAAACTTGTTGCATTTAGAGGTGAAGGGCTTTACAACACCAGCATGACTGAATACAGACCGCTGTGGCAGTTAATGAAATCTTGGCATGTCTGTGGACCTCCTCTCCTTTCGTTCCACAGCTCTCCTGTTACACCGCACAGTTGTGGAGTGTGTATATGTGTGTGTGTCCTGTTCCATTTCAACAAACTCTTATTGCTCAACTGTTTTAGTTCCAGTGCGGATTAATCTTTCTCTTACACTTCTTGCACGCATACACCTATAGAAATGAAAAATCTCAAATTAGATGTCTTTAATAGCTCGTTTCATTCTACTAGGCAGCAATGAGAGCAAATGGAGACTTTTGCTTCAGATGTTTATTGAAGAAGAAGGCCTCAGTAATCTCACACATGTCTAGATCTAGTGTCCCACCTTGAGCCTGCAGTTTAGGCCCCATGTACGTTCCATGTTAAGATGTTAAATCCATAAATCCAGCCTACAAGTTGGCTTTCACTGGATTTTGGTTTGACTTTTAATGTAACAAACTGAAAATAATTTTACAAACAGAAAATGTTACTGTATGTGTATGTGCTAAATTGTACAAATTGTAAAAAATAAATAAAATAATAATAATAAAGTTTAAGTTCTCAATTTATATATATATATATATATATATATATATATATATATATATATATATATATATATGCTTTATTTCATTTAACATAAAATATAAATTTTACTAGTTTAAGTATAGCAACACTGCTCCTTAGTAATTTTATGAGATACTTTTATACTTAACATAACTGTGGGCTCCCATGAAGTCTCTTGAGCTTTGAAAGAGTGAGCTTTGAGTAATCAGATTTAGCGAGTTATTAAGTATTGAATATTAGCATTGCTCTGTTGAAGGCTAGTGCATACATTAGAGGGGAACTAGGATAGTTAATGCAGTACTCAAACTGTGCGACACTAACAGCAGCTCCCAAAGGCTCAGCTTCTTTATAACTACACACACACATTTCATCTATGGCAGACGCTTGAGGCTGCTCAACTCACTGTCATTGATAGTCAGAACAAAGAGGTCAAAACAAAATGTATCACATATGGTTTGTGCATACATATGTTTTGCGTGTTTTTTCCACGGCAGCATAAGAATTGGTATGTTATTCTGCCAGGTCATTATTTGGCAGAGACTCTTTTTGGCAGAAGCAGTATTTGGCGGCATACCAGCTTTCTGCCATCAGGTGATACACTGCCCTGTGTGTGTGTGTGTGTGTGCCAGAGCATCTAGAACAGCTGCTGGGGCACATCTGTCTACCAAGCAAAACATTCAGACACACACAGTCCTGCACTGTATGGCGAACCCATTTCCTAGCATCCAATGCGCTGTTAGGGGCCTTTCACACAGGATGGGTTGTTGTGGTCCTTCTGTGCTATTTTTTAATTGTTGATCTGGGTAAACATGCACCAGACGGACGTCTCAGAACTTTGCAACGTGCCACACTGTGTCTTGCACCATGACTACTGTGGTTTTAAGATGCCCTGTCAACTTTCATCTCGAGACCCCTGCATTCTTTTCCATTGCGCTGTGTTGTGTCTAGCTGCTGTGAATGTAAGAATGCAGTATGTAGTTCACTCCAGAATGAAAATTTCATGATAATTTACTCACCCCCATGTCATTCTCGTTTGGCTCTGTTCGAAGGCGGTCGCATTTTTCTTCCCTCCCTCCCTCCTGAACTTCCCTGCTTGCTCTCTTGTATTGTCCTGTCCTTCTTAAGAGACTCTCGCTGCACTATTTACAAAACCGAAATTATGGATCTGATCAACTGGTCTCTTAACGCAATTGACACCATCTTCTCGACTAGGAAAGCGGGATCTGGAGAACCGGAATGTCCCGCTGGGACGTTTGCTGCTGGCTACACGATGGACGCATGGGAGAGATGGCGGGTCGTGTGTCTGGCGGCTCTCTCCGTGGAGGACATTGAAGACATCTTCTTATTCGGAACAATGATAACTGGGTTTCTGCTATTTGGATTAGGCGTTGCTCTAAATTATCAGAAAATTAAGGAGACGGGACTGGCTATCCAAAACCTCTCAAGGCTGCCCGTCATGATGGAGGCTGTAGGCAGAGATGGATTCGATCACGGCTAAGCTCTCGGCTCTGGAAAGAAAAATTGATGGACAAGCAGATCAGAATGGACAATGAGAATAGCTGTGAAACTGGAAGACAGCTGTTCGCCCTAAGACAAAACAATCTTATCTCTTTCCGGCTTCCCACAACAGAACGGCTTGGCAAGGCCGCTCTGGTATCAACTCTCCGGTGAATACTGCAGGGAGACGCTCTTTCTTCCATTCCCTCCCCCCATCAAACACCTTGTTATTGTCGGGCGCTTGTGCTCTGTCCAAGGTCGTTTCCATGGCAATTGCTATGTCGCATCACAACCTGCGAACTGAGTCGACTGGTTTGGAGTGCTGGCGAAACGGATTTCAAGGCATACGAACTCACACGAACTTACACATACACACACTCATACACCCATCCCACGCCTTCGTCGCTTCATCCTGTCAGTGATAACGGGTCCGTGTGTTTGCGCTGTGATGGCTGCTGGCCGGATGGCTGTTTCGTCTGAACTAGGATTACTATGCAAGTTATGTTCCTGTGTTGACTGTGCTTAATGCTGAGGTTTTTGTCTGTTCTCACACTGCACTCTCGTCCAGGAGCGTAGTGTGAGGACAATTTTTTTCTCCTCTCTTTCCTCATGTTATGCTGTATTTCTTCTTCTTTATTGCATTTCGTTGCCTTGTACCTACATGTGCAATGACAATAAATTTAATCCAATCCAATCCAAGATGTTCATGTCTTGCTTTCTTCAGTTGAAAATAAATTAGCTTAATGTTTTTATGGAAAACATTCCACAATGTTTCTCCATATAGTGGACTTCAAAGGGGACCAACGGTCTATGTACCAACGTGACTACAGAAGTTGTGGACACGCGTCACAGAGCTAGTGCAAGAGGAGCATTTGTGGTTAAAAACTATATAAATTTGATTATTTTTTTTAGAAAATGACTGATAGTTTTGCTAGATAAGACCCTTACTCCTCGGCAGGGTTCGTGTAGCCCTTTGAAGCTGCATTGAAACTGTAATTTGGACCTTCAATCCATCGGTCCCCATTGAAGTCCACTATATGGAGAGAAAAATCCTGGAATGTTTTCATCAAAAACCTTAATTTCTTTTCAACTGAAGAAAGAAAGACATGAACATCTTGGATGACACGGGGGTGAGTAAATTATCAGGACATTTTCATTCTGGAGTGAACTTATCATGTAACACTGTTTGATCAAACTCTTAGCCCTAAATCACTGCACAACTTTGACACAGCATTTGTGCTATAGACATGAATGATGCCTCAAATCATGCAGCTTTTAGAGAGGTGTGCTATCATTTTCATAGCGATCCTATTTAAATTTGACAATGAAAGAAACTAAAATTCCTAAAGACTTACATAGGACCAGAATATCATAGAGACTTTAAGGTTGGCTCTTTTGACATGATCTAGTAAACAACCACCTAATCATTCAAAACACCCGAGCAACTACCTGAACAACCAAGAAACCAATCAGAATCACCCAAGCAATTAGCTGAATTAACAGTAAACTGATGCCCCGTTCCCAGCTCCATGTAGTCTTGCTACGTCCACCAATAGGAACAAATTATTTTTTAATACTCACTTTGATGTATGTAGACATAGTAATGCAAACAAAAAAGCAATTACCTTAAACACGCTACATTCTCAGAAAAAAAAAGGGCAAAAATTTTATCTATAGGGCAGGTGTGTCCAAATTTGTACCTGGAGCACCATTGTCCTGCTGAGTTTAGCTTCAGTCACAATTAAACACACCTGAATCAGGTAATAATGGTCTATCTAGGAATACTAGACGCTTCCAGGCAGGTGTTTTATAGATGGTTGGAGCTAAACTTTACAGGACAGCGGCCCTCTAGGACAGAGTTTGGACACCCCTGCCTTTGGGGAACAACAGCTTGTCATTGGGGAACTACCTTGGAATGCTTTAGCAATCAATCAGGACTCTCAAGGCACCACATAGCAGTACTCTAAAGAACACACTAGCAACCAATGCCCTAAAATCTACTCTGGACATGCAGAAAACTTCCTGGAACAGTTGTAAAATACTCTAGTAACCACATAGAAACATGGTATTTGCAATCACTACTCAAATGCAGTCACTACTCTGCAATTGCAACTGCAATCACTACTCTGAACACCCTAGCAAGACTACTACTGCAGCCAGACTACTTCAGCAACTGCATAACAATGTGCTAAAACAGAACAACTCAGTAACCACCTAGGAATTCTCTAGCAACCACTCAGAACCCCAGAAACCACTTAAAAGCACTCCAAATCACACGCAAAACAGCCTAGCAAACTCTTAGAAACACCTCAGCAACTAATGAACTAAATTCCACTCAGAATACTCTGACAAATATTCAGGGGTTGTGTTTCCCAAAGGCAACTATGGTCGCAAGTTCTGTCGTTACCAATGGAGTTCAATGGAGCTTGCAAAAGTAGTTAGTTAACAATTATTTTCAGAGACACCCCCCGGAACAGTCAAACAACTACCTTGAAACACTGTAGCAACCAGCCAAATACTCTTTGAACCAAATAGCAACACACTAAAACCTACTCAGAACACCAGACAATGTTTGAGCCAATAGCCTCGCGAGCAGCATGCCGACATATAGCGTTGTTGCGCTTTGGGCATCCCAAGCTTGAGTCCTAGCTTATGGACCTTTCCCGATCTCAAGAACACCAGACAACCATTCAAAACACCTGTACAACTACACTCTTTAGCAACCAAATACCATAGACATAGCAACCACCCAGAACACTCTAGGAGGGAACCACATAGCAGCATGCTTAAAAACCACTCAGAACACCTTTAGCAAATGCATGGCAGTGCCCTAGCATTGTGACAACGTCTTTGGCATGGGCAAGTACCTTTAATTTAAATTTCATAATCATAATTAGGTTGGTGTGTGGGTCTGTCTCTCCCTGTATCTCTCTCTGGAGAGATGAATTGATATTGTAGCCAGTTTCTCATTAGCCATGTGTCCTGGGACCGTTTGACTTTATGTATGCCAGTCTCATAAACCAGCTGAGACGACTGTTCTATAGCCACACTGTGTGTGTGTGTGTGTGTGTGCTTGTTCTTTCTCTTACAATTCTTTATAAGGTGTACACATCTTCATTTATAAGTGGTACACATACTGCGTTTATGTGTATGGATTTTTAGCAACAGACTTTAATAGCTCATAATGCTTCATAAACTGAGATCTGTGAGGGCTTGTGGGTAATGGAGCTTATAAGAAAGGGAGGGTGCGGATGATTGATGAATGGTGTTGTCTAATCTGTTGCTTAAGGTTATGTAACCCGCTGTATAGCTCCGATGTGTGTTAAATTGATAGGGTCTAGGCTTAGAACAGTAAATTCACCCTTTGAGCAATTCTTGTCAAATGAAGCCTAACATTGAACTTCCTAGACAAGTTTATTGTCTGTCCCCTTTCTCGTTTTTTCTCGCACACTCTCAGACAAACAAATAAAATGAGCGAGGCAGGGGAAGAAGAAAGGGGTTTAGTCTCTTGGCAGTGATGGACGGTGCTGTCTGAAATGTCTGCATAATCGGAACAACGGAACCAAATACTGAACCAAAGCCTTCAGAGTGGCTGATGATATTGTGCATGTCTTTTGTCTATTTTACGGTTATCATCATAATATGTGTAAATTTCCATTTTCACCACCCAAACTGGACCCGTTCCGTCGTTTCCAGCAAGCGATTCTGGGCTGGAAAAAATGGTTCTGCACTCATTTGAACAAGGAGTTTCTAATGTCATAAGCCGGAGTGATAGAAAGAGGGCAAAAGATCTCAGTCTCGTTTGAATACATGCAACGTCTCCTTGTGTTTTGAGTATGAAATATTGGGAGAACTTATTGGGAGAGACAGAGTTTAAATCCTGTCAGAAGAGATGAGGGTGAAGTTGTGGGTCAGTGACTTCCTTCCTCCCAAGAGGTTAAATGAGTCTCTCTTGAGTGCCAGTCAGCCAGAAAGAGTATCAGCTTCGGTCTACCTAACTCAAATCGGACAGACATAGCAACCTGAGGCTCGACTGACCACAAAACATACACTTTAAAGTCCCCATAAGAGTGTTTAAGCAGTTTCCAAGTTCACCAACAAGATGTCCAGGTTCGTTCAGTTTGTTCCAATACAAGATCCCTTCACAAAAGAGATGCCCCAGTTCAGTGGTTCCCAATCCTGGTCGTGGGGAACCCCCAAAACTGCACATTTTTAGATGTCAAACACACCTGATTCAACTCATCAGCTCATTAGTAAAGACTACAAGACCACAAATGTGTGTGTCAGATAAGAGAGACATCAAAAACATGCAGTGCAGGGGGTTCTCCAGGACCAGGAATGGGAACATCTGTCCCAGTTCATTCAGTTTGTCCACTAACCATAAAACTTGGTAATTCATTTCAGTTCTTTGATGAACATTCAGAGTCTCAGTGAAGTGAAAACATCTGTTGAGAAGGTCCAATGAAATGCTCCTGTACTCTGCTCTTAAATGGTCTTTGCAGAATTCAGTGAACGAAAAAATTAGTAGGTCAATGGACGTGAACAAGATTTGTTAACAATATAGGTTTGTTCACAAATGCTGATTTGTTCACAAATGAAACACCACTGCAAGGTGTCCTATTTTGGTAAAAAAACAAAAAAACACTTATGTTGGTGCTGATAGCCTCGTGGGCAGCGCGCCGACATGTAGTGCCACTCCTCCTCGGGCATCCCGAGTTCGAGTCCCGGCTAGTAAAGTGACTAGCGATCACTTACACTGGACGCGAGAGGTGCGACCCAATAAAATCAATGAGAACCCATTCTAATCAATGATAGTGTTTACAATGGTTTCAATACGACAAGACTCCAACAGTAAACTGATGCCTCATTTTATTTCCAATATACGCCATGCATTTGTGCTACTTCTGACAACAGTACAAATGGATTTGGAACTTTCACTTTGACATGTTTAGTGTAGACGTGGTGTACACTATGTACCCTAGACATGGTGTTACTCATAAATATAAGTTTGCAATAGCTTGCAGGACATCTTGCCTTTCGCAATGTCTTTTTTTCTTGCATTATGCTATGTAGCTCTGCTCACATCAAAATATCAATGGTCCAAAACCCTACATATATGAAACCTTAATTACATTCTTATTGGCTCACATTAGCGTGTACAGGCAAATTACTCATCACTGGAACCATTGCATGTTTAGCACACAGTGTTACAAAAAAATATATAATTTAAAAAATAATAATTTAAAAAACCTTCTTATTCAAGGAAAGAAACAAGTTTAGTGACTTCTGTCAGCTGTAGTCTAGTCTGGAGTACTTTAAAACACTCCACCTGTCTAAACTAGCAAATTATCACTCAAAAACATGATGAATTTCTCAAGCAAGCAAAACACATACTGCTAACACACTCTGTTGCACAAGGGCCTTGATAAGAGAGTGGATATGAGTGTGTTTGTGTGAGAGACAGATAGATAGACGGAGAAGTAAAGCGCATAATGAGTAAAAGAGACGCAGGCACACAGATGGTAGGCTGTTGGAGAAAAAGAGATAATGATTACAGATGAGAGGAGATGGAAACCGCACAGTTAGAAAGAAAGAATGATAGATAGAGATAGAGACAGAGAGGGAGGGGAGATGTTTCATTTCCATCTACCACCCTCCATTTTTTTAATAAGGTAATTTTCTATTGGAATCTAGTGCCATATTAAAGGAGTAAAGTGTTTTCAGACATGCATTTCAGAATCTAGCTACCAAATTGTAAGGTTTATTTTATTTATTTATTTTTTCTTTTATTGGTTAAGTAGAAGTTCCACTTGGACCTCCTAATTTCTGCTGTACACTGAGCATAATTTTGTTTCTAGCTATAAGTCCTGTTAAAAAACCTAGTAGATGCCTTTTAAGTTATCGTATTTTCAACAAGATAGATGTTCCAAAAGATAATCAGCAGTTAGTGCTGTCTGGAGTTTTATGACACATTCTATTCTATATTCAGCCTTGGTGCTCTGGTGGGAAATGTGGCTTCGTGTCCAGCCTGCAACATGTTCTGATCCTATTTTCTGTATCTATCCCCAATAATTTCTTGTTACTCTATACTGTAACTTTATGATGCAGTACAGAAAGGCCCAAAAAATAAAATAACGAAAAGAAATGTCAGTTCAAAGTGTAACGGTAGCTTTCAAATAGATTATCTGTGGTTTCCTAACCCCTATTTCTTAACCTCAATTTCTCACCACAGTTTATGTGTATTTGTGTGTTTGAGGGGGCGATAGAAGACAGAAAGAAAGATGTTTGTGTGTGCAAATACATCTGGGTTAAGGCCTTGCATAATTCATCCCAGTCAGGTTCAATGCGAAAGGATATACGGTAGAAACCGTGGACAGACCTCTCGCTGTGTGGCTCTTTGAAATGGAAAGTAACCTCCAGCCCACCTTTGCTCTGATCACCAGAGCCAGCATATGCTATCCCTCTGCATCCCTCTCATTTGGGCTGGAATAAAGGAATAATTCACCATTAATAAGTGCATAGCTGGCGTCCTGTTATTCTACAGCGCTGACGGCAGCTGTTATCAAACAGCGCCCGTTTCACCGGAACCTTTCAAAATCATGACCGCACACCTCCTCCCCATTGTCCATAGGGGACCAATTTATTAACATGCGGTGGGAAGCACGGTCTCTTTCTTCATACACACACACATATACGCAGCAGGAGCTCAGCGGTTGGAGAACGGAGGGATAAGGGAAAAAAAAGCACAAAAAAAGAAAAGAAAAACAATTTGGAGTGGGCTGTTTGGTGCTAACAAGGGCGGGGAGTTAATTTTGATTACCTGAGCATGGGTGCTATGTTGAATGAGGGCCAAAATTAGCTGTGGTGAATTGGCCACAATTGATTTGCTCTTTGAATACAGCATTCCACCTTTTCACGCCAGTTTATGAAATGGTACTGGATGTTTTTTCAGGGGTTTTTTCCCGGTAAAGGCAATTGAAAAGGTCACACTAAGTGATTGTTTTTATTTCAGTTGATTTATTCCCACAAACAGAAGAGGACGCATGTTACCACAAACACACATATATGGCTAAACCTTGGATTTTACATCCAAATCGAAAGCAAAATAAGACACTGTATTTTGCAAATAAATAAATAAAGTATTATTATTATTAAATTATGACAACATTTTCAATTATATTTTCATATTAAATTTCTCAACATATGGCATTCTCATTATTGCAATGTAAAATATTTATTTATTTAATTATTTAATTATTTATTTATTTATGTTTGTTCATTTGAACACTTCTTATATTTTGTGGAAATTAAAAGAAGGATATATCTGTATACTACAGTATTACTCTTTAATAGTTTACAGCGCAACACCATTTGCCTCCGTCAGCGTAATGTGTAAATTATGATTCATACAGGAACCGGTTGCTAATGAAGTGCTGTATTAGCCATTTGTAATTGTCAGCAGGGATGAATTTGAGTTTTTTTTTGGTGAAATATGTCAAGAGGAGGCTGAAAGAGGTGCTCACAATGTACCATTTCTCCTCTTCTCCTTTTTTTCATCTCCACTCCTCTTGGGCTCAGTGGCTTGTGACGCTCCATATGTCCGTCTGCTTCTCAGAGAGAGAGAGAGAGAGAGCGAGAGACATTAATACAGGCACCCCTCGCCTCGTACATTCAACACTCATGTTTTCCCAAAAGCCGAACGCTCTGATATGACAGGATAATGGAGGGATGGGAAAGAGAGAGAGAAGGGTGTGGATGATTGGATGGGTGAGAGAAAGATGAAGAGAGGGGGGTGTAATGTGTGTGTGTGTGTGTGTGTGTGTGTGTGTATGTGTGTGTGTATGTGTGTGTAATGTAGACAGCAGTGAAGTGAATGTTATCTTACAGACGTTGAATGCACCTGCAGTTAAAGCCATGCATAAGAGCTCCCTGCAGAAATAAACACATACACTTGAGTACTAACACACACACACACACACACACACACATCTCATTACAGCTGTATTATCACAAACGAAGGAGATGTAAAAGCACATACACACATGCACCTGTGCATATTTGATCAAAATCAAAGATGTGCAGATAGATATCAGTATTGTCATTGTATCGTATTGATGTTGTACAGAGGAACAATCCTATAAATTTTATTATTATTATTTTATTTTATTCTATTTTATTTTATTTATTGTAATTTTTTTTGTGTGTGTGTGCTTGTGTGTGTAAGTGAAATTGGCCCTGGAAGTATTTGGAAGTTTTAGCTGAAATGCATAAATGTAAATGCAAGTATGTGACTTTCATTGGGCTAATGAATTAATTTTCTCTTTTTCTCTCACAGGCAGGACGCAAGTGATCTGACTGGAAGTATACAGAGGTAGGACACACTCTCTCTCTCTCTCTCTCTCTCTCTCTTATTTCTACTGAGTTCTGGCTAGTAATGTGTTGACTGCTATAATGATCTGATGATTTTTCTGTTTCACACACATAAACCTCTTTTTTTTTGTTTTGTTTACTAAGACCTTGGGTTGGTCACTAGATTGCATACCTGACAGACACAACTCTTGTACATTACTTTATATACATATATGGCTGTGTCCATGTATGATCTCAATAATGTTTAACCTCCATATATAATAACAGAACGTGGTCTGCTATAAAAACCTGGGTGAGCTGCCTGCCTAGACAGTATTTTAAATCATCCTATGTTTACTTCCAACTTCTATTCCTAAAGGTTGAAGAAAAAAGTGTAATCCTTTCATAGAAAAAGTCAAGCTCAGAATGCACTACAGTAAGCTCGGTGGAAAGATTATTGTAAGATGACAGACAATCTCAGAGAAATATTGTTCCATACCGAAGATTTAAGTTTTGTTTTTAGCTTAGTAACATGCTAACATCAAACTCTATTGTAATAAATAAGGACTTGAGACGCTTGTTTTGTATAGGATTGCCTATGTAGACCATTCTAAATCAATAATTTGTGCAGTGTTAGCATGCTGTCTTAGAAGGTAGTGTCCTGTGTAGGCACTAGACAGCATGGTAGCCCCCTAGGATTCAGAACAGAACTAATGACAAGCTCAAACAGCATTCATATACGGTTGGAGGCTTGTAATGTCTGACCTCACTAAGCCAGCGTCCAGCAGCAGAAGATGATGATGGGATTTTTGGAAAGAAGAAAACATAACCTCAGACTTTGCCGATTTTAACATAGCCTTTTCTGAATTTTTGATTACAAGAGGAGAGCGAGATGACAGGGAAGAGAAATAAAAGAGAAAAAGGTGTTCTCAGAGAGTCAAGGGTGCAGAGTTGAGGCTGGTAAAGATCTGTGACTGAGGGCCATTAAACCCAGCCCCACGGCTATGAGACGACACATCGAAAGAGCGAGAGAGAGCGGCTGAGAGTTTTTTGATAAACTGCTGATCCTGAAATAGCTACACCTATTTTTCATCGGGAATTCTGTTAAGAATAAATTGTCACGTCTCATCTGGAGAGGAGCTTTCTTCCTCAGGGCGGCACACAGAAACTCAAAGCCACTGCCGGAGTTCGCCACCCTCTCTGTCGTTACAGCGATGCACTGTGGGTTACCGCCAGCAAAAGGCTGATTGACAGACAGCCTCCGAGTTTTCAAGGGCACTCGCGAAAAGGAAAAAATATGTCACCCTGGGAAAATGCTGTGGACGTTACAGTAATATGAATGAATATGACATGACAAAATACTAAATTTAAAAGATGTTTTTGCTCAAAAGTCAACAACTTGCTAAAATTTAAAGGGATGTTTGACCCAGAAATTAAAATTCTTTCATCATTTTCATACCCTCATATTGTTCCAAATCTGTATGCATTTCTTGGACACAAAAGAAGATATTTTGAAGAATGTTGGTAACCGAAGAGTTGATGGTCGCCATTGACTTTCACAGGAAATACTATGGAAGTCAATGGCTACTATCAACTCTATTTGGTTACCAACATTCTTCAGAATATCTTCTTTTGTGTCCAACAGCTGAAGGAAACTCATACAGGTTTGGTAAAGCTTGAGGGTGAGTAAATTATGACAATTTTCATTTTTGGGTGAACTATTGGCCCTTACATGGCTCCTTGAAAAGTGTGTGTTCCAAAAAGGAGATAACTAATATATGTTTCACTATCAAGATCTTTTACTTCCAGGAATGCAATGATGTAATGGACATCATGTGTTCTTCAAATGCGCATATGGGTTTAATTTGGCAAATATTGTTGATCGAATCCCCCAACTTCTCTCTTGTGCACCACACCCAGAATTACCTCAGCGTTCATCTGTACACCAAAAGACATGTGCATCTGAATGTGTGTGTTCACAGCAAGTTTAGTGTGACTTTGTATGCAGATGAAGTGCAAAAGAACACAGTGAAATTCACAAGAATAGCAAAACACCTCAGGAGCGAGAGGAAATGAACTAGAGTTACGAGCAGAGGAAATGAGAGGAAAGGAGGTTGTTATTGGTATATTAGCAAAAATGATTAGGGAAAAATATTTTTGTTTGTGTGTAAATGTACCATCATAAAAATACTTTATGAAAGTATGATAATGCAGATGCAAAGGCTTGGGCAAATGCGTTCTTGCATTACTTAATGTTGTAATGCCTCACAATCTCAGACAGCAGTTGACCTGAAACTGTAATATATATCCGCTAATTGGAGGTCTAGCACCCCTTGTGGTAATTCTGAGGATGCATTGCATACCTGCGATGGGTTATGAATAACACTCTGACACATTCAGTCAAATTTGCGTAACTAGAAACGTTTGTGTTCATGTACGTGAGTAAGAGTATGTTTCAGGCCTAAGGGGAAAATTCCTCCCAGAGGAAAATTTTACTGTGCAGACTTTGAGAACAAGGTGCAATCTATAATAAGCCTAATTTGCATATAAAGGAGGTGTATTTGTGCTGAAAAGAAAGACAACGACTTAAATTCCCATGGTGCAGTGCAATACTAGACTCAAGAGACTTGAGGTAGAAGTCTCCATGTGTTCTCCATTTAATATCATTGCTGTATGTCTAGAAATAACAATACTATTCTGAAATATAGCTTCTCGTAATTTCTCTTGATTTTTCTATTCTATTTTTTTTTTTTTTTAAATATTGTTATTGTTACAATGAAATATTTAAAATTATATTTAGATGTTGTTGAAGCACAATGTACAGAAAAATAAAATAAAATAAATTACCCCAAAGAGACCCTAATTTTATGGAAGGCATTTGAGGCAAGTTATTTGTTGAATAAATAATTTATCAAATAGTATTATAAAATGTATTGTATTATTAAATAAGGAACATTAACATATATGTAATATTATATTTAGAAATAAAATAATATAAAATAAAAGTCTCTGAGACCCCAAACAAATGTAACATAGCCTGTTATTTGTTCAATAAAGTTGAATGTTGAATAAAGGATATAAGGTTACTATATGTATTATATGCTATTACAATATGTATTATTACAATACTAAATATTAATATATTTATTATTATATTTAGTTACTGTTGAAACACACTATAGAAAAAAAATATATGCTTCATATGTGGCTACATTGGAATCATGTCACAGTATTTGTTGAATAAAGCTGAATGTTGACTAAATAATATAAAGTTGCATTCCCTTTATAATCAGATCTTAAAAGATTTGAAATAATTACAACCTGAAAGTTAAGTTTGTTTGGGGCCTTGGCATCTCTGAACAGAAGAACAAGGGGGTTAAAGAGATCTCCTATGTGCCTGTGGGCTATCCGAAATACAGTTGTCAACTTAAATGCTAAAATACTCTAATCTCTCTTTTTATCTTTTTCTTCCAACATCTATGGAATAACAAATAGAAAAGGAAGTGAATAAAAGAATATGTGACTGTGTAATTAGCTCCTGTGTGCAATCACTGATTCCCTAATGCTGAATGACTGACTGCTTCTTAGCTAGCTGCATCAAAACCATTTCTTCTCTTTTTTTTTCACTCTCTTTTTTCCGGTACCGGGGGTCTTAACAGCAGTGGGGGAGCCGAGAGGAAAAGAGGGTGTGGGGGCGGAATCGGTTGTCAGCTAATTGCATCTCTCTGTGGCGATTATGTTCTCATAGAGAAAACAACCGATAATTATGGGAGCTGGGATGGCAGCACAAGAGAGCGGTTACCGAACCGTCATGGCGGCCATGTGGGACCCGGCCTCATTATCACCACAGAGACTGACCCGCCCCTTCACCCCAGCAACCGCTCTAATTACCATCTAACCAGACCTGTCAGTCAACACTATTTATAATCCAACTCTGACAGAGGAAGGAAAAAGAGGGAGAGAAAGAAACATTATGAAATAGTCCCAGGGTATCACAAATATAAACCTTCGGCGTTTATTACAAGTATTCATGTTTGTCCCTTGTGTGGATTGATGTGTTCTGTGAATGTGAATAGGCCTGTTTTCTCTTTTGTCCTGTTTTTCTGTAGATTGATTATTAGACCGCTCTTCTAAGAACCTTTTTAAAAGGCTCACATTGTAGCAGATCACTGAAAGTAAATTGTACTGAGTAGACTATAGGCCCTAGTCGGGCTAGATGCCATATTTAATTTGACATAGATGAAAATAGATAGACGTATCGTTTGTTCAATATGCCATTCTGTTGTTTACCTTGGCATCGATCGTTCAGCTTACAAAACACCGAAAATGTTTTTCCCCCAAAAAAATTCCAGTGGACCAAAAACCTTTGAAATGAACACAGTACAACTTATTGAATGGATTTTACATCTACCATTCACAGCCTCTTTTATCCACACCAGTATCACATGCATATATTCTGTGTGGTTTGGGTTTGCTCGTCTGCAAAAATATTTTACAATTTAGAATATACATAAATTCACACTTTTTTAAGATGTTAATTTGATTACATATAGTATATGTAGTTATATATTCTAAGTATGCACTGTGGAAAACTGAATATGAAGTTTTAAATCTTGATTTTTAAATAATTAAACTATAAATAATAATAACAATAATAGTAATTAATACTCCTGATTATGTAGTTGTAAATTTAAGGTGTTAATTTGTACATAGTAAATAATCTTCACTATGTTATCATTATATACTGGATAAATGTAGATATATAGTTTTTAAATTGTGATTATATAGTTTTAAAATCCAAGTATATAGTTAACTCTTTAATATCTTGTGTAAACATGAACATATGCATATATTTAATCATTTTGATGTATGATGTTTGTAGTTGCAATTTCTGAGCATGTCAATTTTATATTTTGACTGTAGTGTGTACATCTGAATGTATAGTTTTAAATTATAATTAAATAGTTTTAATATTTAATTTCATATATAACAGTTACCTATATTGTATACAAGAATATATTATAATTATATAGTTTAAGTATATAATTAAAAACTCTTAAGTTGTGTAAATCTGCACGGTAAAAATAAAAATAAAAATTGTTTCAACTTAAAATAATTTGTTACCCCACTGACTTAAAACATTTTTAGTCAACTTGAAATTTTAAGTTACTCGATGTTAATTTAAGGGACAACTGGAATATTTTAGTTGCATAAACTAAAAAATTTAAGTCAGCAGGGTAACAATTTTTTTAAGTTGAAACAACTATTTACAGTGTGATTATATAAGTCTTCATTATATAGTAATTTTAAAGCCAAGTACGCCTATATAATTAATATTTTTTAATATATATTTTTGTGAAACTGAATATATTGTTAGAAATCTTGATTATACAGTCTCATTAGCAAGCATTCTGAATACACAGCTGCAAACTTGATTATTTGATTGTAAATACTGATACTGAATATAGCTGCAAATATATACACATATGAATTCAGTCACATGAATCACTGAGTGAGACTGCTTCTCGAATTCTCTCTTATATCCATTGTTGTTTCACAATAACAATTCCACATTTCACAATAGCCAGCTAGTGTTTGCTTCCACTGAAGAGTGCATTTGTAGTCATTTGAATGAGCCACCCGAGGTGAGGCCTTGTGAAAGGTTCGTTAGGCAGCCCTCTGAACGAGCTGCACCACAGGACCCTATCTCCGTCTTTAGGGGGAGGCACCTGGACGAGCTCCACGATGAGGCCTGGTGTAGGCTGAGTGATATGAGGCGTGAGACCTTGGAGTGCTGCCCTACTGTTACTCACAATCCTAATACCTCACAGATGTTCTGGATCGAGAAACAGCTGTCTAACATTACGTACGCACACAAAAACGCTAGCGGCCCCCAACAGCCGGTGGAACGTTGCGTAGAAAGCCCCTATACACAATGTAAATTTAACAGTATAATGCGGGAAATCCAAAAACACCACATCCCACCTACAACGAGAACATCCTCCTGTCTAAAGCCGTTAATACCGGCATCTAAAACGCATAAAGCTTTTAAACAAATGCTACGTCACATCACTAATACCCTCACAGTGGAACAGCCTCATATTGGCATTCGTTCATTGTGTATTTTTGTCCGTTTCACTGAAATATTTGTATTTGTTGTTCATCTATAGCCCAGTTCAGACACTTTTCTCGACTAAACCAAAGCTTCTAATCAGAAATACCATGAAAGAATCTGAATGTTCTGCTTAATTACACATTCGCACACAAAGTCCCGTCCCTCATCCCTGATTGGGTTATTGTTTCCAGTTTTTCTCCACTAACTACCGCTGGGCCCCCCCTCACTCTGAATATTCATGAGAGGAAGTGTCTCACTAGATGGCAGTGCAGCCATGCTAATGAGCTCACAGGGGATTAATATTTATGAGATCTGGGAGGAGGATACTGGAGATGTGACTTGTGCGAATGTGTATGCGTACGGTGTCTCAGACCTTAATAGCTAAATAAGTTAGGCAGCACAGAGTGGCCTGTCACATACACACAGACATAAAGAAGAAAAGAGACTGCTATTTCACTTGATTTGAGTATATTTGTGGAGAAAAGCAATTGATTCACAGGTAGATGAGAGACAACACACACAAAGCATGTGTGCCGTATATTATAATCATTTCACATTTAATGGGACGGTTCAGGCAAAAATTAAAATTTAGTCAGTATTTACTGACCATCATGTTATTCCATATTTATTTCTTCTGTGGCACAGGTTTTAACTAATATATATATGTGTGTGTGTGTGTGTGTGTGTGTGTGTGTGTGTGTGTGTGTGTGTGTGTATATATATATACATACACATATATACCAACATTTTAAAACGACACTAAAAAAAAGTAGTAATAATTGTAGTAACTAATAGTAGTAAAATTCTCAATTATGAAGAAACAAGTAACACGTTAAAGTAGACATGCAATTTTTTGTTTTGATTTGTTTTCTTTTTGTTTTGATTTTTGTTTTTGTTGTTTTGTTTTTTGCATTGCTTTGTTTTACTGTTTTGTTTGGTTTTGCATTTCTTTGTTTTGTTTTTTGTTTGTTCTGTATTGCTTTGTTTTGCTATTTAGTTTTTTGTTTTAGTTTTTTGTATTGCTTTGTTTTGCTGTTTTCTTTTTTGTAGTCTTGTATTTCTTTTCAGTTTCCCCAAGTTATGTCTGTTTTTTTTTTTTGCTTATAGAAATATTTGCGTTCACGTATTTCTAGACAGTTTTTGTTGTACTTTATTTCGTTTTTTTGTAGTCTTAAAAATTTATAATTTATTTTTAGCATTCCCCATTTGTTTTTACTTAATGTTTTCATTTAGTGTGTGTTTGCGATAATAACATCCATTACAGTCATCACTAGACACGTCACCAATGACACTCAAAGTCTTGACACATCATGTTTGGACTGCAAGCTCAACTGGAGAACCGCATGATGTGAGGAAATAATTTAATTTGGAATGACATGAAGGTGAGTAAATAATGAATTTTCATTCCCTGCATTTTGAGGTTGATATTAAACGGATATTAAAATATAAGTTTAACTGGAGCTTCCTGTTGCAATGTCATGACCTGTGGCATTTGTGACTCATTTTAGTAATTGCAGCAGTTAGGTGGTGTGTATTAGGGGGAGCGGGAGTTTGTGTAAGTGTGTTTGTGCCCAAGTTACATAAGATGTTATTGGAAGAGAGGAAGCTGAAATGTCACAATGAGTGTGTGTGCATAAATGTTGTCAGTTTAGAAAGACGATGGAGGAACATGTCTCTCACTTGGCTAATTCCACATGCGCACACACACACACACGCTGACCAGACAAGTCCATCAATCATCAAACACCTCTATTGGGTTTGACCAGTCACTGACTAAGCCATTAACCTCTCTCTCACACACACAGACACATGCTTACATAGCATATAGGTACACACTCCCTAGAGTGGTTGCATATTGAAATATACACACAAGGTTCAAATGTATTCTGGGTGGTTAAGCCCAAAAATAGAGCAGAGTATAGTAGGATTTGAGCTATTTTAGTGCATCCCAGACACACACACATAGACACAGAGCAGATGAACTAGTCCAGACATGAGTGTCAGGTTGACAGCCTCAAACCCGGAGGAATGCTTCCTTCAAGCTGAAGAGAGAATCGCTCGTTCATTTGTGAGGTATGGGTGAAAGAAATATGCAATCTCCCTTAGGGTTGAGCCTCTGGTCTCCGCCATCATTGTCATGCATGTGTGCATGCGTGTGTGGAAATGAATTTGACGGTTGTTGAAAAAGCTTGTTGCCCAACTGAAATCACTTTTCGACCTTTAACACTGGACATACATGCAAATCACGTCCACAATGTAAATCGAGGGAAACTAAGTTACAAAAATTCAGAAGTATTCACAATGTACTGTAGGCTCACCGGACATTTAATTTCCAAACTGTTGTGATAGTATCACAACAAAAGTAATACAATATAGCTTGCTTTACATTCATTTGTCTATTAGTGTCACTCACTGGACTAAGTGTCATGAAACATGCGATAAGCAACGTAATATCATTTTGCATAAATGTTGCTGCTTTTATTGCGATTAATGGGAATGCTAATGACTAGCATTCTCCAGTAGACGGGCCTAATTCAGGTAGCTATAGATATAAATGACAATTTAAATTAAGCTTAGCTAGCGTAGCAAGACTCTGTTGTGAAATCACAATAGTTAACCAGAAAACGAAAACCAGTTATGCTAATGCTCACTATAGCGCTTCTTGTGGCAAAGCTGAGAATACATTACGTGTCATCCTCTGATGCATTTTGAAAAGCAATGACGGGAGATTGATCTTTCTTAACTGGAAATGTTTGTGTTCACACATTTCTGTATAGAGAAAACGTAAATGGTCATTATGTCGGTTACTAGCATTAAAGGTGGACTTCAGGGAATAAAATGGTACAAAAGTGAAGAATTTAGCCTGTTTAATATTTATTGTCATCGTTTTATGATAATTCAATGCCATGACATTGAAGATGATATTTCATAGCAAGAATTCCACTGTTGACAGCTTTGCACAGGGAGAAGGAAATATTTTGATTATTTTGATGCTTCTCAATAGCCAAAAATACCCAGAAAGAAGGGAAAAAGCTGTATTTTCTCTCTCTCTCTCTCTCTCTCTCTCTCTCTCTCATTAGCATCCTAATGAACATATTTTCTACCTTTTCTGTTTTTCTGTCATTCTTAGAGAGAGTGTGCTGGCTTTGAAGTGTCTACACAGGCATTTTTGCATCCAAAAGCACAATAGTCCTTATTTCACTTTGGAAGCACACACACACATACATACACACTTACATAAACACACACAGGGAGTTCAGTGGAGAGCAAATATGGACCTGAATACAATGACAGCGTAGAAAAGAAAGAAAAAAACATCTATCCAAGCAAAACATTTTCCATATAAATAGTGGGGACAAATGGCTTTTGGTGTGTGTGTGTGTGTTTAGGAAATAATTGAGGAGACAGAACTCCAGAATCAGGCCTCTAATGGAAGGTGACAAATTAATTTCTGTCTGCTAATAGCTCAAAATAGAACATGCCCGACTGGCTGTCTTATTCTACGTGCCACTTGGAAGTTCAAACACATGCGCATGTGTGAATGGGAGGACAAGGAGAGAAGAAAAAATCCTCACTGGTACAGCTGTTTTTGTGTACAAGCTCTGTGGTTAGACGGACATCCATTATTTAAACTACACTGTCTACCAGTACTAGGTTTTAGCCTGAGTTAAATAGGGATTAAAATTTTTTTATTAAATTATTTATGTTTAATGTGTTATTGAATAATTCACAAGCATATATCAATATTTGCAAAGAAAAGCCACTAAAGACACATGAAGACAAACATATTTGACCATTGCATTATGTCTTGTTGTTTTTCAGCGTCTTACGCCATGAGCGCTATGCTTTTAAACATAAGTTAAAAGAAGTTCAAATTTAAAAAAGCACCTTCCAATTCTCTTCCAAGCACATTTGACTTCTATTTCCAATCTTCTGTTGTTCTATCTCATTTTTGAAAGCAAGAAATAGTTCTGTGCAAATAGCTTGAATTGCTCTGATCATATACATGGCTCCAGTTGTAAGAAAATTTCTTATGAAATGGCATTCAGGTTAAATAAATGTGTTCATTTTTTCCAAAATATATATTTTTTTATAATCATTATTAGTTAAATTAAATTACCTATATATTATATGAATTTGTAATTTTTTAAAAAGCAATTTAATTTAGTTTTATCGTAAATTGTTTGCTCCATCCGTAAGTCAACTTGTGACCGTCTACTATATGTCAGATATGCACTAACTTTCAAAGATTAACAAGCTTTTCACTTTCTTATGAGCCACTCTTTTCTCTTTACACATACACACATACACACACACACACTGTTCCTGTCAAACCTTTGATCTGCCGGCAACAGCATCATGAATAGTCACGCTGACATTAACGCTCATCGAACGCTTCACTCTAACTGCCATTCATGGATTAGGCCTTTGTGTCTTTAATCTCTGCTGATTGGTCGTCTTAAAATTAAAAAGGGGTACTGTTTGTATTTGATTGGCCGTAATAACATTGTCACAGGAACAATAGGAGATCTATCTCAGCTCATCCCCGTAATAGGGTTATCCGAACGCCACAAATTTAAGAACAATTCACCACTGTGCTTTCATGTGGTCCTCTCATGTGTTTTAAAGATAAGATTAATTCTTCATATCAGCAACCTGATTGTGGACTCGTGTATCTCATGCATGTTTTATAGCAGCCCTTTCTTCCAAACTGCTGCGTCAAATCTTTTCTTTGGGGGAAAAAAAATCTAAATTATTCATCTGTGTTTTGGTGCATTCCTCCTGCAGGACGAGAGAGAGAGAGAGAGGGGGAATGAATTTAGGGTCTTCCTTTTCTCTCAGGGTCCCACGTGGACTGCATTCTGATAGAGATGAGAGATTTTGAGGCCTGAGAGAAAGACAAAACGAGGCAAAATAATCTGAGAGTGCTGGTCAAAGAAAGCCAAATGCTGTTTTGAGTAGGTGAAGTGGCACGGTGCTGACGTCAGGTAATTCTTATTTTATTCATGTTAGCTCAAGAGCTCTCATATTCTGACAAAACACCTTACATCTCACTCTCATCGTCCCTCTCTCCACTCGCTGTGATATTCCTTTGATATTCCATCTATTCTATATTTTTAAGACTCGATAACATTTAATAATAAAGGCAGAACCTCTGTCAATTGCGTCAGCCTGACCTGCTTAAGGAAACACACACACACACACACACACACACACGTACTTGCAATGTCTCATTGCTACTGGTGCCACAAATGGCATTGCAGGTCCAGTGCATGTCATGCACAATATGCCAAAATTACATCTTTCAGCTTTTCTCAAGGGGAAGGTAATTTGTTTCAGGGCTGTTATCAAGGATGATAACTGTAACTACAAAAGCTTAATGATCATTCCAGTTATATGAGAATACAGAAATACACACCACTGTTATAATTATACCAACTCAGAGGAACAATATTGTTTGAATCATGTTGAAAAATATCCAACTGGTAAATGATAAAAACATTGAGAGCCAATTAAAATCAATGCTACTCTAAAGAGACTGAATATTTAAACCAGCCCACATGAAAAAATACTATAGTGATTTATAATAAATACTATAGTGTTTTTGAACCATACTATAGTAAAGTGTATTATACTGTATATATTATAGTATTTACAACACTTTGTTAATGAGTGCTGCAGCATACTAGTATTAACTATAATGAACTGATAAACTGTAATAAATAGTGTAGTATACTTTAGATTTTACTACAAAAAACTGTAGTGTATTGTATTATAACATACCCTTGTTGTAGAAAACTTACAGTATTGGGTAAAGTAATTTGTTTATATTACTATAGATGTTATATTACCACAGAAACTATAGAATTACCACAGCATATGAATTCAAGTACTGTACTATAGTATGATTCAAAAATTCTATAGAATTTACTGTAAATTACTTTACAGTAATTTATGTAGAGATCATAACTGCAGCACACACTTAAAATAAACAAAATGTTATTGTCTGTTCGTGTGAATGCCCATATAGTTATGGTTATAGATATCATTATTGGTGTGAACAGCTCTTTATTTTGCCCTACAATCATTGCTCTCTTGAATATTTCCTAATATTCACCATCATCCATGCCAACTTTGTATATTTGACCGCTCATCCGGGTAACTGAAAGTGGTGCTACTTTCTTGTCTCTTGACTTTCTTGTTGTTGTTCTTGTTGTTGTAGCAGAAGCTTTAGGATCATCTTTTGGAAAATTTACTCCATGTTAGGGTTCTGATCACCCTATATGATTTTTTTTTCAATAATGACCAGCTGAAAGTACACTACTAAAACATATTCTGGCCAACCACATACTTAGACAGGAGGAGACTGTCTGCTTGAGATGTAAAGCATCGAATCACAGTTTTACTGCTTATTACACTATTATTACACTGTTATTATCATGTAATAATAGATGAATGACTTCAAACGGGGCTGCAGCTTGTGAACAGAGTCTGAATGAGGTTGTGACTAAGTTAAAATTGATCTTATGTCACTGTGCCATTGTAAAAATGTCTTATGTCTTTTTAATATTGTATTTATCAATAACTAGCGACAAGCCTAGTTGTTAAAAACACATCTCAACCCCCTTGTGTTCAGTTGTGTTGTGTTAAAACTGTTTTTGAATTCGAGTATGTTCCCTATGTGCCTGCTAAGACTGTATTTGTAAGATCCTGAGGGAGCAATACACCTAGTTTTTGCCTGGACATTTCAGAATTATTTTGAGGAGAAATACCCACAAGTCTAGCCTACTAACTAGTCGCAACATAGACAGCCATTCAAAACGGGCTGTCATGGCTAGGAGTGATTGAGCATTGACCTTTTAATCGCCGTTATAGAGACAATTAGGCAGAAGAGAGTGAGAGAGAGAGATAGTAGGTATTAATATAGGAGGAAAAGAACAGTATATTGTGAAACAGATAAAACGGAATAGAGGACTGAGAGAGAGGGAATAATGCAGAAAAGTTCAGAGGATGGAGAAGGCAGGAAGATACTCTAACTAGGTCATTTCATTAAACTGTAAATGCAATACAACTACTTGACAGAGAACGTTATGTTTGTGCGATGGACTGTACATGATTTTATAATCGGCCTGCTTTGGCTTTGTGTGTGTGTCGGTACATATTGTCCCAGGGCACTGTCTATACATGCAAAGATCTCATCTCTCTCACCACACTTTTTGTGTACTTTTTTTTATCCGTCTTGTCACTTTTCTTGGATTTTTTCTACTCTGAGCTTGTCACTCCTCTTTTCTTATCTTACTGTGTACTCATGTTTTTATTTTTCTTCTTATCATTCCATTTGTCTCATTTTGTTTTCTTCTCATTTGATTTCATCTTGTCTTCTCATCTTCTTTTCTTTATTCCTGTCTCTTCTTGTTTCATCTCATCTGTTCATTTCTCATTTTGTCTCGTCTCATCTTATGTCCTTATCTTTTTTTGCTTTCTTTTCATTTTATCTCATCTTGTCTCATTTCTTCTCGTCTCATGTCATCTGTTATTTTGTCATCTCTTCTCATCTCTGCTCTCTTCTTTGTCTTGTCTCTTCTTAGATCTATTTCTTTCTTTTTGTCTCATCTAATTTCAACTCATCCCTTTTTCATTTGGTCTCTTCTATTCTTGTGTCCTCAACTTGTCTTCTTACCATTTAATTTAGTCTCTTCGCTTCTCATTTTATCTCATCTTGTCTCATCTCTTGTCACGTCTTCTTTATTCTGTTCTTCACTTGCCTCACCTCATCTTTTCCCTTTTGCCCATTTTCTTTCATCATGCCTCACTTCATCTGGTCTCTTCTGTTGTCACCTCTTTTTCTTTTTTTCTTGACTCATTTAATCACTTATTGAAGTCTAATTTCATATGGTTTCTTAGATTCTCACCTTTTTCTTTTCATTTTATTGTTGTTTTCCTTATTTCATCATCTCTGTTGCTGTCTCTACCCTTTCTTGTCTTTCCCCGTCTATTCACATCTCTTGTCGTTTTATTTTGTCTCATCCTGTTTCATCTCATCTGAACAGTTTTTTTCTTCTCTTCTCTTCTCTTCTCTTCTCTTCTCTTCTCTTCTCTTCTCTTCTCTTCTCTTCTCTTCTCTTCTCTTCTCTTCTCTTCTCTTCCCTTCCCTTCCCTTCCCTTCCCTTCTCTTCTCTTCTCTTGCACTAATCACTCATAATGGGCCCTATGGACTCAACCAATTGAGTGTGATCAGGCATCTGCCTCAGACTTAGATAATCAAATGCCATTGCCAGAGATCCAGAGATCATAGGAAACCAGTTATGGCCCCTGGCATATATTTTCTTTTCGGCTGTCAGTAACAGCTTGACTTCAACCCTCACGCAGACAGACACGTAGATTTTCTTCTTGCAAAACAATTGCCAAAAAAATTCCCCCGTTATAGGGCTTTTGCAAATCGCACTGAAAAACAGTGTGAATTTAGAATTGATCGCTAATACATTTGGCATTTCGTCTAGCCGTTAAGTTCCCTGCCCAAATTATATGCCTGCCACTCAGGAACACACGCTGCTGGACAACCATTACATTTACACTGACTAGCTCATGTAAGGCTGGCAGAGGGGCTGATGATAGAGAATGACAGATGGAGGGAAAGAAAAGGAGGTGGCAGATGGAACACAGAGACATTTGGAACTGGTTATTTTACGCTCCTAACCAGTTTTATTTGCATGACATTTGTAATCGGAATCATTACGGTCAGTGTAATGCAGATTCTAGATCAATGTTGAAGAAAACCCTTTGTGAAGCAATGGGATCTGCATCTATTGCAGTAGCTACAGTTATAGGAAATTAATGGGGCACCTCAGAATTGCAGGTGTTTGGTAAACAAATTACTTTGGCAATTAACGCAAGTGTTATGAATGATCCTCTCCAAGTGTGCAAGGTGCAACACAAAATTTTGTCCTTTAATGAATTGGTGCCCTTGATCCTCTGATGTGTTTTTCTCGTGATGAAACTTTCATGAGCCGTAATAAACACAATGCATTTTTAAACAGGAAGATCTGGAAGACATTTGGAAAAGAGAGAGGGAGTGAGAAACTTGTGAAGGGAGGAGACTTTTAAAGAGAAAGGAGGTAAATATGTTTTTCTAGAATAGAGAGAATGAGAGAGAGATGGAGGGGTAGGAACAGATGGTGAAAAGAAAGAGCAATGACAAGAGGTTATTTTCAGATGAGTGTGACTCTTTAACAAAATGTGCCCATTGGGAGGAAAAATGGGCTTCTTAGAATTGCACATACAACACTCACACGCAGAACCCTCGTTTAAACTAATCCACGTCCCTGGTGATTTTCTGCTTTCCCACCAAACTAATTTATCAAAACAATGGTCCTCAAAAAGCCTCTGGTGTTGTCTCAGATAGAAAAAAAAAGACAGTTCATGAGTAGCACTGATGCAAAACCTAACCCGGAATCATTTAACTGTTTCAAAACGTGGCGTACCAAAGCCTAAAGTATGTTTTGCCGTTCTACATCTTTCCGCGCACTGTCCTCGTAGCACAATTTTCGTCATCGGAAGTGTCCGTGGAAGTCAGCGCAACAGTGTTAGGCGCAAGGTGAATGTTGAGACAGAACAGAAGAGTCAAGTAGGTTGTATCGAACTTGTCCATTCGCACTTATCCACGGTTAAGTATACTTTGAAAGATGTGTGCGAGATGGAATGGAACACATAAAGTTAAATATACCCAAGCCTTAAATGGGATAAATCACTCAGACCAGACAAGTCCAGTTTACTGTATAACCTTTTCAAAATTGTACCATTGTTCATTACCATGGTAAAGTTGTTAAAGGACAATTTGTCAGTAGTTTATGTTAATGAAAAATGTGTACTCTTTCGCCACATTACCTGTACCTCATTTGCATATACAGGAAATATCTGGTTGCAGATAATAAATACATATACTACCAACATTGTAGCAATACAAGTTATTTTTTAAGTGGACCACTTAGTATGTCCATTCGGTTGTTTCACTTATCTCTCGGTTCTTCAGAATTTATAAATTATCCAAAGAAGTCTCTATTTTAGTATGCCCAGGGTCATTAAAAAGATGTAATTGTGTCCATTTTTTGCCTATGTTGACATAAATAATATTAGGACAAAAATGGACGCTCTTGAGAGAGATAAAGTTATAGTACCAGGCCAGTGTAGAGTCTTGCCTACTTCTTAACGGCACTTCTTTAGTTGTTATTCTTGTATGGATACGAGATACGAGCTGTCCTCAGGGGTGTTGGGCATCCTGGACAACAGCAGGCTTCTCAATGCTAGCCAGCACCAGGCTAACAGCACTAGCTCTGGCCCAAAAACAACATGAGCTGTCAGAAAGGGTTATCACAGCCCAGTGAATCAGATAGGAGGAGGGAGGGACAAGGGGAAGGAGGAGGGAGCCAGTGAGGGAGGATGGGTGGGAGTGTTACTGCGAGAGAGAGAGAAAGAGGATTCAGACGCTAGAGAAAGGGCCAGCGTACACCCGCCACAACTGAAAGCACAAGGATTGTGTGCGTGTGTAGTGCGTGCTTGCGTTCGGAGTAACGGCGATGTTGGAGCACTCGTCTGAGCTGGGCTTTGTGCCGAGTGTGTGTGTGGACAGCATGCGATACCCATCCACCACGAACAGCGCTGTCTCCATGAGGAGCACAGAAGAACTGCTGCTGAGGTAAAGCTGTCCCTGGACAGCACACAAAGACATGCATGCACACACATACACACGGATCCAGCTCCAAAAGGTCTGCCGTTCATAGCTGCAGGCATGTGGCGAGCCGTTTCAGGAATGTTTGGTTGACGGCAGCCCTGCGGTTTTGTTGGCGCGGTTCGTTGACATGCCGTTTGTAGGCCGTTTGAGCGGTGCGTGCATGCAGTTGTGTTTTTGTCAAATTGCGGGACCCTGCCTGTGCTGTACCACCTGCACTTGTCTTGCCAGCCATGAAAATGTGCAGCTTGCAATGTTGCCCCTCTCTTGTTTCTCTTCCCTACGGTTTGTTCAGAGCCTCTTAAAAGACTGAAGAGTTGATACAGCTATAGAGAAGTGTTTGAACATGCACGTGCATGCATGCAGGATAATGCGCGTGTGTGCACAAGGAAGACAGAGTGATGGAAAGAGGCATTGCATCCTTGATATTAAAATTGTTCTCACTTATTGCAGTCGCCCTTTTGCACTTATTGCAGTCACATTTCCGAAGTCCTAATCTATATGAATGCACCGTGTAAAGTTGAGAGTATATTTGCATGCATTTTAGTGTGCAAACACACTTCCTAAATTCGGAGTTTGTTTGGATGTAATAATCGCATTAAACAAAGAGAGGGACGTGCAGGAGGGGCTAAGCCCTGTCCCGCCGCTAGAAAGATGTCTGCTTTTGTTTGCACGCCTCTCTGACGATTGGATTTAGAAGGGTGCGGGGGGGGGGGGGTCTGGAGAGGAATGGGGGGGGGGGGCATTCAGTGGAGAGGGAGGGTAGAGCTGAAAGCATTCTCAACAATGGGATGCCTCGACAATGTGGCTGTCACTCACTTTGTAGCTTGTTTTCTACCTCTCCTCTCGGTCTCTGTCTCTCTGGCCATTTTTTAAAAGTAGAGAAGGGTGCTAATCAGGCCGTGTCGGGTTGGCTTTTATTATGGGCGGTTAATAACGCAGGCAGTGTAATGGGGTGTGAGGGCATTAGTTGGGCCAGAGAGGCAGCCATGTTGGTTTAAAGAGTGGATTTATGGCCTTTTACTCATTCATTGTGCTTGTGCTCAATGGCTTTTAAAATAGCCCCCAAGGAACATGAATCTCTCCAATGACTGCGGTCAGGTCTTCTGGTATAACACACGTACACACACACACACACACACACACACACACACCTTGGCCATTACTCAACCTCCTCCAATAAAGAAATGTCAAACGGTACTGTGTTGTACAGGTTCGTAACCATCACACACACGTGTGTGCATAGGCAAGCTCATTAGAGAAATATGACCATATGTTAACAAACGTACCCTAGTGCGACTGGGGCTAAATCTATGGTCTTGAAAACGCTTATCGTTATTTGATGAAAAAATTATATATGGTGCAACAAGAAGGGCCACATACATGGGAAAACAGTACATGCCGGTACTGTAAATAAATCTATTACATGTGCCCCTGGCAGTTGATGTAATGCTTAGTTCGCTGAGGACTCGCATCGATTTATGCCGCTGTACCTAACTTCAATCCATCTGATGGTGAATATACTGTAATTATAACTAGGAATGCAATATTTTATTTAAGATTGATCGTTAGGTGTAATATTACAGATATCGAACATCTCTGAAATGTCTTTTGTGGTGCTATTTATCTTCCGAAACCTAGTGAGCTGCCTACCTAGACATCAATTTGCACATCACAGTTTTAAAACCAAGTGAGCTGCCTACCTAGACATCATTTTTAGTCATCATAGGCATGTTCAAATGTTCATTTATGATGCCTAAAAATGTTGTGTAGGTAGGCAACTCATGAGATTATCAAGTGTTGCCTGTGTGAGGGTTCTTTTGAAGACTTTAGCTGACAAGGCTATTTAAATGCTTTAGCTAAGGCTGAATGTGTTTCTCAGAGGAAGTTGAAGGGTTAAGCAATCACAGATGACACCAGGTCAGTTTGCGCTTCGCGGGCCATCATAAAAGCTTACACTTTCTTCCTAAATCCGCTCGTACAGAACTGCCGACTTTCCGCTATAAACACTGGAGTTTGTACTCTGCAATTAGTGGCTTGGAAAGCCTTTCATTGCGGTAAAACAAGGCGATGGCGGTTGTGTCTGTGTGTGGCTGTGGCGACGGGCTGCTCTCACTGTGCATTCTGATATGTGCGCGAGTGTGTTGCAGAAATGGGTGGTTTTGTGTTATAGGAGAATGACCTGTCCCTTGGTGCCCACCATCGAGCTGTGGCTCAGTGAAGCTGTGCGAGTTTCAAATGAAAATAAATGAGAAGCAGTGACCAGCACTCTCAGTGTCCCGCTTTAATGAGGGGAACGGGGGGAGGGAAGTTGAAACAAAGGAAGGGGGTGAGATGGATAGAGAAAGGAAAGGGGAAAAAGGCTCCTTAATGAATGTAGGTCTTGGAGAGAAATGGCAAATTTATTTAAACTCCAATTTCGCTACCCAAGACCTGTTCAATTAAACCAGTAAGGTTCATTGCACTTAGTAAAAATCACTCTGAGGTTGGCATTCTGGGATAGCGTGAGGCAAAAATGGGCCTGTACTTAGAATGTTAGGCGGTTTTATGATTTAGGAGGCAATGTTACAGAGCAGAGTAACCTTTGAATTTAATATTTGGGGAGTGTAGAGCGACTGGAATGTGATACGATATGCTGTTGATGTCATAATAGCATTACTGCTGGTTGGCATGGTGATGATGTAAACAACAGGGGACGAGTTGATGTAGTAGATTAGACAGGCTAGTGATCCCAGATTACACTGACAAGCTTACACGTATGTACTAGCATAACACAGCACTCAAGAGGGTGATAGAATTACCATTAAATGTGGCATTAAACATCACCTGTTATTATTCAGATAACATGTAACATTTTGACAGTTCAATGCACTGTTTACTCAAGAAACTGGCCATAATACTGTACCAATGCAAAGACTTGTGGCTTCCATTGAACACGAAAGTTGAATTTTGAGGAATAACCTGACTGTTCTTGTCTATATATTTAAAAGTATACAAGGACTGAGGCTTTCAAGCTTTAATACAGAAGGGAAAACATCATTTAAGTATCATGTACTATTGTATGCTAGTTTTCCAAAGCCATACAATAGCTTTATGTGATGAACAGACCACAAATTTAAGTCATTTTCCCCTCTATTAAGCTTTTAACCATTGCGACTGAATCATTGAGTCACTGGGTTAAACCTGAGAACCACATCAGTCCAATTCACAAATGAATCATGCATACCCGTTTTCTGAACTGGATTAACAATTCATTGGAAATAATTCAAAGGTCTTAAGCCACCTTTCCTCTATCTCTTACATTTGTGTATGATTATCACATTTCGTCTCCTAAGTGTGTAGTCAAATTTGTACGAATTAGCCACCACGTAAAATACATACGAATTGGTCATGAGATAGCGTTGAATGTTCACCTTACACATTCAGTTTGGACTAGAGTACATCAAATCTGCTCTGGCTGTCACATACAGTCTATCTGCAAATGTTCAAATATTTCGATGTACCAGAAGCTCAAATCAGAAAGCAAAAATCTGCATACATATACATTATAGTTAGAACAGTTCCTGTACTACTCTTCATAAGAAGTATATGACTTCCAGTCTGCTGTTTGCTGGAGACAGTGAAAAGATAGCTTTCACTAGCATTCCGCAATCTGTGGTTTGGCACTTAGAATATTGTGCATATGATTTAGTTCTTCTGATGTGTAATGACAAATTCATTACATCATCTGTGTATATATGTGAATGTTTATCTGAGAACAGTTTGTGATCTGAGGCGAAGTAACTATAGTTTGCAACATAGCATAACTGAGAGTATGTCTGTGTATGTGAGCACGCTTACTGCTTTGCATAATCCATGAGTTAATCAAATATGCATGAGCCCAAACAGACTTTTCTGACGGACCAACAGCCCGTCTGTCCATCTATATGCACGCATGCACAAGGCTATATATGGTAAGGCTGATGTATAAACTGTGCAACAATAGAAAGACATCAAAACGTAGAGATTTTGCTATAGCGTGATATATATTTGCATTTTTCTCAGGGTATGTTATTTACACATAGGAGTGACTTAGGTTGTTTATGTGGTCAAGCATGGTGCAACTTTCTGCAAGAATTTAACTGATATGTGGTGCGCATATACTGATTATTTTGAATACTGCTCATCCAATCATAATTTAGAATTGGAAACTATAAGTGCTAAAGTATCATATCTACAAGCCAAGACTAATTTATTACGTCGTTTCTTGCAAGTTTTGCGACACTTTCAAAGTGAAATGTCGAGCGATTCGTGCTAACAGCACATTCAGTTTTATGCAAAATGGAATATGGCAATGTTTTATTATTTATGTTGGTTGTTGTACGTATCGCGGCAGTTTGATACTGTCTGGTGAGTGTCACTAAAAGGTTAATGCCTCTTGAAAATATTGTATACTTGACTCTAAACTTAACTGATATGTTAACAAAAAGAAAACGTGAGATAAAAATGCATTTGCTGACGCAACCATGCTGTTTTAACTTGCTTACAAGTCTTGAACTCTTCTATCATAACTTGTGTTTCACAGGACTCATACACAAATGCCCCACATTGCAAATGTACCACCTGTACCAGGTGAGCTACCAAGCAAGTTTACTATGTAACTGGATACATATTTGGTTGCATATGTAAACATTTAATAACTATGCACTATGGTAAATGTGTTTTGTATGATACGTGATTACATATAGGTACATTTTTGGAGTTTTGCAAAAATGTTGTCACGTATCCTGTGGGTGTGCCCTGGTTGGCCACCAGATGTCACTGTCTTGTCTGAGCACATGGGTTAGTGTTGTGATTGTGCCATGTGTTCCCCTGTCGATTGTTTGACCCCGCCCTCCTTGTTATTCCCTGATTGTCTCAGTGTGAACACCTGTTCCTCCTCGTTTGTCTCCTTTAAATGATCCTGGTGTTTGCAGTCCTGTTCGGCCACATTGTCTAATGTTACATGTTGTGTACGGTCAGTCGTGTGTGTTTCCTGATTCTTGTTTCTTGTTTCTGCCATGCTCTGTTTTCCCCCTCGGGGTAATTTATGTTTCTGTTTTGTTTCTTTTATAATTAAACCACCATTTCCCTGCACTTGAGTTCTCGCTTCATTTCTCTGCACGTATCATGACAGAATGTGGCCGACACTGAGAACTCAGCGGGGAATGGATCCACACCATCCTCCAGCCGCTAACGTGAGGAACCCTCGCTACTCACGGATCCTCCAGGTCAGGACGCTGCGATCCCTCCGTCAGAGGGGCACTGACGTGAGGAGATTTGCCCTGACGTTCTGTGAGGCAGCAGAGGGTTTGGGCTACAACGATGCAGCTCTCAAAGACTTTTTTAACCTGGCCCTGGAGGAGCCCCTCGATGAGGAGTGGATGAGGGGGCTGGACCGCTTGACTTTTGGGGAGTTTGTGGAGTTTTTGGCGCATCTCCAAGCGGCGGTGCCCGCTCACAGCGCTCCCGAGGCGGCGGTGCCCGCTCACAGCGCTCCCGAGGCGGCGGTGCCCGCTCACAGCGCTCCCGGGGCGGCGGTGCCCGCTCACAGCGCTCCCGGGGCGGCGGTGCCCGCTCACAGCGCTCCCGAGGCGGCGGTGCCCGCTCACAGCGCTCCCGGGGCGGCGGTGCCCGCTCACAGCGCTCCCGAGGCGGCGGTGCCCGCTCACAGCGCTCCCGAGGCGGCGGTGCCCGCTCTCAATTCCCTAGAGGTGGCCGAGGATGCTGCAGCGGCGCCCCGCTCCCGGAGACGGAGGAAGAGGCGGAGGAAGGCCTCCTCCGTCCCACAAGGCCAGGAGGCTATCCAGGAGCTCACTGCTGGCCAGGAGGTCGTGCCAGAGCCACCCAAGCTCCTCGCCCTGCCGGCGCCACCCGTGCTCCTCGCCCTGCCGGCGCCACCCGTGCTCCTCGCCCTGCCGGCGCCACCCGTGCTCCTCGCCCTGCCGGCGCCACCCGTGCTCCTCGCCCTGCCGGCGCCACCCAAGCGCCTCGCCCTGCCGGCGCCACCCAAGCGCCTCGCCCTGCCGGCGCCACCTGGACTCCTTGCCCTGCCGGCGCCACCCAAGCGCCTTGCCCTGCCGGCGCCACCCAAGCGCCTTGCCCTGCCGGCGCCACCCAGACTCCTTGCCCTGCCGGCGCCACCCAAGCGCCTTGCCCTGCCGGCGCCACCCAGACTCCTTGCCCTGCCGGCGCCACCCGAGCTCCTCGCCTTGCCGGCTCCGTCCAAGCTCCAGCTCCTTGCTCTGCCAGTTCCACTCAAGCTTCCAGTCACGCCGGGGCCACCGTTGCTGCCTGCCAAGCTGTTGGCTCTGTCCGGGCCTTCGGGCGTGCTAGCGCCCGCCTGGCTTGTCCCTCCGGCCCCACCCTGGCCGTGCGCTGGGGTTTCTGTTAGGCTGGAGCCTCCCGGGTCTGTCCCTCCGGATCTGCCCTGGCCTCCTGTTCGGTCTTTGTCTCCGGGCCCTTTGCCTTGGCACGGGCCTGGCCCGCCATCCCTCCCCCTGATCTGCTGCTGGTCTACCTCCCTCCTGGACATTTGTATTTTCCTTTCTTGTGTTTTTGGGTTTTCTTAGTGTCTGCAGGTGGAGCATCTGGGAGCTGCTCCTTTGTTGGGGGGTAGTGTCACGTATCCTGTGGGTGTGCCCTGGTTGGCCACCAGATGTCACTGTCTTGTCTGAGCACATGGGTTAGTGTTGTGATTGTGCCATGTGTTCCCCTGTCGATTGTTTGACCCCGCCCTCCTTGTTATTCCCTGATTGTCTCAGTGTGAACACCTGTTCCTCCTCGTTTGTCTCCTTTAAATGATCCTGGTGTTTGCAGTCCTGTTCGGCCACATTGTCTAATGTTACATGTTGTGTACGGTCAGTCGTGTGTGTTTCCTGATTCTTGTTTCTTGTTTCTGCCATGCTCTGTTTTCCCCCTCGGGGTAATTTATGTTTCTGTTTTGTTTCTTTTATAATTAAACCACCATTTCCCTGCACTTGAGTTCTCGCTTCATTTCTCTGCACGTATCATGACAAATGTAAGTAGAGCACATTTTTTCAAATACGCCTATGGGGACTTATAAAGCCTTGATTTTTAAATGTGCGATAGCAGTTCTGGATCATATGCTGGGCCTAGTTGCTCAATTAGACACACCCCCGTATTCTAAAAATCCACCCTACAAAGATACCATTGAGACCAACGATGTAAAAGGAGAGCATTTGTCATTTTAAGTTTATGAATGGTCCTCACGAGTTCCTCCTTTCCAGTCGCTATGTTTCCTCGATTTGCTTCCCCCTTCCATATGTTGTCTTTTTGCCCGCCCCATATCTGCCATCTTTAACGTGTTCTCCTTCTTCTTATCCCCCATCTATCTACCTTCCCTGCCCCCACCCCTTTCTCTTTCTCTTTCTCTTTCTCTCTCTCCGTTCAGTTTGAACTGCTGGTGTACTATTTTTGTCTCCGTGCATTGCAGCCTGCTGGGCCTGCCTTTCTCTCTCTCTCTCTTTCTCTCTTGTCTCCTTGCTCTCCTCCTACGTGGTCAATCAATACGTGTTATAGGCCAGCTGGGTCCAGACCCAAGGGGTAGAGGCATAGAGAGAGAGAGAGTAGGTGTGAGAAAGAGAGAGAGAACACAAATAACAAGGTCCCCAAGAAAATGAGGCAGAACAGGGGTGTAACTAGGATGCAAGGACATTGGGAGCTCAGCCTAAGGCATTTATGCCAAAATAAAAACGATTTTCTGTAGGTTATCAATGTAATACATTAGGACATGAATCATTAGAGATAAGATAAACTGTATACATAATATTTTAAACCTTCAAATATGTAAATGTAAAGATGCGCGAAGGTATTGTGCCTGACGATTCAAAAATTTAGTTTTACAAAATATATTGCAAATCTAGTTTTCCTGAACCGTTTGACAATGGTTGCCTGAAATGTGAATATAGTTTTCCCTCACGTAATCCTCTGGTGTGTGTTTATAGTGTAAAAATATAGGTTATCCGTATTGCCACTTACTGCGTATGTTCGCAATGGTCTACTGTCATTAAAATTACTGCCGGCAACTCTCTACTCACAATAATGCAGTTATGCACTAAGCAGGTTCAGGGCAAGAGAATGTATTCAGGCTATACCCCCGAAACCCCAGGGGAGAAGGTGAGAAAAGAAGAACAAAAAAAAAGACAATAAAAGAACAGAGAGCGGTAAAAGGGTAACAATAACAACTGCAGGAGGAAGAACAAGGAAACCTTTGACCATGAGAGTGTGAGAGAGAGTGAGAGACAGCGAGGAAGAGGGGAGCCCATATGAAAGACGTCTTGTGGCTATATTCCATTATCTTCAGTGAGAGAGAATTATATCAGCCCTTAAGTGCTTTCATCAGACTTCTTAACCCCAAGAGAAGGACACAGAAGAGAAAGCCAGAAAGATTGAAGGATGTTCAGAGGGCGACATGAAGGTCTGTGGCGTGAGTTCTTGTTCCGAACTGCTTAAGCCGCTTAATACCACGTGTAAATTGTCCACACTACCTGCCAGATATCAGTAAAATGGGTATCCAGAGAAATCACTACTATCCCTGTTGCCCCTTTTCCACAGTCAGGGTGCCAGAGATATATACTGGTGTGTTTCTGCTACAGTTTTGGGACAGAAAATTGGCTCTGCGTTTGTCCCTAAAATCTGCTGCATTTTAGCTTCTTAAAACTCAGTAAGATTTATAGAAAGACTATCAACAAAGTGTGCTATGTGCTGTTTACTTCTGTGCAGGTTATCTAGTAATGTGCTTAGTTCCGTCAGTGTTTTACTCTCAAGTCAGTTTGGGTTTATTTACATCGCGTTGGCTGCCATGTCTTCAGAGGGCTTAGTTTTGGAGAAAAGGAGTGCATTTAAAAACTGAGAAGTTAGTTAAGTAGCTAAAAGGCTTGAAAAATACTTGTACAGTATGGAAATGTACCTTATTAAGTAAAAATATTCTGTCTATTGCACACATACAACGAGAATGCTTGTGTTAGCATTGTGTGTTAGAAGTCTACAATGCGTCCTTTCCTTCATGTTCACCCCTATTTCCTTCGTCTAAGCTTTGGCTGTCTTTTGGTTTACTGCTGAATTTTTTCTCCAAACAGAAGCCCATTTAGTGAATTTATCATCTCCATAACATGCGTAACAGCAATGCCGAGCATTCGTAAATTGCTTCTTTATTGCACAATCCATTATGTAATGGTATATTTGCTCAAGGTAGTAGATATCACATTGTGCGAGAACAGCTGAATGTTTATAAACCTGTCCAGAACTCACAATGTATTTATTTTTCTTTGTTCACCCTAAAATTGATTTTTGTGTGTGTGTCTGTGTGTAATTGATGAACAAATTGATATTTTAGGGCAGTGGACTGTATAAGTACTCATATTTTGTATTGGTGGTTTTAGGCCTACATATATTGACTTGAATAATGTAATGTTGGAGATTATTGTATATTATCTACTTAATTATTTATTGTGAGTCACCTTTGCTTAACTGTCCAAGCTGGAGGCGGTATTTACAAGTGTTTCTTAGAGGCAAAGATGACCCCAGCGGCTCAGTTTGCGTATTATAATAGTTCGTGTAAAATCATTACAGAAATCTTGGCCTATACCTAAACTGTCTCTAAGGATCTGGCTCTAGGGTTAGTTTTGTTTTCTGTTTTCTCATAAATGTTACAGTAAGAAGGAAATATTGATTGTGCATCCTTGCATACACAAACACCTCCCTTGAACGCATGCAAATACTAGCACGTTGTTGGCTACAGGTCATAACAGACCACAACACGTGTTTTGTTTATCGCAATTCGCCAAAACTATTTTCTACGGGTTTAATTTGGCTGTTTGTTGCACTTTAGTTCTATGCAACTGCTTTTTAATGACAGCTGAAATCCTTGATTGCACTCGGTCTGTAAAGACAAGCATGGCCCATTATGTATTTTTGTTTTGTTTTGAAGCTTTTGGCTGAATATGTTGTTATTTAATTACCATGGACAATTTAAAAGCATAAACTGCAAAGCAATGCATTTTTTTAATGGTTGCTAATTCAGGCTGTGCATCCCCAGATCTTTTTATTTTACTTGGTTATGTGCTACAGAATGTGAGGCACAACATCCTCTTCTTCCCAATCATTTGTGTATGTATATATATGTATATGCATTAAGCATGAGTGTGTTTCCCATGACCTAGTTCCTGCACGTGCTCTGTAGAGCCGCGGCTCGAGACCCCCTTCCCCCGGGGGCACACGAGGGGAAGACAAAAAGAAAATGCGCTCTTTCATACGCATGAGCAGATGAGCGCAGTAAAATGGGAATGTGCCTTGTATTGCATTCATCATTCGATGCAATAAATACACTGATGCAATAAATCTTCAATACCTAGAGGTTCCTTTATCATCTCTCAGCCTCATTTCGGCCTACGACTCTTTATACCATGGTAATCTCAATAATTAGGAATAATACATGTTTCTGCAAGGTTGCTTTTTATATACAAGTTAGTTTTTCCTCAAAGATGAAAAATACAGGGTTGTTTCTAAACAATTGTGTTTTTCTTTCTTTTGTTGAACACAAAGTAAATAGTATGCCTATTTTAAGTTATTAGTTAGGGTACTGGAGATGTTTAAAGGGGTAGGTCACCCAAAAATTAAAATTCTGTCATCATTTACTCAGCCAAAAGTTGTTCCAAACCTGTATGAGTTTCTTTATTCCGTTAAACACACTATACAGAATTTATTTTTTTCTCCCCGTGCTATACAAGCCACTTTTCGGTACCCAGTATTCTTCAAAATAATAAGTAACTAAATAAAACTAAATAACTAAATAAAAAATCATTAGATATTAAGTAAATATCATGTTCAGTGAAGATATTTTGTAAATATTCACCGTAAATATATCAAAACTTAATTTTTGATTAGTAAATTAATATGCATTGCTAAGAACTTCATTTGGACATATTTAAATATTTAGATTTTTTTGCATCCTCAAATTCCAGATTTTCAAATAGTTGTATCTCAGCCAAATTGTGTCCTATCCTTAGAAAAAAATGACGCTTATGACTGGTTTTGTGGTCCAGGGTCACATATGTAAATGTGATTTTACAGCTATTGTGGGCTGTAATGTTTTCACCAGTTTTTTTGGACCTATACCGTTCCAGTCCCCATCCACTTCCATTGTATGGATAAAAGCTGCGTGAGCATTCTTCAAAAAAAATCTATTTTTGTTGTTTTTTTTAAAATAGAAGAAGGTCTTTTTGTTTTTGGATACTTCTATTCGTACTTTCATTTCTATGAAGCCGACCGGCTGATATGGTTCAGAGATGCATTGGTTAAAAACTCGCTGCAGCAGCAGCTCGAGCAGCCACGCCTCTCCCCTCCCGGTGCTTGACGCTCCGGAGCGCTAGTTGTCTGTGAGAAGAAGGGTTTTTTTGAAGGGACTGTTGGGGGAAAAAGCACTTTAATGGGTGAGCGGAAAAGAATGTGACAAGCGCATCGAGTGTGTGCGTGTCCAGTGTCGCTCGCGCTGCTGCACCTGTCCCTCTCCGTCTCGCGCGCCCAAACTCTGCAGGCAGGCTCGCGCAGAAGGCGGGCGTTATCCAGTCAGCGGCGCACAACACGGTCAGCCTGAACATGACTTCGTCCTACAATCTGGATTTTCTACCCGAGATGATGGTGGAGGGACGATTGTTGAGCGCCGGAGAAATGATGTAAGCGTTTAGCTGTTTATCTCATTGCTTCCTCAGCTGTCTTCTGTCATCTTGTTCGGCGCTAGCGTGTGGTGTGTTTGCGCCGCGCGTTGTGTTATCAGCGATCAGATAACGGGGCTGATGGTGCTAATGTTGTTTTTCATTTAACTGCATTTATTGTGTCGCTGCTCAAACGCATCCGGGAAATAAACACGTCGGGTTTAGTGCTCCGTCATCGGACAGTCCTGATCATGTCTCAGAGTTTTGTTATATGTAGACTGATCTGCTGTGCATGGGCGAAATTGTAGCAGTGAGTAGTCAATGTATTCTTGCGAGAAGAGCAGTTGAATGTACTAGTCCACTGATATCACATCTGATTAAAAGAGCGTGCAATATAAAGAACTTGGGATACTGTGTTACTCGCTAAACTGAACGTTTGGCTTTTGGGGGTAGATTCGATCCTATGACAGAACACAATTTCAGTTGATTTGCTTGTTTAAGACTCATTCTATTGTATCAGGATCAACTTTACGCATATAGGCCATGTGTGTATTGTAATGTAATCATTTATCAGTTTGGGGGAAAATATTGTAAATGGTGCCTTAGTAGAGTTTTTCCCTCCTTTATATAATAGTTCATGCATCAGAGCCATAAATAATTGCTTTACATTGAACGCATATCATCCGCGGCGCAGTGTCAGCTCATGCATGAATAGCAGACATGTGACTGAAATGGCTCGAGCTCAGTGTTGAAAACATGCGCCGCTCCGTCTCTGCTTTTAAACCATCGGAATGCGCAGTGACTGACTCCCCTTCTCTCTCACCCCTCTCTCTCTCTATATCTGGGTTGTTTCAAATGTGATTTGTTACGTGGCATGTGTTGCCGAAATCAGATTAGACCACACGCAGGACACGTAATTCACTTAAAGTGCAGTGTTGCGGGGCGCGAGGGATAGTTTGATGCAGCGCGAGCTCTTCACAGACGCTGCCGCTGTCCCACTTACGTCCGCTCGCCTTTAACTACCAACGGTTGATGAGCGCTTGTTTTGCGCCCCGTTCTCTCCTTTTAGTCCACATTTTCCTCACTATTTCCATCTACAGGCTATTTATAGTTGATATATTGTGTGACAGTCTGCTATTTGTTTATGTCTAACGACAGTTTTGGGAACAATTTGAGACAGAACGTTCTCAGAGAAAAAACCCGCGAAATTACAAACAGTTTATGAAGAGACTAAATAATGACTTCACTTCAGATTCCAAAATATGTACTTTCGAATTTGAGCTGGGGTTACTTTGTTGTAATTAGCTTAAATTAAAGACAGAAACCAATATTGTTCAATTTATAGGCTACTTCTTAAGAAATGCTCCTAGTTTTATTGACACTTCATGTTTAAATGTAGTAGCCTAATATTAACACAATCTTAATTTAAATGCTAAAAAAAAACAATACAAATGCACATGTACAGCATTAAATAGACATGTTCTTTTTGTTAGGCTACAAAAATAATTTAGGAGGGCCTAATGGTTCAGAACGACTATTTAAAAGTCAGTTGGACTTCATCCATCTATCTATCTATCTATCTATCGATCTATCGATCTATCTATCTATCTATCTATCTATCTATCTAGATATCTAGATATCTAGATAGATAGATAGATAGATAGATAGATGTGTGCTTTATCAGAACTTGGTTTATTTCTTTCTGTTATGATGAGTAATATTTGAATAGGCCTTGTTCATTTTTCTAGTTACACCATGTGATTGCTATCAAAAGCTCTTCAGAATGCATGCTCTGTTTTTTTTTATTTTTTTTATTCACTCATGAATGTTTCTCTTTGTGTAGGGGCCTTTCTGATGCTTTCAGCTCCCAGGTTTATTCATTTGTATTCCTGCTGTCCCCATGCGCCTCTTTTCTCACACCAAGTCTTGTAGGTGAATCCGCTGACGGGCGAGTTCAACATAAGCATGGACTAGCACTTCTGTGACAAGGTGCTGCTATCAGTCTCCCATTGCACACACGCATAAGAAGGTGGACGGGCAGCATCCAGCTGGCCCGTGTTCCAGTGAGTGAATACTTGCTAATCTCTCTCTTCACTACGTGATAAGCCGCTCACCTCTCTGCCAGAAAAACATTACACACACTCGAGTGAGAATATAAAACACCTGTCCTTTAAATCCCCAACTGCACAGTCTACATTTCTGCCTGTCGTAAGCCACTTCAACTGCCAACTTTGTTGTTGATTCTGGATTCTAGCTTTTTGTTTTGCAGTAAAGTGAAGTCATTTGACAGGCTAACTTAATTTTAGATCTGAGAACACTCCAACGGTCCTCCAGGCCACAAAGAAGCTCTTATTGTGTGAGAGAGAGGGACTGATCAGAGTTCCGGTGTGGGGTTCACTGAACTTGTTTTCCATCCCACTGGAGGATGTGTTGGAGGATCGGTGGGAGGGGACGTTGGTGATTCAGTTATTTTTTTGCAAATATGATGCAAATTGAAGCAAATTTCTGAAAATAACTAGATTTTATTTCATTTCTTGCTCATCCAAAACTCACTGCCTCAACTTTATAGTTTACAATAGGGACTTTGTATCTCACAATTGGCTATTATCTTTGTCTTACAATTACTTTTTGGTCAACGCGGAAACGGGCTTCCATACAGAAAGTCTTTTTCAAGAATGAAAATAAAAAATAAATGACACAAATAAGCACAAAAAGAAGTTTGTGTCAAGTTAATGTAAGTTGTAATTTAGTTTTATATGTGGGAAAATTGCATCGCTAGTAGTTGATTTGATTTGTGAAACACTTTTATTGTTTGGCAAGATTGAGTTTCTTTGGTTTTCTTTTCAGCAGACAAATAATTTTTTTTTTTCACAATTATCTTCACAAAACTCTGGGAAGTCTGTAACCTTTGACTCATGAACTGTTTGAGTGCTTCCTCACATCTGCTGTTAACCTAGAGCATGAGATATAAACAGAAGGGAAGGAAGATAGGAAAGACAGAGGGAGGGTAGAGATGCCTCCAGAACTTACAGGGAGCAGTTTCATTCCAGAAATCTCTGGAAGATAAAGGGATGATTAACGAGTGTGAGGAGCTGTGGCACAAACACGCACAATCAGCCAACCCTAAATTCATCATGTAATCAAAATTGACCCTATTTACTTTCTTAATATGCAGTCCTGGTCTTATTGTGCATGATTCATTGGTGCATGTTATTAATATGTTTGTCTTCGTAATCTTTCATCAAAATGCAATAACTTCCTTCTTTAACGGCTGACATGCCAGTCAAAAAGCCTCATCGAATGTGGGCCTCATTGGTGTTTTAGACAGAGTCATATAGACGTCCAGAAAGTGAATGCATGAGACTAGCTTTTTAAACTGAAGGCCAATGTTTTTCTTTCAGCCCTATAAAGTTGTGATGTGTATTTGTATGTGCAAGAGGTACTGCATCACACATGTCTGGCCCATATGTGTGAAAGTGATGGATGAGGAGACAATTGAGGATGTTGTGGCCATGGAAACACAATTTTTCCATATTAGCACCCTTGCCTCCTTCCTCAAGTCTGCATTGCAGAATCTGTTTGGATTTATAATTTGCTAATGTTAACAACAAAACAGAAAGTGCATTGGTATCCTTTTTAAAAGAATATTGTATTTAGTTATTATTTTGCTATTCAATGCATGATTATTAATTTTTTATTTTTTTGCTATTTAATTTTTTGCATTTTGCTTTTGCTTTTTAAGACCCAATCAGAACAGATCTGTGATCCACCAGTTGCGAAGCACTTGTTAAGAGGACTAAATCTTTTTTTAGTTTTTTTTAGTTTTTGTCTGTATTTGCAGACTACTTTGTCGCTATTTCTCATTTCTCTCGTTTACTCGGCCTCTTCATCTTACGCACACTCCACTCTCTAATTGCACTGAGAGACAAGCATGTTTCACTTTATGGCTTTCAGCTGCTGAAAAGCTGACTACAGTCAAGGCAGGACTGTTTGTCTATAGTTCTTTATACCTGACGAACAACATTCTCCCCTGTGGTCTTGGAACCATAGAAATCTCTTGCTTCCTGTCACTCTCTCACATGCACAAACTGGAATCAGACATGTATATTACCCTTTCAAAAAAAAATTAAAATCCAGTTGATTTAAAGAGACACAAAAAACAGAGACACTTTTTTTTTTTGGTCATTTCAATTTCAGTCGTTCCACAGAGTCAGTTCCAATCTCTGCTATTTGATAATATAGGCCTAGTCTGCATTTTTTTGATGTTATAAACAGATAGTTCAGACTCTGATATCTGATTGAATGATCTGCTTTGAGTTGTTGTAAATTAGCTGATATTCACACATACAACAGCAATAGTTTAATGCCGTTTTTCTCATTTATTTATTAAAATTCATTTTACTTATTGAACACATTAAATTATTATTATTATTAATGTACCAATCTTAAAAATAACACGGAATAGTATATGCACAATATCGGATTTGATTTGGTCTCGTTTGACCGATACCCTGATCCGGCAGAAAATGTCAGTATCGGAGCGATACCCATACTGAATATCGGATCAGCGCACCTCTACATGCTATCTATCAGGAATTTTGCTTATCAGTGAAATCGATTGGTGTGTGAACGGTGCTATTATTGTTCATAACCAGGGTTAGTGATTTCAACAAACCAATAACCCTAAGTGGTTTGGTAGATAAATCGTTCTGCAATGTTTGTGACATGACACGCATGCTTAAGCTAAATAGCTAAGCTATAGGGAGTTGTTATCCATTACATAAAGTGGTAAAATGACTTATTTCACAATTAATTGGAAATGGGAAATACATAGGAAATGCTTTCAAGCACTGTTAGCTTTATAGCCGATCATGCAGAACACAATACTCATTTAAATACAATACTCATTTAAATCACAATACTCCCCGGGCGCCGCAGCATAAATGGCTGCCCACTGCTCCGGATGTGTGTTCACGGTGTGTGTGTGTTCACTGCTGTGTGTGTGCACGTTGGATGGGTTAAATGCAGAGCACGAATTCCGAGTATGGGACACCATACTTGGCAGTATGTCACTTCACTTTAAAGTTGATTTGGTGGCTCCAATGATCAGCAACCTGGACTTGCTTGTGTGCGCTGATGTCACTTGCATTCGATCGTTCTTTTGTTTTCCCTTTTGATTCTTCTCTTTCCCAATCCCCCCCACCCACTTCTCTGTAAGTGATGTGAGATCCCTGTCCAATACTTATTCACTCCATCTGCGTGGCTGCATTTGCCAAAGTCAAGGCTTACCTTAATGAGACTCTGTGGACCTTTTCCCTCTGTCTTTCCCTGCATTTCCCCTGCCTTCCTTTCCCTTACTCACTCTGCTGCTTCATGTTTTTCCCTTTACCTTTTTTTCTGTCCTCAATCTTCCATAATCTTTACGTCCTCTCTGCTTCCTTTCATACCAAACGTCGTCATGTCTTCCCTCTCTCTCCCTCTCTTTCTCTCTCTCGCTCTCAAATGTTTTACTTGTTTGATTGGGCTCTTCAGAAGGAGAGCTCATTATTTGCAGCTAGAGGGAGCGGAATGCAGGATTATGGGAAACATTTGAGGACTTATTTCTGCTGCCTGTTTAAAAGGCAACCATCACTGCGCTAAAAGTCACACAAATACACTTACGCACACAGACAGGAACTCAACAAACTGGCAGCCCTCAGCAAAAGCCTTCCAGCTTGGCTCTTGCTTTCTAACACGCTAATCCACACCTCGCACCTGTGTGTAAATGTGCGTGGGTTTGTTGGTGTCCAATCCCTTTATGTGGGCTTGTCCTATTTCTCATCAAAAGTATGCTAATAGTGTCAGACGATTCACTGACTGTCTGATGTATACTGAACACAAAACAAGTACTTACTCAAAATGGCAAGCTTCAGTCTGATTAGCTCAGACACTTTGTTGGCTAATTTTGAGTGTCGTTGGGCATCTGTCGGCCAATTTTTTGTGGATATCTTCTGCACTGTTTGTATATGCGTAGTTCTAGGTCTTCAGATCACTACTGCCACCTGATGGTATGGAGAGTAGTTTCTCCCATGCTGGTGAAGAAGATAATTTGGACATTGGCTTAGGTTTTGCGTTTAAGCGCAGCCTTTTGGTCCAGATGCAGATGACCACAGTTTGCTTTTGTTGTCGCTGCTTTTTTGATGTCAGTTTGGTGTGTCTGGACTGTCAGTTGGAATTATTCCATCTGGTGATTCCTGAGTCTTTTTACCAAATCATAAGTCATTTTTTGTAAATCAGGCTACCCTGACAAAACTGACTAAATAGCAGCTAAAACAAAACATTCAGTGTTTAATATACACAATGTGGAGTGGGAGTTTGTACGATTGAGATTTACCCATAAATCATGGGTGTCCAATCCTGCTCCTGGAGGGCCCATGTCCTGCAGAGGTTAACTCCAATGTAAATAAAATAAAACTAGCCCAATCACTATTAAAAACTAGCCTAAAACTTGCCCAATTAAGTTTTTTCCAAGATTGTCCCTTCCATTGGGGGTCCCCTCCATCAAAATGGCATTCTGGGGCTTTGGGGGTTGCTTTAACCCACAAACTAAAAACAACACATGATAACAGTAAATAAGTAGCCCAGTTCCACGTGAAAACCACATGGCAACATTATCCTTCAACTTGCTACAACACAACTGCCTGGAAGTTTCTAGAGATCCTAAAAACCTAAATTAGCTGGTTCATGTGTGTTTAATTGGGGTTAGAGCTAAACTCTGTAGGACCGTGGCCTTCCAGGAGCAGAACTGGACACCCCTGGCATAAATGGAGACCAAACATAGTGGTTAGTGGTTAGTCACTTCACATGTCAGTCAGTCTGCCGCTTCTTGTTTAAGTGGACGTTTTAAGTTAAGTGGCTAGAATATGTCCGCAACACTTTGCAGCTCAATCCCGACAGTCAAAGATCTGGCTGTGTGAGTCTTCCATGCTAATTAAGCTCAATATTCATGAATCATTTTTCAAGTCTCATCACTGGGACCCCCAGCACGCCTTTGCACTTCCCCTAAATCACATCAGGCCATCAACCTTGGCTGCTGCAAAGCCCCCTAACCCTTCAGCCAGCTTCCCAGATGGGCAAACAGCCCCATGGGGCTCCGTGCCAGGAGATGCCTTGGGCACAGCGGTAGATCTCAAAGCTGGTAGAGGAGACAGACCTCACCTCCTCTAGACAGTTATGGTACTGACGCCTCTCCAAAGCTCAACCGAGTGTAGCAGTGTATGACACCAATCCCACCTTGCGCTCGCTTCCACTGCGCTTCTCTCTGTTTCTCTTCCCCCGAAGAAACTAGGCCACTGCATACGAAGAGACTTTTGGGAGAGCGCTGTCACGGCCAACCTTGACTCTGACCGAAAAATGCATTCTGATGTGAAGGAGGAAAAATACAAGATCCACACAAGTCTGCATGCCTGCTTTTCTTCCCTTTTGCCCCCGTTCTCTCATCCAACAGCTGTGTTATATAAGAATGCAGGACTGTTTGCTGTGGGGACTATGATGATAAAATAATGAGAGAAAGACAAATGTGTGTGTTATACCAGGTTAAAGAATTGGGGGGAGGGGGTGTGGAGACTCAGTTAAAGTTTGCGCCTGTAAAGTAGGCCTGACTGTTTTATTGCAATGCTTGATCTACTGCGAGCTTGCAGGCCTCTCTATGCTGTTAAGGGCAAAATGGAGCGATTCTGTCTGTACCTACCCTCAAGCTGTGTCTGAGTGAGAGTGTGCTCGCTATATACCACTGCCCTCTGAAAACAGACACACTGGTTATGTTCTGAATGGAGTTCTACCATACTACTCCAGTACATGAAGTATGTATGCAATATATGGGTAACCTGCTGCGTTTGCTGAAATGGCCAATATATGACAGCACTCTGCTGTATTCTACAATGCCATATGCTTGACTTTGCATTGCATTTTGAATGTGCCAATTCAACTGACAGTGGAATCCTATATACTGAATTCGATAATGAATTATCTTACATTATTGTTAGCTAGGGGTGGGCAAGATATATCACAATATTCTTAACAAACTGCATCGATAATTTTTATATTGTGACTTTTCTTTTCTTTCCTTTTTTCTTTTCTTTTCTTTTCTTTTCTTTTCTTTAATGAACCATTAAAATAACTAATGAAAAAGTACAGGAAAGTACATGGCAATTAAATGAAAAATATTATTAAATAATAATATTAAAATACTATCTATTTTATATGATGCAGTTATTATACAATGTGAACAAGGAGGCTTTTTCTAAATAGAAAGTGACTATAGCTGGGTTATCTCATGATCCAAAAAAACAAATATTTTTAATTTCATGATGTCATTTTATATATATATATATATATATATATATATATACTGTATATCGGATGTTTATCTAAAAGTATCTAAAAGTTTATCTAAAAGTTCTAATTAACTAAAAGTTGTTCAATGAACAAACAGTACTTGTTTAATATTCACAAATCTTCTTTTCCAGACAGACATCTTATACTAAAGTGAGTCGGATGTTGATTCAGTAACCACTTGATTCAGTGAGGACCTTCAGTAAAGGATTCCTCAGACTGATTAAAAACATTAGTCTCAACAACAGTCTCATTATTTGATCAGGCTGCCCAAATTTTATTTTATTTCATTTTATTACACAGAAGTGTAAGTATAAATAAATAAATAGTTGAAGTATTTTATCAAAAAGAAATGGTAGGCAAAGTCCAGGAAAAAATCGAGTAAATCCAGTATGCATTTAACAGAAAGACAGGAGGAAAATAACAGATTTTTCAGAATCAGCATAATTAACATGGCCAAACTGGTAATTTAGTTTGTACCTCATTTGTTTCTTTTTTTTTGTCATTTGTCTTTCTAATTTTCTTTTCTCTCCAAGATAATGATGTAAGTAAAAGACGTGAACACACACACACATAAGCCCAGCTGGTTAATAGCACTGCATTCACATTTAAATGGAGGATCTCTTATTGTTCTGCTATGCTCATCATTGATTGGCTGAGGTCAGCATGTGTTGCTGCTTAACCAATCAGCATACAGCATTCATTCTCCCAGTGATCCAAGGCCATGCACAGAGACACAAATTCATGTGTATGAAAGAGATCGTACGCACCGGAAAAGCTAAGCCAGTCTCACTTGGACGCGAACGAGTGAGATTACACGGCTAACATCTGCTGGTGGTTAGGACTGAAGTTGATTATGTAATGTACCCAGGGAATGCACGCCGTGGGTTCGTTTTCCAGCGAAGTGGAAAAAAGCCCCTCCGAACGTTTACATCCCTCAAGGCATATCATATCACCCAGCAACTGCCATTGTTTTATTTTCATAACCTGTTTCACAGAAAGAGTTCTCTGATAGCTTTGTGCTGAGGAGTATACAAAGGAACTCTGTGGACATGGAGATAAAAGTGGAAAATAGGTGAATATTGAAGTAAATGAGGATGTCACAGCAGTTAGCAGAACATCTTTATATATAATATTAAGCTTTTGTTAAATCCTGCTGTTAACTGCAGCTAATCAATGGACCAGAGATGACGCCATGATGACGTCACTAACCCATCAACTGACTGACTTGAGTATAAATGAACTGGACATATGACAGTTACACATATTGGATCTGGTGTACTGTATGGTGCTATATGGTGGTCCCCAGCTATAAAGTGATATGATGCACATATTGATGCATCACAGTATTATAATTGGAAATGTGATTGTTGCTGCTCAAACCATTTTAGAATGGTCTTATTTGAATATTAATTAAAATTATAATGAAAGCCTATCAACAAGAGAGAATGAAATAGCGGCAAACAGGCAAGGTGCATTATATCCACAATGCACAATGCAATATGTTTAGTATTTCTTGTGCACCGTGTTTGTACAAGAAGTATAGAAGTGTCAGTAACCTGAGAAATGTGGAGGTTCCTTTATTTAAATTATTAAATTATTTCCATTGTTTATTATTTTTAATAAACTATAGGAAATTCTATAAATGGAATATGAATTAATACAATTTAATTATTAAAATTAATAACATTTATTTGTATAAAATATTTGTATGGAATTTAATGTAATATTAAATTATAAGCCATTTTAATTTATGATCTAAATAAAAAAATGATATAAGAAATTTTAGCACTAAAAATGACATTACAAATTAAATAAAATAAACAAAATTAAAAATATATGAATATACATTTTAAAATGATCAAAACTGCAATAGTGTGAGAAATAGAAGTGTTAGGTCTATATGGGTCAAAGATGAAAAAGGGGTTTTCAAGCAGCAAAACAAAAGTTTAATACAGCTTTACATTTTTTCGTGCGTTAGAAATGTGTCCTGTTTAATTAAAAAAAAAAATCTAAGCACAAAATAATAACTATCATACATATTTACCACACGCATGATTTACAGAAAAATGTCATTCAATGTAATAATAGTCAGGCATGTTTAGAACAAAACTCATTAGAAACATAAAAGACTATTTATGGATCACAGTGCAGTTTTTAATAATTTAAAACCAACAAATTTAGTATGATCACATTTCAGTTTTACATAAATATATCAGCTACGCAAATGACAAGGGAACATTATTTCAACCATATTTTGACATTTTATTTTCATTTTTATTAGACACTTTACTTGCATTCAGTGCTTTCTATGTATATAAAATTTATTTGATGTGGGAAGTCTCATCTTTGATCTATATATGGAAAATCTTTTTGTTATGTGTATATATATATACACACACACACACACACACACACACACACACACACACAACTGCTGTAGGTCTGTATGTCAAATCTGTGTATCACATATATTTCGTCCCACACACAGCCTATTTAAAAATGTAGCAGAAAGCCACTGTCAACTTGTGGCCTCGTACACCCAATCGATGGACCAGAGAGATCGACGAGGGCCATGCAGGCACGGTGATGTCATTGTACTGTCGCTATACTGACCTGTCAACTAAATAACACATAGAACTGAATCACAGATCAGGACATATGACACACACATCAGAGGCAGTTTCCTGTATTTATCTGAAGCACTAGAGCAGTGAATAATGCAGTAGAGGTGGTTATTGTGCTGGTAGGGACAGTTAGAGAATGTATGCAGCTGTGGACTGATACGACTGAAGCTATGATAATACTTCACAGCGCAAGAGTGGCTGAAGTGTGTGGGTATTTTGATTGAGAGTGCCGTGCTTGTAGATTTAGTTACTCTAGTAGATGTAGTTGCCTCTCCATGGGGAATCATGACACATTGCTGTCTGGCTGTTTATGTTGATCGATGTCTCTATCTCGTACACACAAATTCTCACACTGTTACTCTAGGAAATCGTATTGCTTTTTCATAGCTCAGGGGACTTAAGTTATATCAGTTATGTTACATTTAAGTATCAACTTTGTCTGATGTTTCTCCTAAAATGCCTCAGGAGAAATAAGAATAGCACAAATGAGACAGTTGTTGACATGCTGCAGGAGTATAGAGCTTTAAATTGAATGTAAATATCCAAGATACATTGTTTATTTTGAGATCTTAGACTTTGATTGCAGATGTTGGTTTCCTAACACATCTGAGCAGTTTGAAACATAAAGAACAGACCCATATCGGTTGTATCTTACATGCTTGAACTCTTCAGCAGTCAAAGTGTGTGTGTGTGTGTGTGTGTATGTGTGTATTGACTCGTTTTCACTTCATTAGTGGTATAGCTCATCAATGCACTCCATTGTTGTTCCACCATTAAGGCTTGACTGGGTCAGCCCAGGGGATGCACAAAGAGAAAGAGGGTTGAATGTGACCTAAAAACCTTCCTTCCCTTATAAATAAAAAAACACATCGGCTCACTTCTGCCGTAATTTAAGTGCCGTTCAGACCCAGAATGCACTGCTTCGACCTTGAGCACTGTCAACAAGCTTGCAAATACTCGCACTGATTTAACTGTAACCCTTTAGAAAAAAAATGAAGTCCACTATATGGAGAAAAATCCTGGAATGTTTTCCTCAAAAACCTTAATTTCGTTTCGACTGAAGAATGAACAACATGAACATCTTGATGAGTAAACGATCAGCTCAAGTATTTTAAGTGGTGGACCAGTGTTGTTATTGTTAACTAAAACTGGAACTATTTAAAAATTGCTTTGGGAATTGAACATAAAAATAAAACACAAATATTAGATTATAGCCTTTAGGCTGTATGTTTGAATTACAAAGAGTTATGTGATATATTGTTACAATCGCCAAATAAACCCCTGAAGGAGTTTGTTATAATTACTGTCAGACTGCGCATTATTTCTCTTATTACTCAGCAACTTAAGAAGTAAATACAGCAATGTACATGAAATACTGATTTATGTGTTAAGAAAGGGATTCCGGAGTGAAACAACTGACATAGCATAGCTAGGTAAGAAAAACAGCTGCCATAGACAACGGTCAAGTATACAGTTTAGCCAGGCGATAAAGATGGACAATTTCACCAAGAAGCACCTTTGAACACTCATCTCAGGGGTAACAAACCATAGACCGCTATTATTTTATATAAAGGCAAGGAAATGTGTGTGTGTTATGCTGTATAGATTTAATTCCGGCACCTTTTCTAACTGATTCACTAGCAGCCATGAGGACAAATGCTCTACAGAAGAAAGAGAGGCACAGAGTGAATAGAAAGATCTGGAAGAGTCAAGGATAAAAATGGGGTGAAGGATGCTATTGAGAGAGAGAGAGAAAGCCAGCCTGTGTAATGTGCAAGTTTTCCTGTAGAGAGAGTAAATGGCACTGTTCAGTCTACGGTTACACAGAGACCCGTTCATTTAACTCACCACCTCTCCTGACTGATTATACCACTCCTGCAGCCTGTTCCCTCCCTTTATCTTTATCTTCCGCTCTCTCCGTGTCTTCCTGTTTGTCTCTGTCCAAACGCTTGCTGCAAAACCTAGTTAGCTGCCTACCTAGACAGCGTTTTGTGGTGTCATAGGAATGATATGGAAGCAAAGTATTTTCCAACATTATGCTAACTTACAAGATAGATACCACATCCTTTACATATAAGACTATCCCAGAATAGGGTTGCAAAAAAAAGGTGGAAAATTCCCAGTAAATTTCAGAAACATTCCAGAAATTTTGGAAACTTTTTTTGGAATCTTCCGGGAACTTTTGGAAGGTTTCTGGAAATTTTCCACTCCTTTGCAACCCTATCCCAGAATGAATTGCAAAATGTTCCCTCACAAGGCAGCTGCCTTTGTAGACACTAGGTGCCCAGGTTTTCTCTTTATGTCTTAATTTTGCAGTTGGCTGAGTGTGTGTTAGCGCACATATTTCTAATGACTCTTCATTACTGCGTTTTCCATTTTAAATTCTTGCCGAATCACGTCTGACCTCTTTAATGAGTATGTGTGTAGCACTCTTATGATGCAACATTCACCGGTTCATTTTCTGGGTTTTTTATGACATAAAGGACTGTTGCCGTGCGAGTGCGTGTGTGTTGCCATCGCTCAGTCCCCCAGTGAGTTCATGGCTAATTTCTTGCTGTTATAATTGCCGCCTCTTCTCTGATGCTTGATAATTTGTGTGGCTTGATTAATGTTGAAGCCATGTTTAAAAAATGTCAAATTTACACTTCAAAACTTCACATCAGCGCTCACTCAAATATCCACGCACGACACACTCATTTAAAAACTGGCTTGTCATGTTGCCTGGAATTTCTTTGTCAAATGTGATATTGTCCAAATTTGAGTGTCGCAAGAGTTGCAGGAAAATCTTTAACACTGTTTTTCATCAGATCATCATCTTGCCGGGTTTTGACAGCGGTGACGTAACTCTTTGGTATGACTGGCAGCAATGCAGTTGTGGTTAGGGAAGGTAACTGTTTCACAGCTGTGAGTGTTAGTGTGTGCTTTCATACTGCAGTTTATTTTAGAGATGGAAATGGTCAGAAATGTAACGATTTTGGTTTCCGATTCCACGTAACCAGTTGCGTTAAAGATTCTTGTAGTACTTTTCCAGTGCATAGTATTTCTTTTTCTTATCAGCTATGTTCTCACTATGCTTCCATTCAAAGTTGCGAATTTATTTATCTTATTTCATTTGTAGTTTTGGTCATTTTAGTTCTTATTTCAATTAGTTGTTAGGCTTTTTTTTTTTTTTTTTACAGTGCTGATGAAGTTCATGCAGGAAATACTGTCAGACTATTTTAGTGTCGGAGTATTTTTAACAATTCAAACATTAAAGAAACATTAACAGAACATTTGCTTCCAGTATTTAATATGGAAAAACAATTAAATATCGATTCCCATCCTTATTTTTCAGAAACTAAAATCAGAACCTTTTTTAGACAGCCTCGTGTTTATCTGTGCATGTAAAAAAACAACAACAAAAAACAGGATTTTTAACCTTTCCATGACCTGTCAGTCGTCTGCACAGGAAGAATAAAACAGGAATATCATGGAACATTGGACAGTGTTTTTAATGGAAGTACTTCTGTCTGGTACAGAGGAAAATTACAAAACCTTTCTATTGACTGTACCTTAAAGTATAACCTTTCCTCCTGTTGAGTGGCAGTTTTAGGACACTGACCTTTTGCACGAACACACACTCGCTTAAACTCCTATACATGTATGCAACCCAGCAGGTTTTTGACCTTTCCACATATTCACACATAAATAAACAGTAAAAGGGGCGGACGGCCCCCCAGCTCTCTGTCAAATTATGTGCGCGTATCTTTGTGCGCTTGTGAGTCTGGATTTAGTCACGTAAACAGTTTTCACACAAGCTACATTCTACTTTTCAAATCTAGTGTTTGTAACCTGTAGCAATATTTTAAAGGGATAGTTCATCTAAATTATTCCAAACCTCTATACATTTCTTTTTATTCTGCTAATAATGCCCTTGCTTTTCTTTTCCATACAATGAAAGTGAATGGGGTCCAAAACAACAATTTTTTCAACTGGCTAGGGATGTAACGATTACCGGTTTGACGATAAATCATGATAAAATTCCCCACGGTTAGTATTACCGTTTCATATTTTAATTATCATTAAAACCGTATTCGATTACCGTGATTTGAACAACTCGCGATAAATAAATACTGTCCGGCATAAAGCAGTTTTCAGTAACAGTCTCACGAGCGCACGGCAGCACAGTAGTTTCGTTCTGAGTGAAAATAGGGCGGAAAAGCTGAGAGGTTTTAAAAGAGTGCTAAGGGAATTATCAATGAATTAATTATATGAATGTAGCTCTGAAGGTTCGGACTGTCTTCAGAAACGATTTGATGGCATTTTGTTCTCATCTTCAATCCATGTAATACCTAAAGGAAGTGTTCGCGGAGTTCACGGGAATCAGCTGTAATTCAGCTTTTCCGTATAAAGCGCCACCTGCTGCCAGAGAGTGGATTTACAGACACTTATTTACATTCAGTCTGTGTGCCTGGCCAAAAAATTGACCAAATTTGCATGACCTGCTGTAAATTTTAACCGGTTGATGAAAAACAAGCTTATGTACATTTAAACAATTCAGATATGCTATATAGAATTATTTATGGAGCAGATAAAATGCATATAATCATTTATTAATTATCATTTTAATTTAACCCTTTTCTTTAAAGGCTGAAATGTGTGGTCTACCTTTATGTTAAACTTTTTCAAAGCTTTATTTGAACATTTACATTATTATGAACATGCTATTAAACTGTTGTCAGTCAAATTGTCATTTAAAATCCAGACCTCATTGGTAATGTTATTGTTTTTGTGATTATGCAAACAAAAAGTCATTTTATTTGCTGTTTGTTGATTTTTAAGTATGAAACTTGGAGAAGTGATTTATGTTTCGGTACTTTTTGAACATCTCCAGCACATTTTAACAATACCGTGATAATACTGATAACCGTGATAATTTTGGTCACTATAATCGTGATTAGAAATTTTCATACCGTTACATCCCTACAACTGGCTAAAAACTCTTTGGTGGATACACGTTATTGAATATTTATTGTTAGACATGTGGCCTATTAGTCTTTTTTGCAGTTATGCTATATACTGGAGCCAAACCTGAGAAAGTAGACCAGAATATTCCACTGCGTTCCTGGACGTGCAATTTGCGTAGCTGTAATTCATAGGCGGGGATTATGCTAGTTGTGAATGAGCGTGCACGAGTGCCCTATTTACGAATGATTGGAATTCATTAACATACACGTTTAACTAGCAAATTCGACGTTTACAAAGCATTTGTGAATTCGGAGGAGAGTTTTCGGGAAGATCTGTTTTACACACAAATTACTCAGAATTTACTCATATATTTTTACAAGTTTCATGAATGAGGCCCATTGAACTCCATGGACTAAACATAAAAAAATGCTGAAACATTTCTCAAAATATCTTGTTTTGTGTTCTACGAAAGGAAGTAGGCCCTATGTCATACAGGGTTGAAATGACATGAGGGCCAAAGACATCAAAGTTGTACTTGAATGCAGAATTATAGAACCTTCACATTGGAGATTCAGCTGTTGAACAGCTCTAAAATAAACGAGTGCCATCATTATCTCAAGTCATTTTAGTGTTGGTTCAGCTCAGGTAGGTCTGCACTATAAATTGCATTTTAATTGTGATCACGATTTCTGCTTCTCTCGTTTTATTAAGCGTGAAACTTGGAGTATCATTTCTAGTGACATAGTAATATGCTAACATCAAACTCCATTGGAATCAATTGTGTGCTCTTACAGTTTGAGTAAGTAGCGCTGTTTTCTTGCCGCTCATGTTGCCAATTTTAGTCCATGATGAGGTTCCCTTGAGGTTTTTCGAGGCTACAGCTGTTGCTATAGCATAAGCTGTTCTTTTTTTACACATGTGCACGCACGCAGAGAACCCAGATACTTGAGAAGGTCGGTAATTGAGTGGAGACACTTAGCATTATTCAATTTAAAGGGTGACAGAACGCATCTGTCCTCATGGTGCCCCGCCCCAGTTACCTACAGAGACCATGCAAGCAATGCTCAAGAAATGTGGACAAATGTGCTTAACCTTGAAGATCTGTGATGTTTACAACAGTCTTACACATCTGGCTGATCACTTCGTCAGTCTCCGTCTCGCTCGATTTTTCTTCTTTGGCTCCGGCCTCCTTTGTTGATCTGAAAGTCAAAGCTGATGTACTGGACTGGAGCTCTCTTTGTCTCAGACTGTAGATGCTTCTGTCATTCTGAGCCGAGGTTGAGACACTCAGGGGAAATGTAGCTATTGATTGACGGCGTTGTGAAGTTCAGGGCGGAGGTCAATTTAATGTGGCAGAACTCAGGGAGGAGATGGACAGATCGATACTACATGTTGATTGGCCGGAGTAAACGGATAGGCTCGCAGGTGTTGTCTGCTCAGAATGTTTACAGGTGGCGATCTGCGAGGTGACTTTGTTCATAGACCATTTTAGAATGTTTAGAATCCATCCATCCATCCATCCATCCATCCATCCATCCATCCATCCATCCATCCATCCATCCATCCATCCATCCATCCATCCATCCATCCATCCATCCATCCATCCATCCATCCATCCATCCATCCATCCATCCATCCATCCATCCATCCATCCATCCATCCATCCATCCATCCATCCATCCATCCATCCATCCATCCATCCATCCATCCATCACTATATTATATTTAAAAAAATGATAGAAGTAATATAAATTTTGTGTTTTATTGTAAATTCTCTCTGTGTATATTCATCACTAAACCATCCAGGTGTTTAAAACTTTCCAAAAAATGTACTTGTTATTAAAATCACTGGACTATAAAAAGCTTAACAAGACGTTTCGGTGTTTCAGTGTCTATCCAAACACCAACTGATGAAGGTGTTTGGATAGACACCGAAACGTCTTGTTAAGCTTTTTATAGTCCAGTGATTTTAATAACAAGTAAAGTTTTTTTTTGGAAAGTTTATTGTAAATTATTTTTTATGAATGTTAACTGAAATAAAATTTTAAAAACTTTCTTTATTTTCAGCTAGTTTCAGCTGGGCAACATTTTTCATTTCTACTTACATTTTAGTTGAAATTGTACTAAAATAGCTCAAATCAAAAACGAAATAAAAATGAAAACAAACTATATAGAAATATTTAAACAAACTTTAAAAAGCTATATTACTTAAACTTTAAAATGAAGATATAAAAATAACAACTAATTCAAAATATTACCAACAACTAAAATAGTATATTTTATTTATTTATTGGGTAAATTATTATTGATATTTATTGATAAATAGTTTTATTATTGTTGTTGTTGTTTTTGTTAAATAACCAAAGCTGTGCTGGTTAGACAATATATCGGTTAATATCAATAAGTAATTATGCTATATTTATGTAATCAGTAATATCATAGCCTGACTTCTGAAATCCAATCAAATCAGTTGAATCCTGCTGAATATTCTGTTTTATTGTAAAACTTCACATTACTCAAGTTGTGAACTTCTTGTAAATGATATTTTACAAGAAGATACAAATACAAGTTTCCCACAGGAGAGAGAGTGGCGTTTTTACATATAGCCCATGGTGAGATTTCTAGTTAACTACTCTTATAACAAAGTGCTCTACAGTCGATCCTATTGATCCATTTATGCACCACTCCACCGCAATCGCTCCATCTTTTCCCATGCTTATCTACTCTCTAACACACATCTGTCTAAAAAGATCTGTCTTTTTACCCCTCTTTTAGGCCCATCTGTCCTAGGTTCGTCCACATATGCTTTTCTCCTCTGCCTATTGTTTGTCTTTCTGTCCAGACGTGCAGGTGTGTGTGTGTGATGGTGAATAATTGCCTGCAGCCCTTTTGAATTGAGACCTCATTAATCGAGTACCGCGTCTGCTTCGTCATCAACGGACATGAGTGCCGAACACCGTTTTTAACCAGCTGCCAGTATTGTATTTACATGTACATTTGTAATTCAATACTATCCGCGAAAACAGTTTGATCCCAATCAGTACCGCCATACAGGTGTCTAACCTTGAGCCCAGGGCCAAGATGCCAATTTATAGACCTCCAATTAGCACACAGTGCGCTTAATTATGAGCACATCGAACAGCTACAAACACACTCCCTGAATTATTTGCATGCTTCACTTTGATGTCGTATGTGCTACATGCAAGAATAACCATGAGATTTGTGGGCACCCTGTGGAGAAATGATTCAGTCTAATGGAGATCTCTCTGTGGATCCCACACATACACACACGCAGGATAAGGTTTATGAAACATTTAGCAGGAGTGAGCCGACAGGAACAGAGGTGCTGTGATCTGTCTGCTGGATTAATCCATGAATGCTTCTTCTCATCTTTCTTTTCTCCTCTTTATTTTCTTCTTTTCATTCCCTGCTCTCTCGCGGCCCACTGCAGTCCCTTATATAATATATATATATATATATGTGTGTATATATATATATATATATATATATATATATATTATTGATGTTGATGTTGATTTTATGTTGTTTTATGGAAGTCAAGAGTGAGCTATATGTATAGCTCACTCTTGACTTCCATAAAACAACATAAAATCAACATCAACCCCATTTACTTCCTTAAATGTTAAAATGAGTAATCTTTCAGATTTATTTATTTTTTTTGCTGCAGATGTAATCAGGTATGTGCGAGTATGGAACAAAAGTATTAACTAATAATATCATGGTAAATGATTCAGTCAGATCCCAGTGGATCAAGCCAAGTCCTGTCCAACGTTTTTTTTTGTTTTTTTTTTACTGAAAATTTGTTGTATTATGTAATTTAAAGCTATTTCATAATCGTTTTTTTGAAGACTGTAACACCTACTCACTATTGTTCAGCAGTTTTTCCATTTTGTCTGATTTCCATTCTATCTATCTATCTATCTATCTATCTATCTATCTATCTATCTATCTATCTATCTATCTGTCTATCTATCTATCTATCTGTCTATCTGTCTATCTATCTATCTATCTATCTATCTATCTATCTATCTATCTATCTATCTATCTATCTATCTATCTATCTATCTATCTATCTATCTATCTATCTATCTATCTATCTATCTATCTATCTATCTATCTCTGTCTGTCTGTCTGTCTGTCTGTCTGTCTGTCTGTCTGTCTGTCTCTCAGTCTCTCTGTCTGTCTGTCTCTCAGTCTCTCTGTCTGTCTGTCTCTCAGTCTCTCTGTCTGTCTGTCTGTCTGTCTGTCTGTCTGTCTGTCTGTCTGTCTCTCTGTCTCTCTGTCTCTCAGTCTCTCTGTCTCTCAGTCTCTCTGTCTGTCTGTCTCTCAGTCTCTCTATCTATCTGTCTGTCTGTCTGTCTGTCTCTCTGTCTGTATGTCTCTCAGTCTCTCTGTCTGTCTGTCTCTCAGTCTCTCTGTCTGTCTGTCTCTCAGTCTCTCTATCTATGTATCTGTCTGTCTGTCTGTCTCTCAGTCTCTCTGTCTGTCTGTCTGTCTGTCTAAATGTATACAGTTTGGTAATGTGATAATCCCTTGCTCACACACTTGGTCTGACACTCCAGAACTGTGTGTGTTGGTGCCTTTAGCTGTATCTGAGATCTGTGATAAGTGTGTGTGTGTGTGTGTGTGTGGTACAGGTGTGAGATGGTTGTGTTTGTGTCTCTTTATCCATGGCCCAGCGCGTTTGAAATGCAGAGAGGAGAAAGACTGAGCACTCGTCTAAATGCCACATTGATCTTTCACTCTGAGAATTCAGACAACCACATTAGAATTCGACATCAGAGACGGCACTGAACACAGCCTGCAGATTACAGCCACTGACGGAGCGCGTGCACGTGTTAGTGTGTGAGTATGTGTGTGATATGGACCTGGAAGGTCTAAATATAGAAATGTATTCCATTATAATCCAATTATCTCATTAACAGAGCGAACAACAGACAGTATCAGCAGACTAAACATATCGCAGACTATATCTTACACACATACACATCTGTACCAGTGTTTATTGTGCCACTGTTGAGCATGGCTGCTATTATAAATATATATATATTTTTTCTTTAAAGTGGAGCAAAAACAGTGGAAAAATAAATATACCTGAATTTATTTGAAATACATTTATTTTTATGCTAAGTGCACTACAAATACATTTACCTATTTATGAACTTAATAAAAATACCCTGCAATTGTACTGTATTTTTAGCATACTAAACTGGTATACTTGAAGTCTGCTAAATTGTAACAACTAATTTTGTACTTAATGCACTTTAATTGTGCAGAAGTCCAACTAAAGATGTACTTAAATATATTTTATTGTGTTAAAGTGGAACTACTGCAAGTATACTTCAGGTACACTTGAAATATATTGCATTTAAAGATCT